>NC_140489.1:35612622-36185122 GCF_964271855.1 Acomys minous | reverse complement strand
TGGCAAGGCCCCAGCTCCAGCCTGTCCACTGTGTGCACAAGGTTTGCAATCAGTACTCCCTTTAAGCGGGGCATTTACATATTCGTTTCCTATTGGAAGAAGTAAAATGAGCTTGGGGGGGGCACGGGGAGGGAGTGTGGGAGGGTAGGAGCCTAGATTTACAGCGAGGCCAGATTCAACTGGCTGCCAGAGGCTGCCCAGTCAGAGTGTGTGCGTGTGGGGGGGGGTTGTATACACTACACATCTGGGGGGGGGCTGCTGCTTTCCTGGACGACATTATGAGCATGAAACAGTCAGAGAGACTTATTCACCTGAGACAGAAGGAGACACTCTGGGGTGATAAAAGAAGACACAAGGGTGGTGACAATAATATAATACATTTTAAACTCTACATCTGCCTGGAGGGCTCTTAATCAAGGATTTCAAAGCACTTTCCCTCAATCTTGCCCATTCATCTTTCCCCATCCCTGGGAAATCGCTGGCAGGTAGGTAGGATAGAACTATAAATAGAGCGCTGTATCATTATCTTTGATGCGAGCACTGCGTATTTAGACAGCATTTTTTTTCTGAAGCACTCAGGAGCTCCACACACATGATATTATCTAATTCGAGCCCATTCATACAGTGTCCCCCACATTTGCTGCCTTCCAGGCAGTTTGGAAAGCTCCCGAGCCGCAGAGATTCACATTTTTCTATGCCAACCCTCTTCTCTCCCGTTCCTATAAAAGGTTCCAGGCAGAAGTGCTTCTCAGGGTTACTCTTGCTCCCCTGAAGCGGCCAACACTACGGCTCCATCCCTTTTAGGTATTTCAGGGACACAAGCACCCTCACACACCTACTCAGTTTTATAATGATGATACCAAGGGATGGGGGAGGGGATATAGTTCCTTCCTGATAGATCTCGTGTGAGTCTATTCTTCTGGTTCTGTGAGGCCTCACGTATGCAGCTGTCAGATGGACTTCATGATCTTGTAAAGATATAGGGTAGGGAGATGAGCTGGAGCCTGACCGTATGAGCTCATGGCTGAGGTCAAGCTCCTAGCAGGGTCTCTCCTAATCTCGAACGTGCGCGTCACCTCCATACCGGACACGGTGGGCTTCTTCCACTTGTAAGAGCTTCTGCATTTTTCCCTCCCACTGACGCCACCAGGCAAATGACATTCTTCTGGGATGTACTCACACTACACGGCCCACTTTTATAGGAGTGATCAATTACACAGCTGTCACTTTCTCTGTCATTCCCACTGCCCTGAAGTCTATGAGGACAAGCGCTGTTTGGTTAGTTCATTATCTCCATCTCCTGAGGGGAGAGAATATGTCAGATGCTTAAAAAAAAAAGCATTTGTTGAGTGAGCGAGTGAGCAAGTGAGTGAGTGAGTGAGTGAGCGAGCGAGTGAAGGATGAGCGATGGCAGGAATCAGGGGGAGCATCCTCTGGTCAGGGCTTCCCTTTTACATAGTGCAGAATGCTGTCAACATAGTCCCTGGAAACTACTGCCTCAGCGCCCTTCCCCCCCTCCCCCCCCCAAGGACAAAGAGCTTAATAGAGCTTAATAGAGGACAAAGGGTTTAGTAGAAATCACAGAATTTGTTGGCTTCATCCAATCATTTAGTTGCACTCAGGACTCAAGTTGCTCATAGGATCTGTTTCAAAACCCCACACTTCCAGCAAAACCTCCCACCTGCACCAGTCTGTCTCTGTAGCATAGGGAAAGGGATTAAAGTCTGAAGAATGGAAACTTCGGTTAAAGTCAGCTCTATTGCTGGGATGTTTGACCCTGGCCATGTTCCTAACCTCTTTGAAGCTTCTGTCTCTTCAGCAGTAATGTGATGGCCATAACTTCCACATTGGGTGGTTGTGGTGTTTCAAGGAGGAAACACAGGCAGTGGGCTCAGCAAACAGTTGCCCCTCCCTTGGCCCCACCCGCTACCGTCTCTTCTTCTGGGGGGGGGGTCAGTTGCCATTTGGATGCTTTTAGGTGTTACCTCCCAGGTTTTAGGCGCCATGCTGGAAGGTGTTGAAACTTGACTATATTTAGATGCCTTCGCTCCTTTACTTTTTTTCCAACCACTGGGTTACTATAGTGACGGTGGAGCTGGGAGGGGGGAAGGACAGCTTGAAAGAAAGCATGGAGTTCAGCCATGAAGATCAGTGGCCCTGGCTGCGGGCTGCTTTTGTGAGGCAGCATTCTCTAAGGAGCCTTACCTGTGCATTTCATGAGGAGATGCTGCAAGGAGGCAGTGCTGCTTGGTAAAAGGCTGAAAGGGAAGGGGAAGAGGACACAGCCTTGAACCCTGGAGCCTTCCTTCCTCCCTCAAATGGCTTCCCTGTCAATCAAGTCAGGTGACAGGAAATGAGGTTGGGCAGAAAGAAGAGTAACATTAGTTATGTTGGCGTTCGGAAGTTGTTCAGAACAAAGTCCTGACCTACACCATAGCTCAGAATTGTCCTGGGTTCGGTCCATGGAAGAAATTAAAGTCACACGAGGGCAGAAGTAAAACTGTGCTCAGAACTCTGATATTCTTGGTGGATTTACAGGTAGATGGGCAGGCTCCAAGCAGGTGACGAAACTGGACACTGCAGAAAGATCCAATGTTCCTAAAGCGTCATGTCATTGGGTTTTTGAAATGGCCTGCGTGAGTAGGATTATCTCTTTATGAAAAAAAAAATGACATATAGGATTGGTGATTTACCCAGGGTCTCACAGCTGGTAAATGGTAGAGCTGGGACTTGAACTCAGGCCACTTGGAATCCAAATCCATTGTCCATCTTAATATACCGGCGGATATCAAAAACTATTTATTAAAGCTGAATATAATATATGTGAAGAAAGGGTGCAATGAAATGTAACCAAAAAGCAGCTAAAGGTAGAGTTGTCCTTATCAATGTGAAGAGTTCTCCTTGGACAATTCTGCTTCTAGGAAGAGAGGTTTTGGGGTAAGACCTTTCAAAATATGGTCACTGATACATCCATTTTAAAAATCCTGACTGCTATGTCCTAGCCGAGGCTGATCCAGCAGACCTGTGGTGCTTGTACTTGGACAAGAAGCCAGAAGACTCTGGTAAATACTAATTTAGCTGGAGGTAGCTTAGCAACTGGGAGATGGAACAAAATTACATCACACATCTTTTCTTTCATCTGGTTTCTCATTTGTATGAGATCAAACATCAAGTAATACTCAGGCAGCTTGGTGTGGTGGTGGATGCCTTTAATCCCAGCATTTGGGAGATGGGGGCAGGTGAATCTCTGAGTTTGAGGTCAGTCTAGCTTACAAATTCCGGGAAAGTCATGGCTACACAGAGAAACCTTGTCTCAAAACAAAACAAAAGAAAAAAAAGTCAGGCTGGACTGTTGAGTGGCTTTCTCACCATCCTCTGAGCCCCCATCTGTTGTTAAACCTTGGGCTCTAATCTATGATAGCATCCAGAGAAGATCATAACTATTGTCTGACCTTTGTGGGTCATTGTTGTGCCTGACAAGAGCAAGGTGGAGGTCAGGGAGTTGGAGGACCTTGCTCAAGAGCTTCTGAGGGAAGTTAGTCAGGAGAAAACTCCTTAAAGTGCTTGGCATGAGGGTTGGGTTGAAAACATTTATTGGGCAAGCAACAAAGTCTAGAAAAGTGTCCAGGGAAGTGAGTAGTTAGTGTCTTGTTCACCAAATGACTGAAAAGCCCATCTGGCAAAGGAAGGAGGGTTTTATGCCTCTGTTGAAGGGAGCAGGCAAGGTTGAAGTAGAATTTTCAGGTTTCCTAACTTCAAGCTTTAAAAAGTTCCTCTCCTTTAATAACCAATATCTTTCTCTAGTCTGAACATTATACTGTGCACAAATAACTTGCACACATCCCCCTGGGGCCTTGTGAGGCACCAGCAGCATCTCTGTTTTGCAGATGACGAAACAGGTTATTAGACACAGAAAGGTTTTCCCCAGCATCACCCAACTAGGATGCAATAGAATTGGGATTTGGTCCCAGTGGTTTGATTCCAAGGTCTGGGTGTAGTCTTTTTGTTGTTGTTATTTTTCTTTTTTTTAAAATTAATTTATTCTTGTTACATTTCAATGGTTATCCCATCCCTTGTATCTCCCCATTCTTCCCTCCCTCCCATTTTCCCCTTATTCCCCTCCCCTATGACTGTTCCTGAGGGGGATTACCTCCCCCTGTGTATGCTCATAGGGTATCAAGTCTCTTCTCAGTAACCTGCTGTCCTTCCTCTGAGTGCCACCAGGTCTCCCCCTGCAGGGGACATGGTCAAATATGAGGCTCCAGATTACGTGAGAAAGTCATATCCCACTCTCCACTCTACTGTGGAGAATGTTCTGACCATTGGCTAGTTCTGGGTAGGGGTTTAAAGTTTACGGCCTGTATTGTCCTTGGCTGGTGCCTTAGTTTGAGCGGAGCTTCTGGGTTAACTCACTCATTATGATCATTTCTAGCTCAATCCGTTTATCCACAAATTTCAGGAATTCCTTGTTTTTAATAGCTGAATAGTATTCCATAGTGTATATGTACCACAGTTTCTTTATCCATTCTTCTACTGATGGTCACTTAGGCTGTTTCCATGTTCTGGCTATTATGAATAAGGCTGCTATGAACATGGTTGAACAAATTTTCTTGTTGTGTGCTGGAGCATCTTCTGGGTATATTCCAAGAAGTGAAATAGCTGGGTCTTGAGGAAGCCCTATTCCCATTTTTTCTGAGATAGCACCAGATAGATTTCCAAAGTGGCTGTACTAGTTTGCATTCCCACCAGCAATGAAGGAGTGTTCCTCTCTCCCCACATCCTCGCCAGCATGTGGTGTCGCTTGAATTTTTTATCTTAGCCATTCTGATGGGTGTAAGATGGAATCTCAGAGTTGTTTTGATTTGCATTTCCCTGATGATTAAGGAGGTTGAGCATTTCTTTAAGTGTTTCTCAGCCATTTGATATTCCTCTGTTGAGAATTCTCTGTTTAGTTCCAAGCCACATTTCTCAATTGGGTTATTTGGTTTGGTGGTGTTTAATTTCTTGAGTTCTTTATATATTTTGGCTATTAGACCTTTGTCAGATGTAGGATTGGTAAAGATCTTTTCCTACTGGGTGTAGTCTTATGCCAACCTAATTAGTGAACTAAACAAGTGTGTACAGTCCAAGTAAGTTCCCATTATGATTTTTTTCTAAAAATATTGAATTATTCTTTTATCTTTTGAAGGGGTGACCATCTGTAGGTAAAGTTTCTTGGAAATGCAGTGTTGGGTATAGGGATATTTTGAAAAAGATTATTTTTACAATCTTGCAGATTGCAATTTGGAGCATTGTTTTAAATTGAACCCAGGTCCTAGCACAGGCCTGGCAGTAGGCAACTGCTCCACCATGGAGCTATATCGCCAGACAGTATTTTATACTTTTAGATTGCAAATTTTCATACACTTGCCTAAAATCCTGTCACCCAGGCAGTCCTCAGTCTTGCTGTCTTCCGATCTTAGCCTCCCAACTAGCTGAGAGTACACAGTCATGTGCCACTAGTTCTGGCTTAGCTGATGGCAACTTTAAAAATATTATTTTTGTTTTTGTTGTTGTTTGTGTTTTTTGGTATCTCTTTTTTTAAATCAAATTTTATTAAAACAAAAACAAAGGACTGGAGTACATTTATTATGTAAGTTCTGCCTCCAGGCTGAGATCTCATCTCTAGAAATTTCCAATGGCTTTACCCATAAGTCTACCCCCTCCAAGCCTGCTTTCTATAGCATCTGGCTTATCACTGACCATTGTACCCAGTACCCACGTCTTTTTTTTTTCTCATGCTCATGGTCCTGTGTGCCTGAGGGATTCTGGTTATGCCAAATGTTTTTTTGGCAGAATGTGGTTATTCAATGTGGAGTGTTCCACATAAGGACAGGAAGTTGAACCAAAGGAGAAATGAAATTAAAGGAAGTTGAGGAATTGTGGGCACAGAGGACATTGAGAATAGGCAGTGTGAATTCATAAGCTTTCCAGGAATTCCAGGATGGGAGGAAATGCACTTGGTTGTGTTCTTTTCTGTCTCATCTGTTCTGAGTCCCTTGAGCTAACATCTGCTTTCATATTCTAGCGCTTTGTTGGGAGGCCAGGGCCAGGCAAGTAGGGAGGCAGAACGGAACAGAGCAGGAAGAGGCTAGGACCCACATACCCTCAAAATGGAAGTTCACGGTCAAAGGGGGTGTGGCTTATTCCGGAAGTTCACAGTCAAAGGGGGAGTGGCTTATTCCACTCCTAAAGCCTTCATGAGCTCGTATTACTCACGAGTAGTTTCCAATGTTCCATTTTTGGGACCTGATCTTGTCCCACTTCCCAGCATCTCCTCTAATTGTGACCAAATACACAGAGTGATGTTTTCCAAGAATGCACGCCTCCAGCACCGAGCCCTCTGATTCAGATGTATGCTTTCTGCATAGCTCTTTGCAGTTCATGAAATGCTTTCTCACAAGAGTTTTTCAATATTCATGTAGGGTAAGCAGAATAGTTATCAAGAAATTTATTTTAGCCCTGAAAGTGTAACAATGGGACTAGTTTTTAAGCACCTTGGTCTTTCTCCTAATTAGGAATGGGTGCTGTTGGAGAGTCAGCTGCAATTGCCCCAAGTTCTGGAGGAAAAGGAGAACGAGAGCAGTGAAGTTCTCTTTCCACAGAGCCAAACTTGAACGCATCAACAGTGGGTCATATTTTATGTTTCCAGTTGCCTCCTACCAATCTCTACTTTTCAGAGGACAGGGAATACAAAAAATTCCTTTGCACAGACAATGAATTCTTTTGTTTAGAGAATCATTTCATTTGATTATCAGAGGGTCACTCTCACTTGTGGGTTGTGGCAATTGAGGTGCAGAGGTGTCAAGGCATCTGTCTAAGTCCATGCCGTTGATGAGTGATACACTGTGCATTAGGCTCATGCCTTTAGCTAATGAGGTTGGAAATCTTTCCAATGCTCTTCTTCCTGCCTGCCTACAAGTCTTACCTAATCCCAGCTTAGACATTCTGAAGGCAACAAAGGAAGCGCTCAGAGATAGTATATTTCAGTGAGCCAGGAATATTATAGTAGAGGGATAAGCTGAGATCTCTGCTCAAATCACTTCTCTGCCACTGATAGCTAGGGTAGGTTATTTAAGTCTCTAGTTTCTCTTCTATGGTAGGTTGACATGAGAATTAGGAGAGATGTTTTCCTGTGAATTACTTAGTATAAATTGCTCAACACACACTCATTGCCATGTTTCTGTCTGCAATGCACATTAGTCACTGAATGTGTTTTAATTGGGGAGATCTTGGAAAAGATGGTGTCATCTTGGTATTTTTCAAGATGAAGTTTGCATCTCATAGGTTTCAACGCCATCTCTTTGAATAAACTTTCCTATCCTGTTTCCTGAAAACAGCCGCTGTTGTTTTTCTTCTTCTTCCTCATCCTCCCCTTCTCACCATCCTCATCCTCACCACCATTATTATTTATACCTCCTTTAAGAGGCATCTCAATGCTGGCTGCCATCTTCAGCTTTCTTGGGCATGAGACGAGCAGTCCTGTGAGTGAGTGGTTATCTTAACTTTTCACCCCACTGGTGATTATTCAGTGGAGCTTGACACATTTTCTGTCTTTTCATTTTGTCCTCACACCCCGTCTGGTCAAGTTTCTAAAGAAACAAACTTGTCACAGAAGCCATCAGACAGAACATTTACTGTTTCTCTCACATCTCAAAGTACCTTTTCATCTCTGTTTGGCATTCCGGTTCTGGGAGGCGAGTGTGGTGTTTCAGAAGCACAGCATTAAGAGAAGGGGGAAGAGGCATTATTTTCTGGAATTGCCACATGCTCACGGAGAATCAGCGACTAGCCAGTGAGGTAGCCAGTGAGGTAAAGAAGACAGAATGACTGAACTTCAAACACTGGACTAAAGAGTTCCAGGCATTCAGAGTCCTAAACTCCATTTTCTTAATGGAATTCTTTTTGCTCCCTATGTAAGACAGATGGAGTGATGCGTGTGTGAATGACAGTGGTGGTGGGGAAGTACCTGGGGACATTCCTAAGAAGGCATCTGTCTATGTTCATGCCACTGGGGAGTGAAACAGGAATAGAAAATGGTATGTGATAATGAGTGAGCTAACCCAGAAGCAGAAAGAGTCAAATGGTATATACTCACTTATTACCGGACACTAGCCCAAGGGACAGGTCCCATGAAAGTCTGCACCTACCAGGAAACGGGGATAGAGGTGAGGACATCCTATTGAGACTCTAGATGAGGAAAATATAGAGGATAGGCAAGTAGGGGGACCCAGAGGGTCCTAGAAACCTACAAGAAGAACATTATGATGGCTAGATCTGAGCCCAGGGATTCTGCTTGATCTAAGGCACCAACCATGGACAAAATGGGCAGTCATCATCAAACCCCTACCCAGATCTAGCCAAGGGACAGAACATTCTCCACAGCTAAGTGGAGACTGGGGACTGACTTTCACAGGATCTCTGGTGCCCCATATTTGGCCATGTCCCTTTGTGGGGGAGGCCCAATGGCACTCGGAAGAAGGATAGAGGACTACCAAGAAAAGACTTGATACCCTAGCACCATATTCAGGGGGAGGAGGTCCCCCACAGCCACAGTCATAGGGAAGGGGGATTGGGGTGAAAGTGGGAGGGAGGGAGGAATGGGAGGATGCATGGGATGGGATAGAAAATGAGATGTAATAGGAATTATTTTTAATTTTCAATAAAAATGTGTAAAAAAAAAAAGAAAATGGTATGTGAGACATTTGATGCCATTTACACGTGATTACTGAGTTTCTGTGGAATGTAATCAGTATTAGGGGTTGAAGGTGGCGAAAAGATGAGTAAGATGTTGTTCATCATTTCAAAACATTTAGTATAATATGACTTACAGATATCAAGAGCTATACCTCATGGTCAATGTATAGCCTACAGATACATGCTTAGTAACTTCCCCTCAATTCTATTTTCACCCTTCTTTCATGTGTAGCAAACCAATCACGCCAAACCTGCACACAAACCCACACAGTAATAACAACACAGATAACACACTTTTCTCTGTGAAGATGAACTATGCCCTCCTCCCTGGACAGCAATGCAGGTAGTTTATGCTGTTTACTATATAGCATGATGCCCCAAGGCTCTTTTATCCCCTTTAACCTGGATCACTTCCTTGACTGCATTGACTGGTGGGACTAAATTCCTATAATATCCCCAGTACAGTGTCTGGAACCTGGGAACCTGGGAAACGGGACGCATGCTAATAAGACGCTAGGCCGGGCAAAAACGAATAAAACCATTTCCTTGGCCTTTAGGAATCCCCCAGTCTAGTGGGGGAAGGCTGACATGTGAGCAGACGTACTTACTATAAATCCAGTCTTATTTATACAACTTGAGAAGGCCCCAAAGACTAGAGTTCCACAGTGCCCTATGCCACACATCACTTAATAGTCACAGCAGCTCACACTTACATGCCTTTGAACTTGTCCCAGACACTGTGTGCTTTTCTCATATGAGCTCATCCAGCGATTACAACCAAATCATGGTAGAAATGATTACCCTCTTCTTTTACATGTGTTAAAGCTAAGGCACAGGAGTACTAAGTAACTTCTCTAAGGTCACACAGTTGATAGACGAGAGAGACGGAATTTGAACTTGGAACATTTAGTTTCGCATTCAAGGAAACAACAGGAAATGGGGGCATCATCTGTAACCCTGTGATTACTTGGGGTTTGAGGTGCTGTGATAAGACACTATAACCAAAGCAACTTGGGAAGGAAAGAGTCCATTTCACCTTACGGCTTATATAAGTCCATCACTGAGGGAAGGCAGAACAAGAAACTCGGGGCAGGAACCTGGAGGCAGGAAATGGTACAGAGACAAAGGGGAGAGGAGTGCTGCTTACTGACTTGCTCAGTCTGTTTTCTAATAACACCCAGGACCAACAGCCCAGGGATAACACCACGCACAATGAGCTGGGCCCTCCTATATCAGTCATCAATCAAGAAAATATCCCACAGGCTAATCTGCTGAAGGCACGTTCTCAGCTGAGATGCCTCCTTCATATGGCTCCAGCTTGTGTCAAGCTGACAGAAAACTAACCAGCAACCTTGGGTTTCCTATTGCTTTTTAATAACCAGCATTTATTGAGCATTCCTTCCAACTTATCCCATTTAATTCCCATTGCAAGTTGATGAGGCAGATACTGATGGTACATCAGAGAGATATAGTAAAATGTCTAGAGTAGCACAGAGAAGTGAAATCACGCCCAGATTCCAGCCTTGGCTGATGCTAAGCTCAAAGCTTTCCTTTGACCCACATTTCTTCTTGTAGCAGAAGCCTGAGTTTTGATGGCCTCTCAATAACTACAGAATTAGTGTTCCTATTCCGTTTGCCTAAGAGCAGACATGCCTAGCACTCTCCTCCAGGAACACACGTGTGTGTGTGTGTGTGTGTGTGTGTGTGTGTGTGTGTGTGTCCGTGTCCATGTTTTTGCGAGGTGGATCAAATGGCATAAATCAGAATAGTTGAATAGTACTGAGCAAGAAGCCCAGAAGGAAGAGGTTGCAGATACCAGACATGGACCCCTTGCAACTCCAAAGGCCACATTGACTGTAGCCAGGGGCCATAGGCCTTTGTGACTAAGAAATCAGAAGTCCTATAACCATCTCCAACTATCTAACATTGTAAAAATTGTTACAGTGGCTCAAAGGGAAAATAATTTAGGATTATTCTTAACTTCAATTGTCCCCGGCCAACATCTGTGTTAATAATGTCATTAAGACAACCACAATGGAAACAGGAAAAGAAAAACAGTTCAGTGTGAAGATTGGGAGGAAATAGAGAGGCAGATGGAGTTGAAGAAGTGCAGCCTCCTCCCTGAGGAGGCTCTGCGGCCTCTGTACAACTCTCATCCATCTCTGGTTTTTAGAACATTAACTAAATGTCTATGCTGTTATCTACTGATGGGCAGGGAGTCACAGAAGCATTGTCTATCAACGACCATTGGGGCTCGGGTCCAACAGGTTCACACACTTGGTATTTGATCTCACTTATCTTCACTTATTTTTATTGCATTGCTATAAAAATATCTCAGAAGCTATTCTTCCCCCTCCCCCATTTCCTGTCTTAAGCAGTTACTCTCGGACAAATATTCAATTCTCCTCTCTGGATGTACAGAAAGAGCACTTATGTTGCCACTCGCAATTTCAGTTCTTAGGCGACTGAAACAAATGGAAAGCAATTTCTACAAGGATCCAGTAAGGAAATAAGTCAGCACCTTCTATCTGGTGCTTTCGCTTTTCAGAATTTGAGCTCTGTGTCCTGTTCGTCATTTCCTCTCTGTAGTAGGCATACATGAACCTGAATTTTGCCCCTGCCAAATAGAAGAATAAGTAACCAGCATCCTAAATATTCATGCTGCATCTAACTACATGAGGAAGGGATGGGCTAGAAGCTGACAAGTATAAATCGGATCCTCGGCCCATCAAGAGTTGCTACATAGATGCATAACGGGTGGTCCTTGATGGAGTACAGGCTGATGCTGTGGGAAGTGTGTTGTCAGTGGGAAGAACGACCAACAGGTAGACACGGAAACATTCTTGGAAGAGCTGAGAAAGAGATGAACATTAGGAATCGGGGGGGGGGAGGGGCATTATGGAGTTGAGACAAGAGGCACAAGGAGACTGTGACTAGTGTGGTGCTGAAACAGGGCAACGAGAAAGAAGGCAATGGAGTTGGTTCCCATGGTCACAGCAGAAAGTTGTGTGTGTGTTTGGGGGGGGGCAAGCTGTGAGATACTGGCTGGTGGTGTTCTTATCACTAACAAGCCTCTTACAGCAGCATGTCCCAGGAACAGCAGTCCTCTAGGTGGTTTTTCTGGGGAAGCCAGGATGCCTTCCTCCTCTTGCCTATGGATTCCGCTGTTGTTTCCTTCCTAAGGATTGCTTCAAAGCAAATCTCTCAGAGCTGTGTCAGCTGGGATTGGCTCTGTCCTCCCTACCTCCCTCAGGTAATGACTCTTTCCCCATCAGGTTATAAAGCCTCTCCTGCTGTTTCCTGCCACTGTCTTCTGAGTCACTTGCCTTGCCAGTAACGACTTTGGTGCCTGGCTCACAGTCTGCCTGACAACACCCTGGGTGATGCTAGTACCCGAGATGACTAATTAAAAATCCTTGGCTCTCAGTCCCTTGGTATTTTCATTTTCAGTGACCTCCATCCACTCTCACGTCTATCCTGAGCCTTATTATCTATACCTGCACCACCATCAAGACGTCAGCTTCAAACATGCTGTAGCTGAACTTACTATCTACTTTGCCAAAGCTGCCTTCCCTTCAGGCCCCATGCCAGCAGATTATGAAGCTACCTATTCACTCTGGTACCCTGGCTCCCTCTCTGGACCACTGAGCTTCTAATCATAAACTGTTGCTTTCGCCTAGTTAGGTCTCACAAGTGCACTTTCATCTTCTGCCCAGACTCTCATGTATCGGTCACCAGTGCCTCTGGCTGGGATTCTGGAACTCGGTTTCCTGAACTGATTTATACCCTCTCAGCTTCATTCCCTGAGTCTGTTCAGGTGAAAAAAATCTCCTTTTATGCCCTTCTTCCCCTTCAAATGTAAGACCCTTTCCTGGAATGCTGTCACTTGCCCTCTTACCTGCTGCCACCTGTTATGGTTAGTGTTAATTGTCAACTTGACAGAATTTAGAGTCACCTGGGAAATGGGCCTCTGTGCATGTCTGTAGGGAAATTATCTTGATTACAGCTTGGAGTGGGAGGACCAGCCCACTATGGGCACCACCATTCCCTAGGCAAGGGATCTTGGGCTGTAAGAGAGCTGAGCAATTGAGCAGAGCATTAGCATCCATGCATGCACTGCTCTCCTTTTCTGCAGATGCAACATGGCCAGCGGATTTGAGCTTCCAATGCCTTGACTTCCCCTCCATGTTGAACTGCAACCTAGAACTGTGAGATAGAACAACCCTTTTCCAGTGAGCTGATTTTGTCAGAGTATTTTTTTTAAATAATAGCAAATGGAAAAGAAAGTGAGACACCATCCACTCTCCAGATTTCAGACACCTTCCAGTCTCCTTAGACTGGAAGCTACCCTGTGTTCTCTCTCAGCATGCTGTATTGGTGTGAGAGGCAGTTACCACATCCAATTGCAATTGCTTGCTAATATGGCCATCTCTAGAGCCATGGCTAATTTCCGGATCAGTGTAGGGCCTTATGAAAGGATGAATGAAGAAACAAAAGAAAAATAATGGAAGGTAGAAACATTCTAAATGCAGAAATGGTGGAGAAGAAATGTTTTGTACCAAAGGAAATAATAGGGGTTATCATGAGCAGGTGGAGAGTCTTCTGCAAGAGAAAGGGCTAAATTTGAAAATGATCCTTTCAGATTAGGCATACTGGTTTGGGAAATGTGTAGACACGAGGAAACAGAGCCCTGTAGAGACACTGACTGAGGGCTTAGACACACACACACAAAAGACAGTATAAAATCTATTTACATGTATACCATCCTAAATATGGAATTCACGCAGAGAGAAGTACTACACATAGGATGACGTAGTGGGTGATCCAGGCTTAAGTGAGCCTCCCTCACTAACTTCCTACACAATGGCCTCCATCTTTGTTGTTGTTGTTCCATACGTAAGAATTGTACACGGGCATGGGGTGCAGGATAATATTTTGACACCAATATACATTGCGCAACAATCAAATGAAGGAATTGATATATTCATTACTCCAAATGTTTACCTTTTCTAGGTGTCGGCAGACTCTTTTCTGTCTATCCTGAGATTTTTTTTGATCATTGTCAATTACAGTCTACATAACCTTTTTATTTTGAGGATCTGTTCAGGTTATTTTTCTCTTATCTACTCATTCTCCTTTCTGAGCATGCTTTTGTAACGCCAGTTGTTAATTATTTCATTGTACAACCATGCCATTTTGACCTTTGTTTGCTGTTTTTGTGCAATGATATGCTTGGTTTTCAATTCGCTTCTACTGTTTCTCCCCAAAAGACAATTTCTTTGATCAGCACAGTGGCTACCTGTAGGTTCATCTACATTTTACCAGAAGGAGTCTTGCTTGCCGCCTTCCTCATACATCCTCCAACTTGATGTGACATTTAAAAAAAATTCTGTGCTCTGAATTATATTTTTCCTCTATTGCAACCGAGTATCTGTGAGACCTTCAACATTTTGCATAAATATGCACGTCCTGCAGCTCGCTTGTCAAATTCAAAAGCCTCATGTCTGATAATAGATTAAAGTGGACTATACTGGCATTTCATAAGGGCTACGTTTTACCCCTAGGGTCTCAGATCTGACTATAAAATCTGAATCAAGGCCTAAAGGATTGATTTAGGGAAGCCACCACTAGTTTTCAGGGTTGAGATGTAAACACAAAGCCATCTCGTGGATCTAACGATGCCTTTATCTGCAGAGGCACGCATTCACAGCAATATTTATTCTAAATAAGGTCTATACACCGCGTTTCTGATTCTCATAGAAACACACTAAGACATCCTTAAGGAATTTATTCAGCTAGAAGTAGTTCTGCTGTTGAAGTATCAAACCGAACCCCATTTATGAGGGCTGTGCTGGTTGCATCTGATTCTCCCCTTGCTTCGTCTTTTAGGAAGTCATGAACTTCTCTGAGAATTCAAGTATATCCAAGCACATACAACAGTTTACATGTCATATTAGGTGGTTCACAGAGACTATAAAAACCCCAGCCATCAAACCCTGCGATTTATGGACTCCAGATTAAGAAGCACTGACTAAAGATAAATTACTAATCAGTTATTGATGGGTGAGGGAATTTCACAAACCTCAGAATATGCAGAAAACAGCTGCGAGAGAAGTGTGCACTGCTGGGCAGAAGCTACAGCTCCCAGCAGGAGCTATCCACCTTGTATACAGTCAGGGCCAGCGTGGATGAGTGGTCATCCACTTTTTCTTCTGCAGGGCATCAAATTTTCTACTCATTTCTATTATGAGATTTTTATTCTACAGCATCATATCTCTGCTTTTTTTAAGTGATGGAAGTCAGCACAAAATAGCTCCTTTAAATTAAAAAAAAAAAAGCCTTACACTCATTTTAGTTAAAACCAATGGGGTTTTGTTTTGTTTTAAGCAGGAAGAAGAGAAGGGGAGATGGAAGCTCCTGTGTTAAAAAGGCTCCCCCTTTGCCTCACTTTCTTTCCCATAATCCCTAGCTCTTTGCTTCATCTAATACCTCATACTCCCTAGACCGTCTTTTATTAGGTCTTCCTATTTTCTCAAAGCTGGTGTCTAAAAATCTTCTATCAGCTCCAATCTTTCAAATGTATAGGTCTTATCTCACTCCAGACTGGCAGCTCTGTGCACATATCTGATTGTGAGCTCAACACTGTCACATACTGCGCCCCCGCCCCCCACAATCCCGAACCAAATCTCAACTGGCAGTTGGGAGTGTTTGACCGACTGCGCCAACATTGCCTCTGTTCTTTTAAAACTCAAGGCAACACAATCTTCCTCTTTTAGTAGTTTTTTTTCAAAACGTAACTGATCTTTGATTTTTTAAAGTCATGTGTAAAGGAAAGCCAGAACAACTTAGTAACCACAAATTACAAACTACACTGTGATCTATTTTGCCCATCTCACCATGGGGCTCTTAGCAGCATTTATTAACATTTTATGCATACAGAGAAGCTTACTCATTATAAAGCAATTTGAGATTCTTCTTCTCCCCTCTGAAAGAAAAATACTTCAAGACGCCATCGTGTCGTAAACACACACTTTCAATTTGCACCTGCCACCTCGGTGCTTTCCACCGTCACTATTCATATGCTTTGTTCAGGTTGTTCTTTGGCTGTATTCTAGTGGCCCTGGATCTCCCATAATGCTCTCCTGATACCCCTTCCCGCCCTGTCCTAGATGTGCACATGTGCACCCTTCCTCCAGACAGCCAGGGCTCTTGTGCTATAGACTAATGGCTTTTTAGTACAGTGGTAGGTGGACTTGCTTTTGATCATGCTCCTGAGCTGTAATTTGAATGCAATGGCTCCAAAAGACTCACGTTTTAAATATTTATTCTTCAGCGGATGACACTATTTGAGGAAGCTGTGGGCTGTTAGGAGGTAGAGTCTAGTCAGTAGGAAAAGGGCACTGGAGCCTAAGGCCTTTGAAGGTTCTAATTGGTCCCTGGCCCTGGTCTTGGTCTTTGACTCTTGGTCCATTGCGATGTGAATAGACTCTATCTCTCTTCCCTGCAGCCTTGATCTCAGCTGTTCCTTAATGACTTCTCTGCTTTGATGGATGCAAACCCAAATAATTTTTCCTTTGTTCCTGTAAGGTGTTTTGGTAGCCACAATTACACTAAATCCTCTCCAAGGAAGGAGCAAGAGTATTATTGCTTGTCACCCTGAGATACAAACTCCGTCCTCCAAGCTTTCTAATGTGGGGCATATTCATTTCTTGAATTCTCAACTGTGTGGTTCACATAGGAGTGGTCACTCTGAGCAATGTCTGACACAAGGACAATGCAATGTTTAAGTTGGAGGTGTGGGTCTGATGGCTACATAGTCATAGAGAGAAGGGTATCTTCATCCTGATAGAGGAGGAAGCAAGTCTGAGAGACAAAGGCTGACATGGAAGGTGTGGAAAACCTCCTGGAGATGAGTGAGATCCTAGCTGCGGCTATTGCCTGCCCCTTCCTTGTCAGGCTTTAGTACAGAGCCACTGAACCTCCCCTCTTTGAAGTGAATCAAAGTTGAGTTTTCACCACTTGCAACCAATGGCTCTTCTCAAATAGTACCTACCATTTTATTCATGTCTCTACAGCGAGGAGTGGATTCAGGATTCAGCGTTCAATACGGGCTTAATAAATGTATTGTTAGCTTAAAGCCTGAAGTAACACTTGTCAGCATGGGACTCAGAGTGTGGCTATTGAACACATGTTACACTGTCGCAGGTGTTCTGAGGGTCCCGTGTTAGCACTGCCTCATGATGTGGTTGCTGCCCATACATTCTGACCGTTTACTTGAGCCCGAGTTTGTTCTGTTGGCATTAGGTCACCTGCAGAAGTGTTGGCTATTTCTAACAACTATTAATGACTAGCTCTCTTCAAGCATAATCTCCGAAGACCAGATGAAAGAGACTGCAGCTTGCTTATCAACAACGGTCTATGTGGTCGCCAGGTTGGTTTCCCATTTGCATGGTGCATAGAGCCCTGTGTAGAGAAGATGAAATAACTTATGTGGACACCGATAACCAGCTAGGTGGCCTTAAGGAAACAATATCACCCCTTTGGGCCCTGCTTTTCCCATTTGCTGCTGGTGAAGGCACATATTATTTGCTTTCCAGTCCTACTGAGATGATGGGATGGGGGAACTAGGGCCAGCAGCACTTTGTTGTTAGCTGTGCTTTCTCGAAGACTCGTACTAGGCTCTTCCCCAAGCAAATGGTCTACTGTGGAGCTGGCAGGTTTGCTTTGATAAATACATGGCCTAAGGCAGGGTCGCTCCTGCAAGAGCTTTCCTGAATATGCCTTACGAAGGAGCTGAGGTGAGCCTCCCCAAGTCTGATATGCATCTGCTTTCTGTCCTCCTGGTGTGTTTGTGTTTGTCAGCTGCAGCTTCTAGATGCTTGTCCTTGTGGCCGCTGCCCTGAATGCCTCTTGGCTTATTGTTTGGTGATAAAAAATAGGTCTTGAGTCTTTTGTCTCCTTGCTCTGTCCTTATGACACACACACTGGCGTGTGCCCTGACTAACGTACTGGGGTGAATATAAGTGAAACCCGACAGAGCGTTCCCTTATAGACCCCTGCCAGCTTGTGCAAGATCCATGATGCCTCTGGAGAGCACAGCATCCTATATAAAACCCAGTAAACAGAGTGGATGTACAGGATGGCATGGGCTACTTGTTCGAGGGGCTCCATCTAGTTCTGACTCTGCTTCCTTCCTTGTCCTTGACCTAAGTTCTTCTATAAGGTTCTTAGACTGTTAGAGCTCCAAACCATTCCAGGGACTTCCCTCCAGTAGAAGGCCATGGTAGAAGGATGGTGGTTTTGGAGACTTGGGTTCAAGATCTCTGTCCTGCTGTCACCTGTCTGTGGACACTGACACTCATACATAGCCTGTGCAACAGGAATACAAAGGCTCATGCTGCTGTGCAGACACCACCAACAGTCAGCGAACATCTGTATGTATACAGTGGGTGCTGAGCAAAAGCTTCGGTCCTTTCCCACTTCGCCAGCAGAAGACAGAAAGCATCCTACCAATGGGATATCTTATATTTTGGGAAGGAAACCATATGTACAGCCCCAGCCCAAGAAGGAATGGTTCCAAAGGAAAACCGTGGGAGACAATGTATTTCTCTTTATCCACAAAGTGCTGAGCCCCGAAATTTGGGATCTTCATTCCCTCAGCAAACAAGAGAGGATACATGAGCTAAAAATCCTCCCAGCAGGTTGACACATGGAGATGGTGGGGCTCAGTTGAAGACAGCCTGTGCCCCACTGGAGCTGCTGGAGGGGAGGGAGCTCTGAGCTGGGGACTGCTCAGCAAAGCCCCAGGGGCTGGCAGCCTATGACAGTGACAAAAGTAATCCCCATCTGCAGAAGACTGCTTACATTTTCAAAGCCCTTTCTCCTCTTTTATCTTCTTCCCCCTTACAATGTCCATGTGAGACGGGCGTTATCACTCCCATCTGACAGAGGGGAAATGAAGCCTGTGCAAGGGTATTGCAAATGACAAGACAGGCTCTCAGGAACCAGACACAAAGCGGCAAGCCCCTCTTCGCTCAGCGGGGTGACCTTGAGCTAGCTGCTTATCCTGTGGGTCTCAGTTTGCTCATTTGTAATCTTGTCTCAAAGCACCCATCGTTTGTCACAGGGTACAAAGAACATGGGCTTTAGAGACCTAAATTTGAATCCTGTTGTACTCTGTGCTAGCACCATGTGAGATTAGCAAATAGGTCATATCACAACTGCTCCTGGGACCCAGCATCTTTACTCCAGAGCTCAGAACTTCCAGAATCTCACTTTGGGTATTGTTGTCCTCAGGACCTTTACTGGAGACTGATCTATGGTCCCTACACCCCCTGAAGGGTCTCTGGATAAGGTCTGATGGCTGAGAAACCACACTTTCTATAGAGTTCAGAGACCATGTCAAGTGGACTGAGTACCAGCAACAAGGCCAGAGATCTGAATCCTTGACAGCTTCCTTCCCGGCCTCACTTTCTCCATCTGAAAAGAAGATGGCATTTACTTCTGACGTGACCTTTGACCCTTGGGATTGTCACATGGACCCTGACAACAGTTCCCTCCACATCCTGCTTTCAACCTGCAGACTCAGCAGCTGCACCTTCATTCATTTGTGGAGCTTTATGGATACACTGGCTGCTTGCAGCAAGGCTGGATAAGCTTAAGGGTGCTGATGCACATTTTTTCATGTGCATGTGAAGCAATGAAAGGTGGTGAGGGAAGTTGGAGAGGGAGAGAGAAGCAAGTAGTAAGAAACCATTTTCTGTCCTGGGCAAAGAGACCAAGGAAGGTGCTGTCAATGTCCCAGCTTGTCGTTAGCATCACATGAGGCTTGCTTGCCCTTCTGAGCTCTGCAAGAAATCTATTTCTACTTATGCACTCAAATTTTGCTTTTTCCTAAGCTCTTCTAGTGGGCTCTGTAACCAAGACAGTGACAAGGACAATATGTGTTTGCTCTTCCAATGCAGCCATGGGAGAGATCATGGTCACTGGTACTCCCAGTGGCATCCAATTGTCATGGCAGCCAAGCAAGTTAAACGCAAGTCACTGGCAATGAACCACAAGGCTCTTTGTCTGTTCGCCTTGGGATGGCTGCTTTGTCGAGCAATGAGATCACCTCTGTCATATTTCAAATATTTTTCTCCGGTGTCTTCGAGTAGGAACAATAAAACAGCTTGGATCTCGGGGTCAAGCTGTCTAGTTTCCCATCATATTTCCAGTTTCTTTTTAACTGGGGGCCAAATGAGCAAGTTTCCCCATCTCTGGACCATCGTTTACTTATCTGTCAAACGAGGGTGTTTAAGGAGCAGATTCCTGCAGAGATGGAGGTAAGAGCACAGTCAACAGTCCGTAGATGATGCATCTCCACTAAGCTCCCATCATGAGGAGATCTTAAAATACATGCAGAGGACAGGCCGGGGAAGGAGGGGTGGGGAGCTGGGTTTTTATTTCTCCATGTCACTAATTTCCTTTCTCTCTCTCTCTCTCTCTCTCTCTCTCTCTCTCTCTCTCTCTCTCTCTCTCTCTCTCAGTAAAGAAGGCAGAAGACTAAGTCCTCAATGAGAGTCAGGGCAACAAAGAGATAACCAGAGGCTGTTGGTAAAGGAGGCAGCAGGCTGACCAGGTACTCTTCGGGGAAGTAGTCGGGAAAAGTGTTGAAAACTAAATGCTGTCCTAAGAAAGGGGGAACGGGGATGTGGCCTCAGACTGGGACCGAAACTCCATCCTACTGTCAAAGGAAGGTGGGACACAGTTCTGCAGACACGTTGGGAGGCTCCAAGGCCCAGGAGAGGCTGCAAAAGTCAATAGGAAGTGTGGGCAGAAAGGCAGGACCAGAGTCAAAATGGAACTCAAGAAAGTCTCAATCGTAAAGAGTTGATAACTTTAGGTACCGCCCTCAGATAAATCTTTTTTTAAAAACCACCTCTTTGAGGATGAATGAAATCCCAGCGGCACATCTGCCTGATTTTCAGCTCATCAATACAAAGCTCCTATAAATGGCTCTGCATACTGAAAGCAGTTTAAAGTGTGTGACTGCCCGGCGGACTGTTGCTACTTTCCGTCTGCCCACTCTCCTGTCAGGTTGCGTGGGTGCCAAGCCTGGCTACACCACAAGTGAGCTTGGTGACTGTGAATAAATTTCTCAACTGCTCTGTGTCTCAGGTTCCTTGTCAGTGGGGGGATACAGTTATTGTCTAAGCCCCAAATTCAGGGAAGGAAACACGAATTAATATAAACAGAAGGCCTAAAACATGAGATGACCAGCAAAGGCTCAGTAAATAGCACTGATTTTCTCTGCCTGTGATTTAACACACACACACACACACACACACACACACACACACACACACACACTTTCACATGCACACACTTCAACAACTTTAGTCTTATCTTCCAACCAAGGGCAGAGCCAACTACACAGGATGTAAAAGCCCTCAGAAGCTAAGCAGCCAGGGTACGCACTGGGTATTGGCATCCAGTGCCAATCCTGTCTTTGCTCACAAGCCTCTAGCGTCTTAACACTTCTTCCTCTGTGTAGCTCTGATCTGCCTCTGCCGATCACACTGCAGTCCCGGAGCACCAGCCCTCAGCCCTGACACTGCTCTCACACGTCCTCAGTTCCAGAGAGGGAAACCCAAATGGCAGCTCTTACAACCAGTGTCGGTGTCACCCTGGCTGGAGCCAACTGAGGTCATGGAAAGGGAGATCAGAGGCTCCCTGGACATATGACCACAACAGTTGTCGTGGTAGGTGCTCCAGGACGCCTTCCAACAGGACGCATCAAGCCAGGGTACAGCAGCCTCGGCTGCCCAAGAGAAGGGCCCCACCTTCCTCTTTTCCCAAATTTGCCTTCTTTTTCTACACACACACACACACACACACACACACACACACACACACATATATATATATATACACACATACATACATACACACACACATTATATATATATAATATATATACATGCCGGGCAGTGTGTATATATATATAATTTTTCCTCTTGGTCCATCAGGTCCCAACCCCCCTCTCCAATTCCCTTCTCATTACACAACTGCACAGACTAAAAATATTTCTGGCAGCTGTGATCAAACCCAAACTGAGCAAGATGTAGATTTAATGAGGCTTCCATGGAAACAAGAATCCTTTTGCCAGGGAAAAGAATGTGTCCGTGCCAGGGAAAGGAAGAGGGCAGGGGACCATGTAGAGAGGAGATGGAGGTGTTGGTTACATGGAGACAGTGGGGAGTCCCAAGAATCCCCTTGACCTAGCAACTTTTTCTGGAAAAGGTTCAACCTGCTGCCGGAGGCCGTGCTGCCTGGCGACACTCAGCCGCCCTGGTCAGCAGCATTCTGCGAGCCACCCTATGTGAACGTGGCAAGGGAACCACAGTTTATTTTAGGCTTGAGATAAATATTTACCACCGGCGTCTCTCAAATAGACACTCAGCAGCTGGGAAAAAAATATTAAAGCATAAAAAAAAAAAAGCTGCCGACTACGGGGTTTGTTGGGTTTGTTGATGGTGGCCAAAAAAAAAGTGCAGAGGAGAAAGGTCAGCTAGATGCAGGGACATTTTCTATGCTGCAGGCTCTCTACTCCCTTGAGGAATCGCTTCCCTCCAGCTCTGGCTGATGTTCCTGAAAGATTCTCAAAGAGAAAGCTGAAACCTTTGTTGGCACAGCTGCCATGTGGCTCTCTGCTGTTTGATCTCATGTCACCCAGCAAGGATGGCACACACTATAAATCTGCTTCCTCCCCCAGGCCCTTAGCAGTTTCTTGTGAGTTGCCACTACTAACATGCTAATCTTTATGTCCTAAGGACTGGTGTTCATGTGGTATAAAAAGCGGGGACCCCAAAACTATGCACCGATTCAGCCAGGAGCTGCTCTTGCCAGACTTGTGAATCCAAAATGGGTTTTACACTCTTAAGGGCCTGAACAAGAAAGTCTACACATCAGAGACCACAAAGACCGCGCTTGCTCTCTGTGTCCGGGGATAGTCTGATGGTCCCTGAACGGCCATGGAGCCGGATGGATTTCGTTTCAAATTCTAGTTCTTCCATGGAGTGGCTCAGTGACTTTATAGAATGTACTTAAAATTTCTTCTAAGTTTCAAGTCTGTGTGTGTGTGTGTGTGTGTGTGTGTGTGTGTGTGTGTGTGTGAGAGAGAGAGAGAGAGAGAGAGAGAGAGAGAGAGAGAGAGAGAGAGAGAGAGAGAACATTGCTGTGAATGTCTTTTACAGGAGGAAGAGGTCGCTTGCTGACCTAGCCTAGGCTGTCTGGCCTGTCTTTCTCCCCTGTGCTGGGATTACAAGCATCTATCCTACACCTGGCTTTGGAAATATAAATTCTGGGGATCGCACTCCGGTCCTCATGCTTGCAAGGCAGGTACTAACCGACTGAGCTATTGTCCCAGATCTACCTCATCTGTTTAAGTCTCAACTTCCCCAATTGTAAAACAGGGTTAAGGACACCTCTCTCACAGATAAAGCTAAGAGCATAACACAACCACAATCATATGCCTGCTCTACAGATGCCTGCCTGAGCGATCACTGGGGAAGAGGTGGAAATCAGTTTGAAGAGTGGTAGGTAACGGCCCACGCAATTTTCAACAATTATCTGGATCACAAATACTTTGCCTTTTGGTAAAATACCAGATTGGAGTCCTTACGACAGATTCAGAGATTGCGACCCCCAGCTTTCTCAGGCCATGGTGCACTCAACAGGCATGGAAGCCCTGGGTGTGATGGTTTGAGTGAGAATGGTCCCTGTCGGCTCATGTACTTGAATGTTTGGTTCCCAGTTGGTGGACTGTTTTGGAAAGATTAGGAGGTGTGGCCTTGTTGGAGGAGGTGGCGCTGGGGGCCGGCTTTGAGGTTTCAAAAACCATCACATCCAGTTTCTCTCTGTCTCTGTCTCTCTGTCTGTCTCTGTCTCTTTCTCTGTATCTCTCTCTCTGTGTATCTGTCTCTTTCTATGTCTGTGTGTGTGTCGTTGTGTCTCTCTCTGTCTCTCTTTGTGTCTGTCTCTGTCTCTGTCTCTCTCTCTCTCCCTCTCTATTTCTCTCTCTCTCTCTCTCTGCCTGAGGGTTGTGGATCAGATGAAAGCTCTTAGCCACTCCTCTGCTCCAGCACCATGCTCACCCGCCTGCTGCCATGCTTCCTGCCATGATGGCCATGATGACCATCAGCAAACTCCTAGCTAAACACTTTCTGGAAAATAAGCTGCCTTGGCCATGGTGTCTCCTCATAGCAATAGAACAGTAACTAAGACGTTGGGCTATGAGGATGCTGGTAAAGCTAATATAGACAGAATTGACTGCCCATGCTAATCACAGCCCTGTGCTAGGGGCCTCATGCACAAGAACCTCTGGGCATGATGTTTACACATTAGAACCCTGCGCTGGCTAACCCATGGTCTCTAGAACATACTTAGAAACAGTCCATCTTTAATAGTACAAGACCCCCCATGGAGGCTGAGCATGGTGGCACACACCTTTAAGCTCAGCCCTTGGGAGGAAAAGGCAGGTGAAACTCTGTGAGTTCAGAGACAGCCTGGTCCCAGGACAGCCAGAGCTACATAGAGAGACCCTTTCTCAAAACCAAACCAAACAAAACCAAACCCCCATGTGGTCTATCTTTTTTTCCTCTTCATATTTTATAAATGACTTCATAAGTCACTACATTCAAGTGCCCCGAAGAGACACCAGTGCTATCCTTACTATCCCTTGAAGTAAATAACTGGGCCGCTGAGCCAAAAGGCTACCGAGAAGATAAGTGCTTATGAGGTTGAGGCCAAACCTGGATCAGCCACTCTACTCTGTGTAGACAAAAATTCCACTGATGTTCTTAGTTTCAGCCAGTTGTTCTGAGGAGGGAGTTAGTGGAAGTCTGGCTTAGCACTGAAACTCTGGTACTACACACATTCTCTTATGATTGTTCCTCCTGATGGCCCAGGACTCCTGGCTGTTGGAAATTTTCTGGTCTTGAATTCTTTGGCTGATCTTAGCCTATCTATCTATCTACTTTATCTTTTTAAGCTTACTATTTGTATAATCTATATTTTCATCCCTTTACTGTAAGCATATTACACTTTTGTATTTAAGTGCATATTTTGTGAATAATGCATAGTTTGCTATGTCTCTTTCATGTTTATTACTCCTGTCTATTTTACTTAATAGGCTCACTAATATAGTTGGATTTAATGTCACCATTTTATTATCTGTCATAGTTTCATATTTTACTGTCATTATTTCTTAATTCCACATTTATAGCTTCCTTTAAATTAATTGTAGTGTTCTATTTTAATTCCTCTGCTGGCTCATTACCTGTACCTCTGAATTATTTTTGCTTGGTTGCTGTCAGGTTGGCAGTAAACAACTTGAACTTATCCACATGATTTAAAGGGTGATACCGTACTGCTTCATATAAAACACAAGAGCCCTGCCGCTCTCTATGTCTGTCTGTACCTCCTCACACGTGTCATAACACCATGTCACAAGTTTTGCTCCAGACTCTCATCTGCGTGATAAGAGTAGAAAACACACACCCCATTCTTCCCTAAACATTTCCTATTTCTGCTTCCTTCTCACTCTTTTCCAATAGTCTATCTGTAGACCTGTTCTCATTTCATGTCATTTCTTTTCTAGTTTATAGTGTATCACTACCAACATATGTCTTAGTTACTGTTCTATTGCTGTGATATAACCCGAGCAACCTGGAAAAGGAAGCATTTGATTGGGGGCTTACAGTGTCAGAGGGTTAGTCCCCGGCCAATATGGCAGGGAGTGTGAGGGAAGGCAGGCATGGCACTGGAATGGCGGCTGAGAGCTAACATGCTGATCTTCAGACAAGAGGCAAAGAGAGAGTGAAGCTGGGCAGGGACTTTTGAAACTTTAAAACCCAGTCCCAGTGAAACCCACTCTTCCAACAAGGCCACAGCTCCTAATCCTTCCTAAAGAGTCCACCAACTGGGACCAAACATTCAAATATATGAGCCTATGGGGACCATTTTCTATCAAACAACGTATCTTATCATGTCTGTACTAAAGTATGCAATCACCGGACACAGAAATCTAGGCTGGACAGTTTGCCCATGCTCTTAGCTTTCCGTGGTCATCCTCCCTTGCTTTTTATGAAGACACACCACTCCAGATATAATGCGCTGCTTTCTTTGCTGTACCGCAAGACTCTCCTCTTTTCCTGTGGTTGTCAACAGGCTCAGGATGATGAGCAGAATATCATTGCTTTGTATCCTTTCTACTTGGTGGTCTGACTTTGTTTCACTGGTTTACTTTCTGTTTTCTCTTCTATCAACTGTAGTTATTCTCAGGTTAGACTGTCTGACGTGCCATGGCCACCGGGGCGCTACCCGTTTTCAGACTACTTCTGTCTGCTCGTCAGGACGGATTATCTCACTCTCTCTACTGACACTCACTTGCCATTTGTTAAACCATTTCCAATCTCATGTCCACAAAGGTCTAGAATTTTTATGGTTCTTTCCTTTAGTGTGTTTTGTTGAATGGTTGGGGTTGAATCAAGGCCTTGGACAGGCCACACACATATGTAAACCCCATTACACTGCATGCCCAACCTCCAGGTCCTCCATAATGCTCAGTCCTTAGCTGAGATCCTTCATCGTTCATTCATTATGGCTACGTTTTCTTTTAACTTATTTTTAAAGATTTTTCAAAATTTGTGTTTAATAATGTGTGTATGCCTATGGGTGTGCAGGTGCCCATGGAGGCCAGAGGAGTCAGGTCCCTTGGAGCTGGAGTTACAGGCAGCTGTGGCCCTCCTGACATGGGTGCCAGAACCTGGACTCAGGTCCTCTGCAAAAGCAGTACGTATGTTTAACTCTGAGCCATCTTCCCAGCCCTTTCTCTGTGTTCTTAAACATGTCTGTAAGAGCTGCCTCAAGTTCATTTAGCTAATTTCAACATCTAGGCCACTGTGTTCATTTATATTTTTAAGTTAAAAAAATTAAATTTTGTTATTAAAAGCTGCAAATAAAAATAATCACACACCAAAGTTAGACAAAACCCAAAGACTATATAATCAATAAGCTTCTATACAGCCAAAGTAGTCATTCAGAAAGGAAGTTGTGGAGCTTCACATTGGGTTTTATATTTTCACTATCAAGTATATTTTATGCAATTCTTCATCACTAAAACAAGTTTAAAAACTCCCATTAGAACTAGAAAAAAAATTAGCTTATATCCATGTCCATAACTCATGTCCATTACCTGAAAGGGTTGAAATCAATGTACTGTCTACCAATAGATAAAGGATAATGTTTGGTATATATAAAATAGAATATAATTTAGCTCTAAAGAAAAATGAAATAACAAAATTTTCACAAAAATGGATGAAATTAGGATGTATAATGTTTACTGGGGTCATGGTCTCAGAAAAACCCTTCATGTTCTCCTTCATGCAGAATCTAGTCAGTAATCCATGTATATATGTAAATAAACATACATAGTTACACTATAACATGTGGAAAAGGGAACAAGAAAGGTTAAATATTAGATGTGGAAGGACTCAACGCAGAGACCATTTTTTTATTGATCAGATCTTGTCTTGTGTGTTAACCACAGCTTCCTGTTTTCCATGTGTCTGGTAACTGTGATTTTCTAAACATTGAAATAAAACATTACAAACAATATCAATTATATGATCTTTTAAAGGGCCTTGGCTCTCATTCTGAAAGTAAAGTCACTATCGTATGAAGATGGTATTTCTGGTTAGAGTGACATTAGCTTTAACTCTAGTCTGAGGGTGTGGCTCTTGGTGCACCATGTGACCCGCATATAATCACTGCTCTTGTCTGCACGAGTCAGTGAGCTCTCATGGATTGAGCTAAAACTGTAGTATTTTCCAAGATGGCTGCCTGTCTCCGCTGCCTACACACTTGTCATTGATTCCTAGGCCTGCAGGAAGAGAAGGAAGGCCGCTGGGCCTTGCGGGATCTTGTTAGCCTTTGTGTAGCTCATCTCTCAGCCAAAGGCCTGCAGGGAACCCCCATCACAACCTCTGAACTTAAACCTGAATAGCTCTTTTCAGGACTCCACCCTACAAGTTTTATCTTCCTCAACAACCTAGACATTTTGTCCCCACCTCCTCAGTGGTGCTGAACTGATGCTCAACTTGGGAATCCAACAGCCTGTTCCAAAAGAGGAAAGCTCCAGGAAGGAAGGCTGCAGACACTGGCGGGGGCCGTACTGTTCGCTTTATGTAGTTCCTTTTCACAAGGATCACATGTTTCATTGCTTAGTGTGCAATGCCTGAAAATGATTTCAGTTCTCTTCAGACCTTTTGGAGACAAGGTCTAACTATGCAGCCCACACACACTGGCCTCCAGCTAGCAAGCCTCCTGCCTTAGTTAACCAAGTGTTGGGATTACAGGTGTGCAGCACTCAGCCCTGCTGATGTTCCCCCCTAATTTTAAGGTTGTTTTCAAACCATAGGTCAATTCTAGGAATTCTGTAGTGGCCAGCACACCAAGTTAAACCTGGTTCTTTTTTTTTTTTTTTCATGGCAGAACACAGGGGACAATTTAATGGTGCTGCTTCTCTCTTCCTACTGATTGGATACCTGGGATCAAAGTCAGGTAGTCAGACTTGGCTGCAAGCACCTTTGCTCGCTGAGCTATCCCGACAGCCCCTTGTTTCACCTTCTCAGTTTCCAAAGCACCTCTTTAGACTGTAATTCTGTGGCTTTTCACTTGAGCTCTGCCCACCCCACTAGAATACATGGTCAATCCAGAACAGAGGTCCAGGTTTTATTAGTGCCTGGTACCCAGTAGCTAGTTAATATGTATTTGTTGAATAAATGATGGGCCGCTCTGTCGCCTAGATCTTTTATTAACTTTATCACTGGTAAGAAGCTTAAAACTTTACATTAATAGAGACTCTTTTCCTTTTCAGTAAAGGGATAGCATGCATAGCCCCTCAGAGCACCACAATTCTCTGCAACAAAGATTGTGAATACTATGACGACCTTTTTTGTTTGTTTGTTTGTTTTGTTTGTTTTTTGAGACAGGGTTTTTTTGTGTAGCCTTGGCTGTCCTGGACTCGCTTTGTAGACCAGGCTGGCCTCAAACTCATAGCGATCCACCTGCGTCATGCCCCGCACTATGGCGATTTTGAGACATGGGATAGCCATGTGATTTGCCAAAGCTCATAGCAGAGGCAGAAACACAACTGGCCCAGTCTCTTTATGCCAGTAAGTTCATTTCAGAGGGTTGCTGGCTTCCTCCTTTCTGCTTGCTGTTGTTTAACCTTCATTCAAAACGTATACAAAGTAGAACCCTCCTTTTGAAACAGATGTTTCTTTTTCCAAGTTGGCTTTTTGGACCCTTAGACAATAAGCATAAAGGAAACTATGTGGGCTGATATTCATTTGCTCCTATCCAACTTCCCTAGCAAATCTCTATAGATAACCCAGGATAATATAGGAATATTGGAACAGATTTTATGCCGATAAATTTAGCAACATAGGTAGCATTCAAATTCATTAAAAAACAAAACCAAGCCATTGCCTTCCAGAGGTTGAAGATAAGTCTCTATTGCTGAAGACACCACGCTTTGTATAGATGCCCTGGAGCCTGAGATAGTTCGGATTTACAAGTCTCTTTCCTGAAGATGAGCTTTCATCCTATCAGAAAATGTAATGCAAGCTTTCAAGGGAGGGAAGCAACCAATACTCAGACCCAGCTGTGATCCACAACAATGCCCAGCATGATACAATAGCTTTAATGGTGCAATTAGTTAACCTAGAAGCAGAAAGAGGCAAATGGTATATACTCACTTATAACTGGACACCAGCCCAAGGGGCAGGTCCCCTGAAAGCCTTCACTTACCAGGAAGGTGGGATAGAGGTGAGGACATCCTATTGGGACTCTAGGTGAGAGAAGTATGGGAGAATGGGGAAATAGAAGGATCCAAAGGGTTCTAGAAACCTACAAGAAGAACATTATGATGGGCAGATCTGGGCCCAGGGGTTCTGCTCAAACTATGGCACCAACCGAGGACAATAAGTGCAGTGAGCATCAAACCCCTACCCAGATCTAGCCAATGGACAGGACATTCTTCACAGTTGAGTGGAGAGTGGGGACTGACTTTCACACGCCCCCTGGATGGGGAGGCCCGGTGGCACTCAGAGGAAGGATAGCAGGCTACCAAGAAGAGACTTGATACCCTAGGATCATATTCAGGGGGAGGAGGTCCCCCTCAGTCACAGTCATAGGGGAGGGGAGTAGGGTGAAAGCGGGAGGGAGGGAGGAATGGGAGGATACATGGGATGGGATAACAATTGAGATGTAATATGAATGAATTAATAAAAAATTATAATGCAAAAAAATAAATACAAACTGCTGAGTTTAATCATGCTGTTTGTGTGTATATGACTTCAGGGTTAATTACTTGGTATTGGATAACCAGAAACTATATTCTTTTTTTTTTAACTCCCTACAAAGAAATTCTAAGTCCTAATGGCTTCACGGGCACATTCAGCTGAGCATCTAAAGAAAAGAATAATTTCAAAGTGACAGAAAGTCTCAGAAAACAAAGGAGAGAGAACGCCTTGACTTATTCTGTGAGGCTGGTGTAGCCTTGTCCTCCACTCCTTGGAAGAAGGTTTGCTCACCCAAACCTCTAGGAGGAGAAAAATACAGGCCAGTGCCACTCACAAAAACAGAGAAAATAGAGATGGACATTTTCACTTCCTCACTCTAGAGTCTCATGGACGCCACCACTGGTGTAACAATGCTGGGGATCGAACCAGCCCAGGGCTTCATGCACGCTAGGCAAGCACGCTGTCAGCTGAGCTGCATCCTCAGCCCTTCTCATGAAAATAGATGCAAAAGACCTTTAACAAAACAGTGTCAGGTGAAACACAGCAGCACGCAATTACCAAACGGGACTTAGATTAATAATGGGACTTTATGAATCAACATACTTTAATAAGCATAACAGTATGAACCTGTGAACACGATACAAAAAAAAAACTGACAAAATTCAGTTCCTAATCAAGGTAAAAAAAACAAAACAAAACAAAACAAAACAACAACAACAAAACCATAAGGAAACCAGAATCAAAATAAAATATCTCAATCCTAATCCATGCGGACACAAAAGAAAAAAATGAATGGCGTAAAGACGGGAGAGAACTAAAATTATTTGCACAGTTTTTGGAGACAGGTCCTCATGCAGCACAGGCTGACGTGGCTGGTACTTGGTTATGTAGTTGACCTAGGATGTCCTTGAACTTCTGATCTTGCCTCCACTTCCTGAGGCCTGGCTTGTGTGGTGCTGTGATTGAAGTGGGGGGATTTCCGTATGGTCGGCAAGCACGCCACTGATTCAGCTACATCCCCCAACCCTGTGACTGCCAGTTTTTAAAATCCTGGAGTAAATATAAAACAACTCCTGGGTTCTAGACGAACTTAGACAGCAGGGCACAAGCTGTCCAAAGAACAAAAATCGCTAGTGTATTTTCATATATTTGCATCTAATGTGGAAATCAGGAAATTCATTTAGGTATGCCTGTGATCTCAGTACTCTCGTTGTGGAGGCAGGTCTGGGGCTGAAAGCCAGCCTCTGCTACATAGTGAGTTCCAGGATAGCCTGGGCTACATAAAAACTCATCTCAAAATGATAGATAGATGATAAGCCGAAATAGCTCAGTTAGAGAGTGTTAGACTGAAGATAGATAGATGATAAATAGATAGATTATAGATAGATGATGATGATGAGAGAGAGAGAGAGAGATATGATAGATAGACAAATCACATATAGTTCTTTGAAATGAAAATAAAACCCATAAAAGTTCTTTGAAATAAAATTAACAAAACATATGTATGATGTCTACACCCAAAACGACAACACAGGGCGAGAGCTCAGTTGGCAAAGCATAAGCACATGCATTTGATTGCCATTAGCTAAGTTAAAAATAGCTAGACATGGCAGCACACACTTGTAACCCTAGCACTGGGAAGGCAAAGACAGGCAAGTATCAAGGCCTCATTGCCCAGCCATCCTAGCCTACTTGGCGAGCACCAGGTCAATGAAAAATAAATATAGATGATCCCTGAGGAAAGACACCCAAAGCTGGACCCCTGTCTTCCACATATATGTTTGCTCACACAGGTGCACATGTGCACACACAATATATACACAAAACAAAACATGACAGAGAGAAATTAAATATCTAAGCAAGCAAAGAGGCCTATGTTCGTAGACTGAGAGCTTGCTTCAGTATTAAGATTTGAATTCTAGCCAGATTAGCATACTTGTCAAGAATGTATTACTAATCATAGTTATAGCCAGATTAAAAAAAAAAGACTCAAGTACAATGACACATGCTTATAATCCCAGCTTTTGGGGGGTTGAAGTAGGAGGATTATAACTTTTTGGCCAATCTGAGTTGCATAGGGAGTTCCAGTCCAGGGGTGCATAGTGAGTCTCTGCAAACAAGAGCCTCAAACAAACAAAACAAAGTGAAAAGGCCCCTGTTGCAGGCAGCAAAACTGGAAGGTAGAGGCATCTAGGCCCATCGAGATCAGACATGGCGTTACAGGATTTGGAGTCTGCCCTGCTGAGTTTTGGTTTGCCTTGGTCTAGTACTTCCTTGCTGGGCCCCTACTCCCCACTCCTCTCTTTGGATGTATATTTTGGGCATTTCATGCTGGGAACGTGTACTTTGTTTCTTGATTTTACAGGAGGTTATAATTAAGAGATTGCCTTGAGTCTCAGAAGAGATTTTGACTTTTAAACTGTGTTGAGAGTGTGAAATACTATGGGGACATTTGAAGTTGGACTAAATGCATTTTGCATTATCATGTGGTTACAAGGCTATGGGGACCAGGGAGTGGAATGTGGTGGCTTGAAGGGGAGTGGCTTCTATATGCTCATGTATTTGAATATCTGTTTCACAGTTGGTGGAACGGTTTGGGAAGGGTTTGGAGGTGTGGCCTTGCTGGAGGAGGTGTGTCATTGGGGTAGGCTTTGAGATTTTAAAAAACCCATGCCATTTCTCCTCTCATTCTCTCTTTCTTTGTTTTTCTGTCTCTCTGCCTGTACCTCTCTCTGCTTCTCTGTCTCTCTATCTCTGTCTTTCTGTGTCTGTCTGTCTATCTGTCTGTGTCTGTCTCTCTCCTTCATACTGTGGAGAGACGAATGCTCTCATCTAGTGCTCTAACATCATGCCTGCCTGCTGCAACGCTCCCCACTGTGCTGGTCATGGACTCTAATTGTCTAGAACCATGAGCCCCCAAATTAAATGCTTTCTTTCATAAGTTGCCTGGGCCATGGTGTTTTACCAAAGCAATAGAAAAGTAAGCAAGATAGGCCACAACTAGACATACTGATTCTGAAATGACTATAGACATATAAAGGAAGAGCAACACTGGAGGAGTCACAGAACTCATTTAAATGTCATAGTGGTTAGCCGGCATGCCACCTATCTCTCTGTAGAAGTGAGTGTGTACACACCAGGAGGAGTGAAATGACAAAAAAGGCTTGTGTAAGGTTTCTAAAAAAATCAGTTTACTGGAATACAAGTTACAGACTTCCAACACAGAGACCAAGAACAGTTAGAACACTATGTACAAAACTATGACCTTGAAAGAGAGAAAGAACAGAAATATTAATTAGAATCATGGCCATATTAAAGATATGACACTGGCCATGGCTTTCTCATTTTTATACCATGTGTGTCTAATCTCACATTTAATTAAGTACAACTTATTTTGCAACTCATTTGCGTCGATATTCTCACTTGTATTTTTATTTTATGAAAACTTATTATTAAGAGGTTCCATTTGGTATCTATAAATGGATCCCATGTTGGATGGTAGTGGAAGTCCTACTATAGAGCATTGCCTTTACAAACCAAAGACTTCTACATACCATGAACAACAGTCACATACCGTGCTGATCTGGAAAAGTTACACATGAGTAACTCAGGTTTGGTGATGTTGTGGTCATAGTAGCAGCCAGGTTGTTGTTCTGGTGAAAAGAGTGGTGATGTCATTCATTTTAGAATAGGATGGAGCTATTGTGCCCAGAAGGGGGCTGTGATGGGGTGATGATGTCACTAGACAGACCAGGAGCCTCATCTTGGTGGGCTATCTCCCATGTTCAGTTTGATGTGGTTTAATGGTTAAATTCTTTCTCCCATACCGTCTCTTATAGTTCTGTTGAAGGACGTTGAACCTGTGTCTGCTTCCCTACCAGACTGTGGGGATCTGAGGACACTTAAGGCCAAACACAGGGTCTGATCTGTAGTACCCCCTCTGCCCAGAGAAAGAAACTCTTTTCTTTGTCTTTTTAGTGAGGGTAGAAGTTTGAGAAGTATTGAAATGTCAGCAAGGTCATAAAAGATGAGGAAAGAAACCCCAGTGATGGGCAAAAGGGTCTATATGATGCATAAAAGTGAGTTTAAGACTCCTCAGGTAGAATGGAAGAGCCAGGCAATGAAGAACAAAGAAGGGCGGAGCTAGGAAGGGTAGGCTAGGGCAGATAATTTCTTTAGAGTTGACAACAGAGTAGGATTTAGACTGATTTGCTTGCTGGTCCATAGAAAACCAAGGACTGAGAGGGGGACAGCACTTGATGGCACAGAAATAGGAAACCAGATAACTCTAGTCAGCCCAGTAAAAGTAAGTTCCTTCTACATCCGGCTGTGGCTGATCATTCTTATCAAAATCCTTGAATAGAAGCATATTTCACACTCAGGTTGTAATAAATGTTGCCAGCGGCCAGGGCACACACTTGTAGATTCAGATCTGGACATCAGATGCTATTGACAAGGACACCCAAGGCATTTCCATCTCTGTGGTGGGAGACGGTTGGCTTGCCCTGTGCACACAGCCTCGGCTTCTCACCTGCAAGATGCTGCAGTAGACTGACTCTTGCCAATACTGTGCAGGGGGAGAGGAGTTCATCTCACAGTCGTAGCAGCCCCAAGGGACTGAAGCACACATTTTAAATTTGAGCTGTCAAAGGAACCCCACAAAACCCCAAGAGAAGCCTTCTTTTCTATTTGTTATTTTGGAAATGACTCTTGAAGACTTATGAACCTTTTAAGTTGGGGCTTTGTAGAAAAGGATTAGAGGGTGAGGTAGCAGAGCAGGCAAATTTGCCGCCTAGATAATTCCTTCCTCCAAATGTTTCGTAATTCAGGGCGGCTCCTACAAGTCCATTTCCTCACCTCTGGTAGATGTGTTTGGCATCAGTGGATGTGTTTGTACTTTATTTTCCAGCTCTTGGAAGGCTCATGACCCCTTCCAGTACGAGCTGCTTTTTAATACCCCTATGCCCACTGCAGGGATGGCCAAGGTTGTGTCTATGTCAGTTTTTGCCATATGCCAGTGTCCTATACAGCTTGCCTCACAGTAGAGGCTCCATCAGAGTCCACCAAACAACTAGACAAACAGCCAAGGTTGTCGCTAACATTCTCTTCCCAGTCCCGCCAGCCACTGATTGGAAACAGAGCACGGTCTCCCCTGTGTGACTCAACTCAAGGTGAATGATGGGCGGGGCAAGGGCTCCGCACTTCCTCCCATCTCTTCATCCTTACTGTAATCCCTAGCCTAACACGCTAGGGATATTGAGTCCAATATTGTAGCCTCGTCCCCTCCTTGCCTCAGGTACAGCTCCAGATGGATTATCGCCGGGTTTCCTCTAGGAAACAAACAGATGTATCCTTCATAAATCAGAGCTTTGTCTACCCAGCATGCATGGTATGAGCACTTGCTCTGAATTAGAGTAGTTGCTGCTCACGGTGGCGTGGTCCAACTATACAAAGGTCTACTTAAGACTCTGCCCTCCTCAGACAAATTAGTGCTTAAACAGGAGTCATACGGAATGCACAACTCCCTTCAGTTTCCCATGTGTCCAGTGGCTTCAAGGAGCCAGCCCCAACTGCTCTTGGGTTCTATGGGGCCTTGTCTTCTTAGTCTCCATCTCTCGTTTGTCCCACCACTGTGACTCTCTTTCTTAACATTTCTTCGCTAAGCTTTTCTCCACCTTAGGCCTTTGATGCCCTCTCTTTCTACACTGCTCTTTCCTCAACAGCTACCCATTTCACTCCTCTTGTTCTTTCAGGTTTCACCTTAAGTGCTGATTTATCGAAAGGTCTCGCCAGGTAAAGTTCATCTGTTATTCTAAATCTCATCACTCTTTCATGTTCTGATAGCACTTGCCATATAATGTGACTTATATAAATTTGTTGTGTAATCTAGTTTTGCCCAGCAGGCTGAAAATCGCTCAGAGAAAGGGACTTGGATTTCATCCCCCCACTGCATCCTGGTCACTTAAGGCCAGGCACAGGTCTTGGTAGCTACGTTGGGAATGATTAAAGACTATAGTCTATGTAATCACCCTTCATTCGTGTTAATGTAGAAGTGTCATCTGTCCCTGACATGGAAAGCATGTGCTTACTACATCTGAAGAGAGCTGGAGGGTCGTGCTGCTCTGACAGTTCTATACCAAGTCCACAGCCCCTCCCTCCAACTGACTGGTTTTAGTTCTACAATATGGAGACACACAAAGACCACGCTTAACTTACACACCGGTGAATACGGGTCAGATATTCAAATGACCAATTTTCAAACTTTTATGATAATTCATAAACACTGCCTTTGTTCTATAGACAAGACCCCATGCCAACCACAACAAGGGCATTTAGCTCAAGAAAAGTGTCCATGTGTTAAAACCGGACCATCCTTTCTAAGTGACAAATAGCGTGAGAATTAAGGGCCATGCTTAAGTTGAAAACATTTTGTAAGCCATCAAGCATGATACAAAAAAGTTCTCCTGGTTTATTGTCACAAGCAAGGCTCCAAACAGAAGGAGGAAGATGCCCAGCATGTAAACAGTCAGAACAGGAAGTCTCTGTGGTAAGCGACGAGAACCGAAGATGAGTCCAAAGACAGTGATGTACCAGCTATCTATTTAACTGTCAATATTTTGTCAAAAGAGTAATATCCCCTGCCCCAGCCACACGGCTTCAGCTAGGCTCTGTCAGGAAAGTACATTATGAAAATATTTTTCAAAACGTGAAACTGGGATGAGAGAGAGTTTACTGGTTATGAGTGCTTACTGGTCTTGCAAAGGCCCCGGGATCAAGGCAGCTGTAATTCCAGTTCCAGAGGGAGAGAATGCCCTCTTCAGGGGGCACCTATGTAAAGGTGACGTATAGTCATATGTTCAGGCACACACACACACACACACACACACACACACACACACACACACACACACTATAGGAGTAAACGATTTTTTAAAAGAAAGATAAGTTTAAAAGAAAGAAAACACGAAATTGTCCAAGCATAAGAGGAGGTGCTGATGGTGAGGATGGCACTGATGATGTGGGATATATTTTTTATGTATATCCTGGATTTTGATGGGTAAACCTAATTCAGGAGGGGTTGGTAGGTTGAGGCAGAGAGTCTCATTAGTGCTGGAGAAGGTGAGCAAGGGCACAAGTAAGGAGTGGGCGATACACCTGCAGCATGGGCAGGCTCTGGAGACTGCTTCCAGACCTGCTTGAGTCCTGCTACCGATGGGTGTTTTCATTATTTAGTAAGACAGAATAGTGCTTCCTCTAACTCAGAGCTCAAGTAGTACTTTGGAATTTTTTTCCCCTCTGTGTATTTATGTTGACACTGTCTCAGAAAGAAACGCAGTAATCCACAGCATGGTTTAGTTGAAATGTAATTAGAGACTCTGGTGGTACAAGGAATTTTACCCCCACCCCCACCCCACCTTCCACAAAAAAAAAAAACCTATGTTGGAGGCATGGCATGGATCCAGAACCTTCGGGGACTGGATTACCTAGTAGAGCTAAGATGGGAGATGGAAGCATAGAAATGACCTCGCTATGGCTAGAAGCAGAAGTAGGAGGAGAGGGCAGAGCTGGGGGGTAAAGCATGGAGTGCCCTCCGTGACCCCAAGTTTCCAGAGAGGATGGTAGGAGGAATGAAGAAGCCATCGCAGAAAGAACACACAGAAAAGCATTTGAGGAAAGACCGTATGTTCAGCCTTAGGTACACAGGGAGTGAGGTGTCTGTTGGATATCAAGGCAGAGTTGCCTGGTGGGCCAGGAGTAAAGAGTCTAGAGATCATTGGGGGACCCTACACCAAAGCCAGGAAGCTGTGAACTACTAACTGAAACGATAGGGGTGACCTGTGGGTGCCTGGTAGAATAAGAAAGGAAGTAGAGCCGGGCGTGGTGGCACACGCCTTTAGTCCCAGCACTCGGGAGCAGAGGCAGGCCGATTGCTGTGAGTTCGAGGCCAGCCTGGTTTACAAAGGGAGTCTAGGACAGCCAAGGCTACACAGAGAAAGCTTGCCTTAAAGAAAGGAAGTAGAGGAAGAGGGAAGGGAGAAAGACACTAAGAAGGAACAGAGGGTTAGGAGGAGAATCGAGACCAAGCGGTGTGGAGAGTTTTAAGAGGAGAGTGATCAACTAATAAATGCTGAAAAGAATAATGGAGGCTGGGAAGGTGGCTCAGTGGTTAAGAGCCTCTGCCTCTCTTCCAGAGGACCTGAGTTCAGGTCCCAGTAGCTACATCAGGTGATTCACAGCCATCTGTCACTCTAGCTCCAGGGGGTCTCATGCCACTGGCCTCTGAGGGTACCTGCAGGTCCCCACATGCAGATATACACACCTACTCATAATTAAGAAGAAACCTTAAGAGAAGAATATGTGGACTGTGTGCTAACACACATACAGATATTCATGTGCTCATGACAAAATTGCAAAGCTCGGGTGCCTTGTGTTAAGGTGGAAGACAAAATGTGATGCTCATAATTATCAACGTTTATGAAAACTAATAAAAATGTCTTCAATGTATTTAATACTAGCAGGGAGAAATCCGTTGGTTTCTTTTACTACAGAGTCCCAGGTAATTTTCAAGAGAATATAACAGTAGGGGGAGAAGGCAAAAGTCCTTGTGTAAGAAGTTGACAAAGCAGAAGGAGTGATGATAATTAGCTTTATCAAGAAATCTGAACAGAAAAAAAAAAAAGAAATCTGAATAGAAAAGGAGTGGGGTGGGGGTGGGGGATCCAAGTTGTTGTTTGGGAAATGCATTTGTTTTCTGATTTGGCTTTTAAGCAAGAACAAACCTGTTTGTAGAATGATCTTACAAAGAGAGGTGGGCAGGGCATAGGAAAAGAGACCGAGGCTAGCCACTGGTCAAGAAGAGCTGGTAGAACAGTTCTCTGTCATGTCTAGAGAGGGTTGGGATTGAGGACACAAGGGAAGGGCACCAAGAACCAAATGCTTTGCGTAGACACACACAGAGTAGAAGTAAGAAGCGTGGCTGCTTCGTCATCCATTGAGGGAAAGATGGGTGGGACAGAACAGGAGCCCGGGTGGAGGGGGTGGAGGGGGTGGAGGGGGTGGAGGGGGTGGAGGGGCGGGGACGAAAGTGGAAGGATTTGAATATCACTCAGTGGATGGGATGAGGCACCTACGACAGAAGAGTGAGAGAGAGGATTGTGGCGCAGCCTTGACAGTTGTGTGTGTGTGTGTGTGGGGGGGGGACCAGAGAGCAGGACTGGTGTTGGTGACAGCAGCCAGCTTCACAACTTCCTGTCACTCAAGGTCACACTCAGTGTCCCCTAGCTTGCAGATGTGTCACTCCAATCTTCCTTTCTCCTAGAGTCGCTCACCCTGTCTGTCTGTGCATCTGCATCTTGTTTCCTCTTTTCCTCTTTCACTAGTTATACTGGAATTAGGGTCCCTCAGACTCTGCTATGGCCTAATTTCAATTTGTTACGATGATAAGACCCTATTTATGAGTAAGATTATATTCTGAAACACTGGGTGGATATGTACTTTGGGGATGGGGGGGGCACTGATCTTTGTGCCCGGTGAGACTCAAGTTTCGGGAGTGGACATGAAACGTGGTCTGAAGCTATGCTCCATATGTCATGGCTGTTCTGAACAGGACGTGGGAAGTGGGTGACAGTCACCAACTGAAATACAGCCAGAACTCCTCCTGGTTTTGTTTTTTTTAATTTAATCTTCGTTTATTCACAAAGTCATTTGAATTCCAGAAAAGGCTATTACTTAGCCATTCCTAGCTCAAAGTCGATCCTTTACCACAGAGAAAATGACCCTGCAAAAGGGAAGTCGAGATTAAAAATGAGACAAATCACTAAATTGTCCACACTGTACCCACAGGCCAAATCAGCATGCACCAATAGAGCCAGGATTGCTGGAAATTGGTTCCACATCTGTGCTAAAGTGAGCAACAGGCTTTAAAGCGTTTCGTGATTGCTTGCCTTCCTGGTTCAGCAAAAGGAAACTCGATGCGGAATCAAAACGCAGCAGCCGAACCAGATCGTGGAAACACCCCCAGTGTTTCCAGGTGGAAACAGAATTTTCTTCTCTGACGTCTTGAGAATAAACTTCATGAGAAGTCCATAAACACCCTGCACTGGGGATGACTCAAACCATCTTCTTACTAGATGGCATGCATAGCAGCACAGTAGTTGCTTTCTACCTTTTCCTATAAAGCAATGCTGTAGGTTCTTGTATATTTAAGAGGACAGGTGACGTTGTATCAGCGCAGGTAACAGAAGTCACGGGCAGGGGAAAGAGTTCCCACAGAAGGTGTCTAACCTTTGGGGAATCACATGCCACCTTGCAGTTGCAGGCTTTAGCACTGCGAAGCTCTGAGGATCGTCTAAGGTTTTAGAGTCGGGTAGGAAGGATGTTAGCTCACTTACAGATGAGACAAAGGACAGGCAGAGAGACTGTCCTGAAGGACACACAGAGGGCTCCAGCTGAGCTGGGAGAGAACACTTGGGTTTCTTGACTCTCTCACCTAGTTGTCTTTTTGCTATGTGAAAAGCATCCAAACAGAAATGTTCGTGCCGGAAGTGAGCTCAGGTCCTAAATACACCTGCCATGACTTAATTGGCATTCTCCAACTTCCTCCGTGGAAACTCAGGTTCAGAAAGGCAGAGGCTAAAAGTTTTGGAGATTTGTTGGTTCTTTAAAAAGTACACTCTAAATATCTCTCCTCCTTCCCCCACCCCCTTCCCCGCTATCCTCTGGCAATTCCATTAAAAATAGCTTTGACTTGAAATTGGCCTGGAGATCATCATCGGATCTGCAATTATATAACTCCTCAACTGAATGCATTATCATACCAAACAAAACCCAAATGGATTTATGGTGGGGCTCTACTGGCTGGAAGAGAGAGAGAGAAAAAATCAAGTCTGTATAGGGAATTGCAGAGTTCCAAGGAGTGGAAGTATGTGTGTGTGTGTGTGTGTGTGTGTGTGTGTGTGTGTGTGTGTGTGTGTGTGTGTATGCGCACACGTGCACCTGCCTGATGTGTTTGTGTACGTACACACACCTGCATACATGTGTGCATTCACTCATGTGTGAGAGGTGACACGTCCTTGTTCTAGCCTCTCTATATGCCACATGACTGGCAGAGACAACATGATGTGGACTTTGCAGACCTGCAGGCCTATCTGGGGATGCTGTGTGAATATCTGACTCCCTCATCAGGAAATATGGGCACACATTCTCTACACAAGGATGACCTGAAGGGTATGGCATCACAGATCCTGAGAATGCTTTGTCAACACTTACAATCCTCTTGTCTGATAACTTCGAACATTTCTTTTTTTTTTCCCCTTAAGTGAAGAACCTTGGGCCCCCAGAAGATAAATGGCATGAAGGAAATACCCAGAATGACAGTGGCAGTTGGAGACAGACATCCATCCGGTCGGCTTCTCTCATGGCCACCTCAGGCTGTTCATCTCTCCCTACTGCTCCCTCTCCAACACTTGAGAAAAGGCTCCTTCCTCTGGTAAGGTGCTAAAAAGTACCTTTCTGAGGGTGTGGCGGTGCATGCCTTTCTGGAAGCAGAGGCAGGAACAGCTTTGTGATTTGAAGGTCAGACTAGTCTACTTAGCTTAATAGTGAGATCCTGTCTCAAAACAAAATGCACAGGCACATTGTGCAGACATGTGGGTGCACACACGCTAACTTGGCAAAATTAACCCAGATGCAAAGTACTTGGTTGGCTTAGGCACCATGCTGGGTTAAAAGCAAGAACCATTGACTTGAACCTCAGCTCAGGTTTTCCCCTCCTCCAAAACAGGTGCACTGGAAGCTCTTCCTTTGTGAGCACAGTAAGGGTTAGAGGTTCTGGTCTGAGAAGTGCCCCGGCCTGAGGGGCCCGGCTAAAACTCGGGAGGAAGTTCACCTGTTGAAAATGCAAGACACAGTTTCTTTATCCATTCTTCTACTGAGGGACACGTAGGTTGTTTCCAAGTTCTGGCTATTATGAATAAGGCAGCTATGAACATAGTTGAGCATATGTCCCTGTTGTGTGGTAGTGCATCTTCTGGGTATATTCCAAGGAGTGGAATAGCTGGGTCTTGAGGAAGCCCTATTCCCATTTTTCTGAGAAAGTGCCAGATAGCTTTCCAAAGTGGCGCTACTAGTTTGCATTCCCACCAGCAATGAAGGAGTGTTTCTCTTTCTCCACACCCTCGCCAGCATGTGGTGTCAGTTGAGTTATTGATCTTAGCCATTCTGATGGGTGTAAGATGGAATCTCAGAGTCGTTTTGATTTGCATTTCTCTGATGACTAAGGAGGTCGAGCATTTCTTTAAGTGTTTCTCAGCCATTTGATGTTCCTCTGTTGAGAATTCTCTGTTTAGTTCTGCTCCCCATTTTTCTATTGGGTTATTTGGTTTGGTGGTGTTTAATTTCTTGAGTCCCTCAGTAGAAGAATGGATAAAGAAACTGTGGTACATCTACACTATGGAATACTACTCAGCTATTAAAAACAAGGAATTTCCAAAATTTGTGGACAAATGGATTGAACTAGAAATTGTCATAATGAGTGAGTTCACACAGAAGCAAAAAGAGCTAAATGGTATATACTCACTTATATCGAGATACTAGTCCAAGGTGTACGTCCCCATGAAAAACTGTACCTACCAGGAAAGTGGGTAAGAGGGGAGGACATCCTATTGAGACTTTAGGTGTGAGAAGCCTGGGAGAATGAGGAAATAGAAGGATCCAGTGGGTCCTGGAAAACTACAGGCGAGTCTGGGCCCTGGGGTCCTCCGCAAACTATGGCAACAGCCAAGGAAAATATAGGCAGTAAACCTCAAACCCCTACCCAGACTAGCCGATGGACAGGACACTCTCCACTGTTGAGTGGAGAAGGAGATCTTTCACACAAACTCTGGTGCCCCATATTTGAACATGTCCCTTTAATGGAGATGCCTGGTGGCACTCAGAGGAAGGACAATAGGTCACCAAGAAGAGACTTGATACCCTATGAGCATATACAGGGGGAGGAGGTCCCCCTCAGACACAGACATAGGGGAGGAGAGTAGGGGGGAAGTGGGAGGAAGGGAGGAATGGGAGGATACAAGGGATGGGCTAACAACTGAGATGTAATATGAATAAATTAATAAAAAACATTTTAAAAAAGAAAATGCAAGACACAAAGAAGGAAAGCAAGTCTGACTGATCAAGCTCTCAAACTTTATTAGTCAGGGAGCAGTTTTTATAAGTCAGAAGGCAGGGAGGCATGTTGCCATAGCAACCCAACTGCAAGCCTTTCTCAAAACACAGGGAATTCCAAGCAGGGTCATAATGTCCTGCCACACAGGGTATCTGGCTCCATCTTTGTCTAGTCTAACTGCTAAACCATAACAGGATCGTTCCATCTTTATCTGCCTTTATAGTCTAACTGCTCACCCACACCAGGGTCAGCTAGTTTCTGGTGAAAGGTAAGCTCTGGGAAAAACAGAGACTTAAAGGTGCAGACTTGGACAAGGTGGCTGAACATTGGCCATGTGGCCTATTGTCCCCAACAGAGAAGTGGGGTAAGCCATCGACCTATCTAGGCTTCAGATTTGCAAGGTTAGAGCTGAGGGAGACCCCAGTCCTCACATCTTAAAGATGATTTATTTTTAATTATGTATGTGGTGTGCGTATGTATGTATGTGTGCACATGTGCGCGTGTGTGCAGAGTCATGGAAAGGATCTGGGGGGCGCAGGAGGAAGAAAGGGGTTGAGAATTTAACTCTAAGAAGAGTGGTGCTTCCGAGATACCTTGGGAAGTGACTGAGGTCACACAGCAAGTGGGCTTTCATACTGTGACGATAGGCCACTCTTTTCAAGTGGACAGACAGGTCCCCCACTCTTCACTGTCCCCCCCCCCCAGGCACACCTGTAAGTGTGTGAGTTACAGGCATTGGAAAGAAAAAGAGCAGTGGTGTGTCACTATTTGAAGTTCTCAAATAAACGATTTTCACCAATCCTTCCTCCTCTGGCAAAGGGCAACTGGAGCCACTCTCCCTAGCAGGGTTGCTGTTCTGTGTTTCATGGAGGATGCTGGCTCTTCCACCTGAGAGCCCGGGGAGGGGCCTGATGAATGTCTACCTTTAGAAACAAATTCAGAGCAAAGAAAATGCCCCGGGCTGGGTTGGCTTCACAGAATTCTTAGCAATGACACTGCTGTCCCAATAATTTAGTTTATTTGAATAAAATCAACAGACATTTCAGTATAATATTTAAGCCAATCTATCTTGATGGCCTCTTGCGATCCCAGAGCGTTATTATTATTATTATTATTATTAATATTAGTACTGTTTTAATTTGGGGGGATTTAAAAAATATTTCTTATTTTTAATTTTAGAATTTCATATTTGTACTATTTTTACATCATTTACTCCCAGTTTGGTGTGGCTGGCTAGTTTTTTTTGTCAACGTGACACAAGCTAGAGTCACAGGAGAGGAGGGAGCTTCAACTGAGAAAATGCCTCCATAAGATTGGGCTGTGGCAGGGCTGCCTTGTCTTGCCTCAGTCAAAGAGGAGCCACTCAGTCCTGATAAGACTTGATGTGCCAGTCTCATCAAGGATGGGATGATACGGGAGGGTGGGGGGGGTAACGGGGATGTGAGGGGGTGGGGCTAGAAGGAGAGGAGGGAGTGGGGTTACAACTGGGATGCAAAATGAACAAATAAATAAAATAATGAAGGAAAAATTCCAAGCCATAAGTGAATACATAATTAAATAATAAAACAAAGGGAAAATAAATATTGGGCTGTGGGTAAGCCTGTAGGGCATTTTCTTAATTAGTTATCAACAAGGAAGGGCCCAGCCCAACCTGGGCTGGTGGTCCTGGGTTCTATAAGAAAGCAGGCTGAGCAAGTCATGAGGAGCAAGCCAGTAAGCAGCACCCGTCCATGGCCTCTGCACCGGTTCCTGCCTCCAGGTTCCTGCCTTGTTTGAGTTCTTATCCTGACTTCTTTGATGATGAACAGTGATGTGGAAGTGTAAGCCAAATAAACTCTTTCCTCACCAATTGTTTTGGTCCTAGTGTTTCATTGGAGCAATAGTTACCCTAACTATGACAATTGGTGACCTCTTAGCAGCAAATTACATTATCACATAGCTTCATATAATTAACTGATTTGATTTAAAAAAAAAAAAGGAAGGAAGGAAGAAAGAAAGAAAGAAAACCTTTATCTTCCAAAGAGTCCTTGTTTATTCTGAGATTGCATCTCTGTCCCACCTCCAGTGAATACTGAGGAGAGACCCCCAGACACCCTCCTGAGGTGGAGAGCCCCCATCTAGCGACCAGTCTGACTATTTGCTCCAGCCTGGGACATTTCTGCAGAGCCCTCTGGACCGTGGAGCTGAGGACATATGACTGACATCCCACTCCACCTGGGCCTGCACTGGGTTGTGCTTCCTCCCAAGGACGGTCGCGAGGCTCTGTTGGTGGACTAACCTTCCTCTGAGTAAACATTGTCCTATTCAGAATTGGATTTCTAGGGAACCTGACCAGCACAATTAACTAACCCTAAACTAGACCTCCCGTAGGTATGAATTAATATTTTTTATATGTATGAAATATGCTCTTTGGGTTTTTTTCCCCTAACACTCTGACATCTTGGCCCTTGCTGCTCCTGAAGAAACTGCCCCTCCCAGGTTTAGCTCATTTCTGAAGATAATGAAGGACATCTTTCATATACAACCATGGCCTACAGCTCCACTATCTCTTTTGATGAGCTTTTATACTCAGGGCGCCCTTCATTTGTGCAAGTCCCCTAGGGGCCCACAAAGTTAGTCAAGCTAGACAGTCCTCAACCTTCTCACGCTGCCTGGCCCATCCCTCCCCTGAAGAAACCACAGCAGAGACTCTCCCCACACGTCTCCCTTGCTTCTCACCTTCGGGAGCACCCCAGAGCTTCCTCACACAGCCCCACACAGCCCCACACAGCCCCGCAGCAGGCTATGCCTCCTCTGCGGGCAGCTGTGAGGTGGAGTATTTTCACATTGCGGTGGTCACTTCTGCCTTTGTATGTCTCGCCACATCTGATGAAAATACCTAGGAGGTACTCAAACTCGGCTGTCTCCAAATCCCCAGAACGGCTGAGCCCTTGCAAGGATCCTGCCCTTTAAGCAGAGGAGCCACAGGGAAGGTGTCCCTGTTAGTCACTTCCTAGCAAGCTGCCTGGCACTCGCTAGACCGGGTTATATTAGGTAGGATCCAAATTTTCCGTTATCCCTACCCTGTTTCCATCCGCCTTCTGACTCTGTTTTGGAACAGGCGCAAACAAGAGCAAGGACTTTCCTACCTAAATAAGCTCCTGGGTCTTCTAAATTTATTCTTCAGTCTTTTTCTGCCTGAAACTTAGTTTTCTTGGCTCCGGTCACACAGGAAGGCCTAAGCCTGAGTCTTTGTTTGTCCTCTCTGCTTCTTGTGGGACCAACCTGCTTCTAGAGGCCAAATTCATTCCTGAGAAGGGGTGGGCATATTAATGGTACATTTATCCCCATAGAAATTAGGAAATGCTTTTGGACACACATGTATACACACACACACACAGACAGAGAGGCAGAGAGACAGAGAGAGAGATACAGAGACAGAGAGACAGAGAGAGACAGAGACAGAGAGAGAGAAAGAGAGAGAGAGAGAGAGAGAGAGAGAGAGAGAGAGAGAGAGAGAGAGAGAGCTGTTCACAGTGAAGTAAAGCTCTGTTCTCTATAAGACCATTTAAGGACTGTCTTCCATTAAAAAGTTGACTTAGCATGCGCTTAAGCAGCCTACTCTATGAGCACCTGAAGTCTCTGGGGAGCAGTGACACAGTGACACAGGGGAATTCATGTACCTCACGCTCTTCAGGAACATGTCATGCCAAGGATGCTCAGAGATTCGGCTCACTCAGCTCTCACAGCCCCACTCTCCAATGCACATGCAACTGTTTTTGTTTAGAACAGTTGTCTCCTTGTGACACTTTTTGGCTTCCAGAACTCACACTTTGAGGACAGCAGTTACCTTTATCCACATTATAGTGTCAAGAGTTTTAAACACATCAGGCGTGGGATGCAACTCCATTGCCTGAGTGCCTGTCTAGCGCACACGGAGCCCTGGGTTTAGTCCCCAAGATCATAAAAACTGAGCGTGGCACACTCCTGCAATCCCTAAACTCAGGAGGGAAAAGCAGGAGGGTGTGCAGTCACTTTTATCTTTGACTACATAGTGAGTGAGTTCAAAGCCAGTCTAGACAAAACCTTCTGTCCCTCTGGGTGTGGTGGCATACACCTTTGATCCCAGCACTTGGGGAGGCAGAGACAGACAGATCTCTGTGAGTTCAAGGCCAGCCTGGTCTACAAAGTGAATCCAGGACAGCTAAGGCTACACACAGAGAAACCCTGTCTCAAAAACTAAACCAAATAACCAAACACTCCTTCTCAAAACTATTCTAAGTAACTCTGATTACCCCGGGGAGGGGGCACTCTTTTTCCCCCCTCCTTTACAGATTGATTTATTGGATAAACAGGAATGAATGGACCTGCTTTTCCCTGTGAGCACACTGTGAGGTTCCACATTTCCAGACTGCACTGGGAAACTTTTGGAAAAACCTTTTTCTATTTATGCATCAATGGGAATCCTCCCTACCTCACCCATCCCCCCATATGGATCATGTGATGTCCCAGCTGGCAGGCTATGTTAGGAATTATCCAGTTTAACGTCCTTACTTGGCAGAGGATCAAAGCAAGAAGGTCCAGATGGGAAACGGAGGGCCACACAAGCTATTTATTGGCCAGTGAGGGTTTTAGGGAGGAATGTAGAGGTTATGGGCTCTGAAATTTTAGCCTAGATTTTGGGTTTGTCATCAACTACTAGTACAACCTTGCATTTATTAAGTTATATGTCCACAGCTAATCTTGTCATTGCTACTTTAAGAAGGAGAATAACATCATAGGGCAACTATGAAAATTAAATAAAGCAATACTTAGGGCAATGCCTGACAAAGAGTGTGTTGTGTAAGTGCCAGCCATATGTGTCACAAATGAATAGAAATGCAGGCTCCTCTTCCATTGCAAAGAATTTTCTGACCAACGAGTGACTTTGAGTCCCATCACTCTTTGCATCTATCTAGGACTGAGTGACTGATGACCAAAGAGGAGCAAGTACAAGTTGCATGTGATAGTGCAAAGCCATGTGGCTGGTCACAAACACTGGATGATGCCAGAGCAACTCATCGCCCCCAAATGCAGCCACTGATGAAAACAGCCTGTCACAAGTGATGGGATGGCAACTGAGTTGTAATCTGAATAAATTAATAAAAATTTTAAAATATAATATACACAGAAAAAAAAACCTTTAACCCCGCCCCCAAAAAGAAAAGAAAACAGCCTGTCTACCTGACCAACAGCGTGGAGAGCTGGTTAATCAGGGTGCACAATACACAAGTAAGAAATAAGCCTTCACTGTGAAAGTCATGAGACTCAAGGGCTTCTGTGGCAGCTGGAACGAAACACCCTGACTCATGTACTGTTGTGGTTATTATTAAAATAGAGAGTCTAAGGTTAGAACTCAGCTTGGTAGAATGCTTGCCTGGCATGCACTGCAAAAGCTGGATATGGTAAGATACACCTGTAATCTCAGCACTTGGGAGGCAGAGGGAGTAGGCCCAGAAGTTTAAAGAGGCAAGCCTGGGCTATGCAAGACATTGGCTAAAAATAAATAAATAAACGAATAACATATGTGGGACATGTGTTGGGAAACCAACGGGGGAGATTAGTGTGGATGTGACCTATATGACCCTTGGCTGCAACTTTGGGGCCCCAATGAAGAAAGAAAAGTTATTAGTATTCAAAGAGTGGTATTCCTCTGTTGTGTCACAGCAGGGGACAAGAGTGCAACATACAGGCTGTCTCCTTGGTGGTCTTTAGGGCTTCCACGGTGAGTGACAAGAAGATGCTCAGTTGTTTCAGGCCTGGCAGGAAATTCTGTAGTATCTCTTGTAAGAACAGTACAAAAGTTAGAAGGCTTGCAGGAAGAGTAGCGGGCAGGGTCCGTTCCTCGCTCTCCCTGTACCTGCATGCCTTTGGCCAAGCCATACAATATGCGTCAGCTCTAGCCTCCTCGTCTGTAAGGTAAGGCCTGCAGGATCTTAAAATGTCCTCAGCTCTAACCATCCGGGAGTTCTGCAAGTTCCTTCGCTCAACAAAGTGATCATTGTGCAGGTTGTGTACAGAGATCTTTCAGAGATGCTCAGAGTGCTAGAGTCAGACACAGAGGTGGTCTTCGTGGCCTTGAAGTCTTCACTTAGCTTGACATAAATTAGGGGGGTGGGGCACGGCTAAGGACCACTTCACAAGGCTGAGCATTCTAAGAAAGGTGTTCGTTTCGGAAGAGCCTGGGATCTGCAGTGTGAGGAAGGTTCAGAAAACGTTCTCATTTTTTTTTCTTTTTGGATCTTAAAAAATGCTGTGCTTCTGACCCTAAAAGGAACCTATTATCTCCTATTCCTTCATTTTCCAAGTGAATCCAAGGCTCAGGGAGATGAGACAGCTGGTCTCTAAAGCCCTTTACCTGGAGAGTGGGTCAAGTGTGGTAACCCACACCCAGCAGCAGCAGCAGCCATGGCTTTGCCAAAAAAGGGGCATTTGGAAAAACACCATACTCGCTTTGTTGATGGGCCTGGGGTTTTGGGCTGCAGGGCCATCTAGATCCCTTGCTTTAAGAAACAACTCATTCTTTGCTGTTATTGACCTGGAAGGGATTCTCAATGCCACCCCCCACCCCCAACTGCAGACTGTGGTAAGCTTGCTCTAATCTAGTCTGACATCCCCAAATCTGACCTGTGATTACCAAGGAGCCTCTGGAGCAGTTTCTTTGTAAGCTTTTCAACTTCAGTTTCTATTAATTGTGCCATTCCCAGTTTTGTTTAGAGAAATGTAGCAGTAAAATTAGCCACACAGCTAAACAAGGGTAGGGATGGAGGATTGTGGGGAAGAGCCGGTAGCTACCTTCTGGTTGCAAGGATTCAACCTTCCAGGGAAAACAAAAAAGCCCCTCACTCTGTTGCCATGGGAACAGGCTGCGCAGTGCTGGAGATGCTCTGCAGGAGGCTGCTTGGAAGCAGAGCTGGGGAGAGGGCTTCATTTTCAATGGGAGGGGGCGCTGTGAAAAAGCAATCTTGTCAGCAATTCTGATCCCTGTAGCTGCTGAGAGTGGTACCCCCCCCCCACTCCCTAGGCATGGAACAGCTACCCAGGTAGCAGAAAAAGGTGCCAAGGCCCAAGGCTTACTGCATATGACTAGGGAGTAGGGTTCTCTGTTAGGATTCACTCACAGAGGAGGGTCTCCTCATGCCCAAAACCACACTTCTGTCCCTGACCGACCCAGGAGAGGTCGTGGGTACCCATTTCCTGAAGAAGCCAGTGATGTAACCAGAAGGAGATATGTGAGATCAAGGATTTGGGGAGGTAAGTGACAGAAGAGACGGCCACAAGTCTATCGTATGTGACTCAGATTCTTCAACGCCCCTAGTCTGAAACCATGCATTCAAACAAAGGCTAGTAACGATTATTCCTTGTCATCCATATTTACCTTTCACTGTTTCATGGGTAACTCATTTCTCAGCCCATTCCTAGATGGTTCCGACTCATACATTCCTCTGGGGACCATGTCCCTAACCATCCTGCTTGAGGAGTTGCAGGTCAGACATAGGGGCGGGATCGGATGGCACCAGCTTTAAAAGCATGTGCTCAGAGGCCGGTAGACTTGACCTTTCCATGTGACCAGATCATAAACTGCTGGGTCCCAGTTTCTCCATCTGTAAAATGGGTAGTAACGGTAGCTGCGTCACAGAATTGCTAGGCAATGTTCCAGAACAGCATGGGAAAATACTTAGCCAAGGGTCTGGACTGCGATGGGTCTTTAATACATGTAGACTTAGCAGAAAATGTTTACAGGGTTTGGGCTTTGTGACTTTCAGAGTCCTACTACAATAGGGGATTATGAATTGATTGCTTTTTTTTTTTTTAAATATATCATGTTCGCCCTCCACGGTTCACAATCTTCTAATTAAAAGAAAAACAAAAGCAAAAACCAACTCCCATTCATCATCTGCTTTGCTCATTCTTCCTTAAAAATAATTGTTTGTACTAAAAACAAATAGCAGGAAGGAGAGAAACACAATGAAATGCTAACTATGTGCTCAATAGCAGGAGACTATGAAATTCCCCCTCCTCCTATTTTTTACCACAGAAATAAAATCTTTTAAAAGTGGTGTTACCCAACAGCCTGTCTATGTGATCTCCTTTTTTGATGTCTATTTAAGAGGGCTTAACAATTCCAAAACTTTATCTTTTCCACAGAAAATATTTCCAAGTCATCATCTCCAGGCCTGGCATCCTTCCCGGGCTCTGGTCCCCCCAGAGCCAGCATTCATTTCTGAGGATGAGCCAGAAGAATCCATGATCAACCAGCTGCACACGGCATGCTGCCGCTCACAGAGCCCTGCCATCTTGTGCAATTTCATCACCCACACAGGACTGTGATAGGACGAGCGATGCCACCAGCTCTGTTCTAGGGAAGAAGAAGTTCAGAAGCTCTCCAGCTCTTTTCAGTGTGGCCAGGGGATAATTGGTGGAACAAAGAATTTGGTTGCCCAAGTACACTGGTGCCACTTCAGAACAGGTTTTGTCAGAGGTAGAATGTCTGGACACCCCCAAATTATCCAACTTTAAGAGCTGGAGAGATGGATCATTGGTTAAGAGCCATATTCTTCCAGAGGTCTTGAGTTCAATTCCCAGCAACCACATGGTGGCTCACAACCCTCTATAATGAGATCTCATGCCCTCTTCTGGAGTGCAGGTGTACACTCAGATAGAGCACTCATCTTCATAAAACAAATAGGTAAATTTTTTCGGGGGAGAAATATTAAAAAAAAAAAAAAGAAGTGGAGTAACTCTATTCTCTTCTCTGTTTTCATCAAGGGCACTGTCCTCCCTAGCGCCAAGCCAGCAGTCATCTGGTTGCCCTCTCTCCCTGCTCCTTCCTTCCCTCCTCCTTCTTTCTCTCCCTCCTCCTCTCTTCCCCACTACTTTTCTCAACCCATCTTGAAGTCCTGTCATTTTTTCTCCATCCCTCAGACTGTCCTTCCCCCCCCCCACTCCCACTGAAAGCTTTCCCACCCGCGTCCCTGACACCTCACCTCCTGATGGTTCAGCTGTGGAAATTGTCTCACTAGCTAGAATAACAGCAATTGAGTTTCTTCTTGGGGACCAAGAAATCAAAAGGTACCTCCCTAGAGCCCAGAACTGAACATGCTTATTTATGAGACCGCTGGGACCAAAGAAAAGAAGAGACAGACCGTTTTTGCCACTATGAAAAGGATGCAGCGACAATGGGAAGAGGTGCTGTTCTTCACCTTTGCCTGCGTCTTTTCTTTTTTTTTTTAATTAATTTATTCATATTACATCTCAGTTGTTAGCCCATCCCTTGTATCCTCCCATTCCTCCCTTCCTCCCACTTCCCCTCTACTCCACTCCCCTATGTCTGTGTTTGAGGGGGACCTCCTCCCCCTGTATATGCTCATAGGGTATCAAGTCTCTCCTTGGTGACCTATTATCCTTCCTCTGAGTGCCACCAGGCGTCTCCATCCAAGGGACATGGTCAAATATGGGGCACCAGAGTTTGTGTGAAAGTCAGATCTCCTTCTCCATGTCCTGTCCATTGGCTAGTCTGGGTAGGGGTTCGAGGTTTACTGCCTATATTTTCCTAATAGAAGGATCCAGCGGGTCCTGGAAAACTACAGGAGAGTCTGGGCCCTGGGGGCCTGCGTCTTTTCTATTAATTTGAAACCCGACCTTGCCCTTCCCCCACAGCCTCTTAGCCCTCAATTGGGCACACAGTAGATCCCCAATAAATATTTTTTAAGTTGCTCTATCTTTTCAAACACTTATTTTGAGCTACAATAGAGACCTTTATAGGATAGAGTAGTGGTTTTCAACTCTATGGAGTGTTTTTTTTTTTAATGACCATTGGTGTCTGACATTTTCCTTGTTGGCTCTAATTTAATCCATCGGGGTAGATTTGGTCCTAGTCCTTTTTAAATATATCCAAGGCTGAGAATTGCTGGTTTAAGGAAAAGGCAGTGAATGTCAGAAATTCTAGTTTTACTGACTATCGTTAGTACAAAAACAAAATCATTCAACTTCACTGGGTCTCCATTTTACCTTACAGAAGGTAGAGCGGCTCCAGTGCATTATTTCTACAGAGCATGCGTGTTCTGATAATATGCTCTGCCTTCCCCAAAGAGCTCCCACCGAGAGAGTCCACCTCCGCTTCAGGGGACACAACAAGTCTAATGCATGTGCTTTCCTTTTTGTCATCTATTCCCAACTGGTTCTAGCCACTGGAAAGAGCTCCTGTTACTTCAGTCAGCCAAGCACAGCCAGTAAGTCAGCTGATGATAGTAAGGGGGTAACCATGGTAGTGGGACTTCATCTCATTCTTAGTTATGCCACTGACACTTTCTTACACTTATGGAATGTATTTTAAGAAAAGCCGTTAAGCCTGTGAAACCAAATTGTTTCTGTCAAAATTCCTCCTATTTTGATCATTGGGAGCTGTGTCAAGCCAAAGGCTTACACTTATCCCGTTTACTGTGTTAGAACACAGAAGGCTCTCTGTGGAGAAAGCTCAAATTAGTCAAAGGAAAAAATTGTGTGCATCTGCATACTACACACACACACACACACACACACACACACACACACACACACACACACTAAATACAAAGTTCTACAACAGAATATCTGGTGACCCCCGAAAAAGGAAAAAATGTAAAGTCTTCCCACTACCACCAACTGGGTCTTTGGTTTTATAATATTCATATCATGCCAAATCTGGTTTATTCCTTCTATAGCCAATTCTTGGCCAGAAGGAAGACTCCCAGGAGTTCTAATACAATAAGAAATGACAAAAAAAAATATCTCTCATCCTTTGTGTCATGACTGCCTTCCATTCTGCTAGCAATGGTTCTCAAATTCCTCCCTGAAATTTACATAAAGCTCCACTATAAGGAAGTAGAAATGAAGAGGAAGAGGGTTAGAATGTAAGTTCTATGACAGACAGTTAAAAACAGAGGCTGCTGGTGCTAAGGCAAGATCTGCACAGGCCAGGGTGAGTGTGGACTTGGCAAAGGCCAAACATCTAGGCTGAGCTTGAAGACTTTTTTTTTAACCTACCCACACTGTGTCAGTCATCTTTCCATTACCATAACAAATAGCTGAGACAAGCAACTTATCAGGAGAAAAGGCTTGTCTGAGCTCACAGTTCTAGAGGTGTCGCTGCGTTAGCCCGTGGTAGCATGGCATGGCATGGCAGGAACACACCATAGAGCAGAACATTCACCTTATGGCCAGAAAGTGAAAAGGGGGAAATGAAGAATGGCACCCCACTGGCCTCTTTGAGGATATGACCACACTGGGTTCTACTTCTTTGAAATTTCCAGCAACTCTAAATAGTATCAAGTGGGCAACATGGCCGACACATGGTCCTTTGTGGGACCCTTGTTGTCCAGACTGCAGCACCAGTGTCCTGTGGCTGTCAATCCTAATTACTTTTCTCCCTGTTTAATGTGAGGAGTAGCTGGATGCTACTAATGTGATGGGGATGCCGCTAGCCAAGGAGCCAACTCCTGCCTATTTGGGACCAATACCAAAAACATCTTCCCCTGTAGTGATTTTCTTTGCTTAGTTCTTCCTCAGAATGCCTCTTCCATCTGGTAGATGTCATGTCGGCTATAGATTCATAAATGTAGACCATTCTGTCTAACACCTGTGTTTACAGATGAGGAAATTGGTCCCTTCCAAGGATGGGTTTTGCCCACGGTTACATACTCTGTGGCGTTGCCATTCTGATGTGCTGAGTGCTTGTCCCAGGTCTGATGGGTACTATGAGGAGAAAGAAGAGCACAGACTCAGCCTTGAGCTTTTCTTTTTCATTCCTATGTCCCTTTGGCAGTCTCATCTACTCTTCTGTATCACCTCGGTGCTGATGACCTTTCAATTTGTGTCCCTTCATCTGATCTCGCCTTGTGCTCCAGGTTCATGATTTCGGTTGTCATTGTTATCCCAAAGGTAAGATGTCAAAAATGGAATTCACCACTCACCACCCAAACACCTCATTTGTTTTGTTGTTGTTGTTTTGTTTTGTTTTATCACTCCTGGACTCTCCTTCTTATTCCCGTATTCCTATCCCAGCTGTCCTCTCAGAGCTGGGTGAGATCAGACAGCCATTGTCAACCTTTGCTTTTCCTTTTTCCTCTACCGGGCCACTCAGGCTCCAAATCTACTTCTTACCACATGCGTCTTCCTACACACTCCCCTTCATGCCAATGGACACAATCCAGGCCCCCGCCCTCCGTCATACACACTGCTGTGACAGCTCCTTAATTAGTGGCTTTCCTCTAGGAGCTGCCCATCTGCTGCGTCTCCATCCTCCATATTGCTGCTGGACTAACTTTTCCAAAACACAGATCTGTCATGCTATTCTCTTGCTCAAACACTTCTGTGTTTGTTTTCCTGCCTGCAAAATAACGTACTTTCAGCCTGTCAATCCAGGCGCTCTACTGTTTGCTCACCCCTGGACGTTCTTTCTCCCTCTATACCCTGTCCCACCCACATTTTTATTACTCGGGTCTTCTTCAAAGTTCACACACTTGCTTCTCGTGTCTAGAATTGTTACCCCCCCCCTCGTATTACCCTTCCAGAGCCCCACTTCTTTAATGAAAGGCATCTTCCTCCCTGTATGTTCTCCAGGGAGAGTCACATCTCAAATCTTAACATTAATTTGATGGCATGTTAATAACTTATGGCTCAGGATGTTTGTTAAAAGCAACAAAACCGTGGAAAACCTGGAGGAGATAGCATAGGGGATCTAAAATATTTTCTCTCCACTAATGAGCTTCAGACTGTTAAGATGTTTCTCTCTTAACCTTTGTACCTTGTCCTTTGAAGTCCTACCATTGCGTGATCGTGATTTATAAAGCGTTCCCTTCCCTACCACTTCAAAAGGACCCACTGAATTCAAATGCTATCTGAAGCCAGATTGCTTGACATTTGTCAAGGTCATCAGTAAGTTAATTAGTCTCTGTTATTACTTATGGGCTTAGTAGTTGTGAGGGGAAAGTGGGGCATTGATATATGTATGAAATAGGTCTTATTGATTGGGTCTCTGGGCCTAACTCTCAGTGTTCAACTATTGTACCCTAAGCCAGATTTCGAGGATGCGTATTTTTCTACATACTGGGTCCACCTCAGCTCTCACCCCCCCTTAAGCCTCACTCAACACCTGAGTGGAGGAACAGTGCAAAAGAACATGAGGCGAACCAAGACAACCTTGCATGCCTGCCTCAGGAAGCTCTCACAAAATCCATACCCTGGAGCCTGAGCATTCTAGTCCGGACTCCTGGACACAAAGCACAGGTGAGCAATGCTGTGGGTACTATGGTTGCCTTTATCTTGTAGTCTAGAAGGCTTTGGATTTTGTGACTCACTAAATAGAGCGTTTATTGAGCATTTCATGCCAGACACTATAGGAGACACAAGGTAACTCAGATACGCTCCTAATACAGGAAGTTTATAGGGCCGCCAGGGAGACAGCTATATACTCAAGGAAGCCAAACCGTGTTGGATAACCAGAGGCTGCAACAGATTCAGAGGTCTTGCTTAGAAAAAATAATCTTATGGGCTTAGTAGTTGTGAGGGGAAAGTGGGGCATTGATCTATGTATGAAACAGGTCTTATCATTGATGGCTCATTTTAGTCTATTCTGCTTTCCCTTTGAGCCAGACATCCCAGAACAACATCATGGCCTCAAATTCTGAGATCTGAAAGCTTATGGCAGGAGTGCCAAACCCTAAAGTATTAGCTTGATACTTATTGAAACCATGTTCTTCTTTTCTTTTCTTTTGGTTTTCTGAGACAGCGTTTCTCTGTGTAGCCTTGGCTGCCATGGTACTCACTCTGTAGACCAGGCTAGCCTCAAATTCACAGAGATCCACCTGCCTCTGCCTCCCTACCTCTTCCTCCCTGAGCACTGGGATTATACACTTGAACCACTGAGCCCAGCTAATTCTTTCTTTAATGATACTCAGCACACCTGAAATTCACCCACTCAGTCACATGTTGCCATATCTGTCAGAGAGATGCAGTGATGCTGCTGGCTGGAAAGACAGAGATGCATATTTGCTTTTGCCCTGTTTATACACATGTATGTGCAGGTGTGAGCGCACATTGAGAGAGAGGAGAGAGATAGAGATAGATAGAGAGAGAAAGAGAGAGAGAGAGAGAGAGAGAGAGAGAGAGAGAGAGAGAGAGAGAGAAGAGGAGAAGAGAAGAGGAGAGGAGAGAAGAGGAGGGGAAGGAGGAAAGGAAGGAGGGAGGGAGGGGAAAATAAAGTACAAGCAATGATTCTCAATAATTCAAACACTGGGAAAGCCCAACTTGGCTTTTCTGCAGGCCTCTCCTAGGAGAATACCTGTATCCAGGAAACAACTCTCAAGCCTGGATAACTGACCTGAATGACAAGAGAAGTCGTCTAGGAATCCCCTGGGGCTTGTCTGAGTGGATCCATGAACACTCATAATACCAGGGAAGAAAAAATAACAACAGTCCATCTTGGCACCCTGGCTGTAAATGGCTCATTTACTCTGGCAAGAGGAATGGAGTTTTAATGACAAATTGTAATGCTGCACAGCAGGCAGGGTTGTGTGCTGTAAATTATTTGGAAAGAGGCACTATACCTTAGTACAAAGAGGACTGCTTTCTGCTGAAGAGTCTGGACTAGGTGTGGAATGATACACTCCCTCCCTGCCCCCCAGATCCTCTCTCCCATTTCGACTTATCCAGTGCTCCCCTCCCCCATCTCCAGGCCTTCCCTTTCCTTCATCTGGGAAATGAGGGCAGGGCTAGGCAGGTTTTATTATAGTGCGTTTTCACTGGGAAGGCAAAGAGACACCATAGAGCTTCACAGGGCCCTGAGCCCGAGGGCATAGAGCTCACCAGGCATCCTGGTTTGCCCTTTTGAGAACTCCTGGAGTCTTTTCTCCACATAGATTCACTTTCATATTACGAAGGGAACTCTGAGGAGCCTGGGAAAGATCTAGAAGCATACCAGCAGACCTGAAGAGCCCATACTGTCAACATCTTTATGTAAAGGCAGTGCATGCGTATAGGTGACTCTTGAGGATAGGAGACAGATACCATGACGGCAGAGATAGTGCCCTGCCCCCATCCCCCACAGCATCCATGCTCTCTGTCACATGCCAAGGATTCTGGCAGTTGGGCTAACCATGTAGCCATCATTGACCAACAGACCATCAATGAAAGAACAACATGCCATTTCAAGGTTGAGGCAGTTAAGGGTCTAAGTGTTTCCTCCCTCTCTCCTGTGCCATCTGTTGATGTTGGTGTTGGTGGAGTTGTCATGAAATGAAGGCAGGTAACGGGGTCTTAGACTGTGCTTTGTGTTTGTAAATAAAAAACCAAACCTCATTGTATTAAGCTTGGTGAGACGTTTTGTTGTTGTTTATTTGTTTGTTTGTGGTTTTCTTTATTTGTGAGCCTACCCGGATCAATATAACCATTATCTACAGGGTTTATATTTGTGACAAAATTTCCTAAACCTGGGTAGGACATTCCCTGACTTTCTCCTATGTGTCAGCCTTGGTTGCCAGCAGGCCTGATTGTGGGGCAGTGTCAACGCATTCAGCCAGGCTTGCATCCCAGTCCTGGCTCTGCCACTTCCTAGGCAATCTCAGAGAGTTCATCCAGCCTGGCTGAGCCTCCGACTTTTCATATATCAAACAAGAGGATCTATCTTGCCGTGCTGGTATGACAAATGAGGCAATATTTGTCAAAGCCTCAGGGCGGTTCCCAACACACAGCACATGCTCAGAACAGTCAATTCTTTCCTTCTCATTCCTGTCATCTTTCCCAAGCTGTGGTATGGTCCTGCATGAAGGAAGGTTGATTGGCCCATGAAAATCAGCCTGAAACTAGGTCTTCTCAGAAATCTGCACTATCTAACACTTGAACGTGATGCACGTTACTGGTCAGTCATATTTCTCAGGCAAACTACACAACATCTACACCCCACATTCCCATCCTCAGAATGAATGGAAGAAACCTCAGGCATTGATTATTTTGAAGTTTACACAGTAGCTGGGTACCATATGCAAAGGTTCTCTTCCATTGTGACTATCAGCCTTGTTTGATCTCATGTTTGGGAAGGTTGCCTGCTGATAGCATCTCACTCGTGGATAAGAACTGGAGAGAACCCCAGATTCAGCCATGTTAGTCGCACACACTGTAAAGCAGGTGCCATAGGATCCTATGCTCAGAGGTATTCTCCAGTCCTCCTTTTCTCCAAACTAGATCTCAGGGTCTGTGTAGTCACATTTCCCCAAGTGTTTTCAATTAATTATAGAGAGAAAACAAAGGCCAGGAGAGGAGAGAAGGGAAGGAAGCCACCTTTAGACATATATTCTGCAGCTAGTGCAACTGTCTGTCCTCTAAACATCTGTTTAGTGGCTTCTGTGTTCCAGGTATTGGATCAAGTGTGGAGGCTGAATGGGAGCCACTGTCACCACACTCTGATGAGGATGACAGACACATAAATAATGTTAGAGAGGACAACAGCAGAGGAAAATACCAGGAAAGATCAAAATACAACATTTACAGCATCAGTGTGTGTGTGTGTGTGTGTGTGTGTGTGTGTGTGTGTGTGTGTGTGCTCTTTCCAAAGAGACCAGCCAATGAGTTTTATAGGGTATGCAGGAGGTTTTTTTGGCAAGGGAAGGGTGAAGGTATTCAAGATTCTTCACATGTAATAAATCGTCTATAACAGGTCATATTGTGCTGTTTAGGAAAGGATAGCTCCATCTAAACCAAAACACTTGGAACCTCTAGTGAGCTAGGTCTCAGGCTCATTGCTAAGAAGTAAGAGTTCATCTACATGGACTGGGCATTGGGCACAACTGTAGAATTAGATTTAGGTTATTACGAAAGAGAAAGGAACAGTGCATTGTCAGAGAGACAAGGCACAGTACGGTCATGATCATGGTGAGAGAATCAGAAGCCGTGATGAGCTGCTGAAGCAGAAGGCATGAGGTGCAGTAAAGAGCCACAAGGATAGACAGGGGGTGGCCCTGCTCCCTGAGGACACTCTGCAGGATAAGGAGGCTGCATCCTGTTCTGCTAAGGGGCTCCAGAGCCAAGCTCACTGCGGTGGCAGGTTGCTGTTAGGGCTCATGTCTGAATGGGTTTTCTCTTTCTCAGTCATTTTGGTTCTACCTGCCTTTCAGAAGTATGACCCGTCCCCTTCTGTTCTATTTCTTGGGCTTCTTATCTGAAGCCTCAAATCTAGTTTTTATCATATTAACCCCATTGAAGAAACAGGTTCCAAGGTTAAATTATCTATCCCAAGCTACAAAGTAACATACAAACTGAAAGTCCATGCAAACTCCATCTGACCCCAAAACACAGCATCAAACCTCTGTCCCTACCTCCTACACTGTTTCACTTTCTACATGCTTTCCTACCTCCAGTTCCCACTCAACATGACTCCCACCATGTCTCTCCTCCTTTTCCTCCGTATCCCTCTGCAGTCTGACTTTAACTCTGAGGTCATCAAAAGCCTTCTTGTAGTGCCCTACCCTCACAGGCTAAAGACTAGAACGTCTCCTGGCTTTTTTCATTATGCTTCTGTCTCTTTTGCTGGTAACTCGTTGTTCACCATACTTCGTGCATTATTGATACCACAAAACCTAAGGGGCCCACATTTGGTCCCTTTGGTGTTGCCTTTTTGTTTTGTTTATTGAGACAGGGTTTCTCTGTGTAGCCTTGGCTCTGCTGAACTCATTTTATAGACCAGGCTGGCCTTGAACTCACAGAAATCCGCCTGTCTTTGCCTCCCAGAATGCTGAGATTAAAGGGGTGTAGCACCACTTGCGGCTTGGTGTTGGTTTCTTAATCCACTTCATCCACTCAAAGTTTTATCCAGTACTTCTATTGAGCAGACTCAAATCAATCTCTATCTTTGGCTATTTTTCCAATGCCTTCTGGGAATTTCGACTTGAACATTTCATGGGCATCAGAGACATTTCAAGACTGGCAAGTCTATGCCATGGAACCGTCATTTCCTATTTGGTGGTACAGTCTTATGAGACAGTGGAGCTGGAGCTGAGAGGCTGGCATTTATTCAGTTCATCTTGTGTTTGCTTTATATCCAGTCCAACCCCGTGTCCTGTAGCCTAACAGCTTTGGCTCAGACACATCCAAAATCTACCTCATTTTTTTCCTTTCTAGCTATCAACCACTGCCCTACACTAGGTCTCCACGATTCCATTCTTTTATGTCAACAGCTTCCTCGGGGGTCTCTGATTTGAGGAAGAGGCATGTGTGGGCTGCAGAGCATGACGGGTTTAGGATTCCTTACCCGAGCACTGCATGTGTGAAATGGTGAACATCTGATCAACCTGTGCGGTCACAGGGATAAATGAGAAACAACCAAAACAATGAGTCAATAAGAGACAGAACCAGGAGGACAGAGAGGACAAGGTCACAGAGAACGGAGGTGCAATAGAGTTGTCCTTAAACCAGAGACACTTCCCAGCTACTAAACCTCACGAGAGAGTTACCAAGGAAGCACATTTCTGTGTGTGTGAGGGGCGGTGGAGGAGGAGACTGACTAGGGAACGCCCAGGCTGGCCCTTCCTCTACAATGGAAAGCTCTAAAGACCAGAGTGGCTGGCTGATTTAAGATGGTTATGCTTTTAGTCCATGGCCAACCTTGAGCAAGTCTGGGTCCCTTGGCTCTTCCTGTGGTGTCTGTTGGGATGAAATGAATTATGGTAGAAGAACGCATTTGTCTTTGGGTGGCCAGTTCTTGCTCAGTGAAAGTGGGAGCTAGGAAACCAAACCAAGAAATGAACATCCCGGGCCTGGTGGGATGGCTCAGCGGTTAGAAGCCCTAGTGTTCTTGCAGAGGGCTTGAGCTCACTTTCCAGCATCCACATGGTGGCTCATAACTGTCTGTAACTCCAGCTCCAGGACACTTGATGACCTTCTGGGCACCAAGTATGCACATGGTGCCTATACATAACATGCAGGCAAAACACTCACAAACATAAAATAAAAATAAATCAATCTTAACAAAAAATAAATGAAAATCATTCACCAGAGAACATAGCACAATTGGGAAATACTGTAGGCCTCTCTGAATGCGGCAGGGGAGGGGGCACTCTCTTTCACTACATACATAGTGGTGCAGGGCTGTAATCCCAGCAACTCAGGGAGACAGAGGCAGAGGCAGGAGGTCTCTGTGAGTTCAAGGCTAGCCTTGTCTACAAAGGGAGTCCAAGACAGTCAAGGCTACACAGAGAAACCCTGTCTCATAAAACCAAACACCAAACCAACCAACCAACAACAACAATAAAACCAAAAAAAAAAAAAACCCCAAATCCCCCAAACTGTAGAAAAGTTCATTCATTTTACAGAGGAAGGAACCTGTTTGCTGAGCACAAAGGGAATCCGAGGCCACCCTGGGAACAGAATCTCGGTATTCAGATGCACTACCACAGGAAAAGCGCCGACTGTGTGCAGTGTGGGCGACAACTCCTGGCAAAACTCCTCTATAAATGGTATCACCACACATTCATGATTGGAGGGAAACAAGCCTGCCTGGTAGCCCAGAATCTGACCTTTACTCATCTGGTGACTAGACAGCCACTGAAGCACGTCCGTCATTCTTCCTCGCAGAGACTCATCACTACGCTGCTGCGGGCTCAACGTGTCCCACTGAACTTCGTGAAGCCCTAACCCTCAGTGCTTTGGAATGCAACTTTATCTGGCAGAAGGGCTGTGATGACTAACGGGGATGAGGTCACATCGGAAAGGGTGAGCCTCGAGTCCGACGTGAACGACGTCCTAATGGGCACATGGCTGTGTGCGGACAGACACACAGGCAGAAGGCCTTATGATGGTAAAGGCAGAGGCTAGGGTTGTGCACTTGTAATCCAATGGATGGCCAGGCTTGCTGGCAGCCCACTACAGGCCAGAAGAGACCCAGGGAGACATCTGTTACAGTTGCAGAGGGATTGTGGTCCAAAGGACCACTTGGTTTCAGGCTTCCAAGCATTAGTCTTGGTGAGAGAACATTCCTCTGACGTTTCGAGACACATCATATGTGGTGCTTTGTAATATTGCTCTAGGAATAAATACACATGGCTTCCAAGAACCTGTGTGTCATGGGTTTTGTCTACCTCACACAACTGCCTTTTCTCTGTGTTTGAGAATACTATAAGCCCACAGCCCCTCTGAGGATGTTGAATGCACGGATTGGTTCCCATAGAACATTTTTGTTATTTATAGCTCTTCATGTAATTTTCTTTACCTTATTTGGAGCTGCTTTAAATATCACCACTTCAGAGAGACTTTTCTAGAACATCCTACCTACATAAGCTCAAAGCATCCTGCCCAGAACCCCCACAGCAGACATGTCAATAAAGTGGACTGCTTCTTAGCTGCTTGTTTGCTTTAATCTTCTAGAATCCAGACTGCATAGAGGCATGGAGCATTCAGTGCGGCTGTTCTAAACTGAGCTCCCAGTCACTTCTGGGAAGAGTTCATTCACCATCTTCGACTTGGAATATAGAAGGCACACAAAGAATTTGTTTCAAACGATGACAAGTCTTGCTGTGTGTCCCCTTACTGAAGGCAGGAAGCAGACAGTCTTAACGCAATCTGCCATCGATCACAGAAGGACTGATCAAGCAGGTGGTAACGTGCCTCACAGGAGTCAGAAATAGAACTGGAAAAATATAAGATTTAAAACACATGCTTCTTCTGCTTAGCCTGTGCTGCCGGGACGACTAAAGAAATATGTGTATTTGTCAAGTCTTTAGGAACCAAATCATTCTGTAAAAGGACCCAGGGAGCTGGCCACCCAAAAGGAATCCTAAGGTAATTTCATCTTTAAAATGAGCAGTAGTATCTTAATTTACAGTACGTATGAAATTCAAGCTTTATAGAGATTGACATAGTAGGTTATCAAGGCAAAATTGTTACTTCTATTCTGAAAACACAGACTTATTTGTTCAACGTGCCCAAAGGTAGATGATTTTTCAACATAAACTCATGCCTTTACCATTTGTGCAGGGTTAGATGCCAAAGTCAATGATCTGTATCAAAAAAGAAGCCCACAAGGCTATCTGATGTGAGAGTCTTGGTAACAATTTTTGCCTAACTTGGAAATCTCTTAGCACTTTGTTAATTTGGCCCTCTGGGGGAAGGAAGCTATCCGATTCACCTCCTTAGGGGCGAACAAAGAGTGACTTTAGCACGGCCTGTCTTTAGGCAGGCTTCCTCATCTGCTAGGCAAATAATCATGTTCAAAGTCCCCCAGTCTCCTCCATGCACGTGTCCTGTCACTCCTGATGAAGGGTGATAGATGGCAGACACTCCCTGAGTTCTTGTTCTGAGGCGAGGCAGCAGGGAAGGGGTGATGTTGCTGCGGCAGGACACAATGGTTTCCTGTGAGGACGGAGGGGCTGGCCCCCGAGAACGGGCGAACATCTGGTGTTTCTCAGAGAGTGACTGACTAGAGTGAACTCCATGGGGCAGATTTTGACTGCTGGGCTCACTGGTGCCCTTTCAGGGCCTAGAACAATAAACAGCGTGTATGAAATGAGGCCCCTGATATCATCATGGAGGGACAGGGAGAAGGAGCGAATGATTATGCGCACCTCACCGGCAGCTTAGATGTGATGGCAGATCTTTGAGCCAGTGACTTTTCTTGCCCTGAGCTCAGAGCTCAGCCCACTGGACCACTCACTCGCCCAAGCTAAACACACTAACTCCTGGTTCACACCTCTGACCCCTTCACATCAAAAAGAAGCTCTTGGGGAGTGGGAACTTGTAGCTAGGTTTACAAGTTTTCTCTCTTTCTTTGTCTTCACAGTTAAAGTCAGCTGACATGGGGACTGATGTAGCGCTCTGGGGAGATGCTCTGGTGGTCGGACTTGGCATGGAAAAGCCTTCAACAAACATCTGTGAGATGAATGTGTCTAGACGCTACTCTCATGACTCCTAGGTGGGACAAGGACGCAGGGCAGAGAGGATGACAGTCTTCGCACTGTTTATCTTATTGTGTGTGGACAACCAAATAAGCTTAGCCCCCTTGGAGAGAAAACAATGTAACAGACCTCCTTTTAGCTACCACTTAGAAAACACCTGCCCAGTGTCACAGGCACTCTGCTCGTATGCACTGCATATTTAACAGGAGGGTGGACGGGATGTTTGTGCTGTCCAACATTAACAACTGGCAGCCAAAGCTGAGTCAAAGGCTCTTTAAGCTCTCCCAGACTTACAGACAGGAGCCCGTAGTTGAGGACGCACACCCCTCTCAGAGCCTAGCAGAAAGCATCTAAGCCACCTCGGCCATCCTCAGTCACTCATTGCTCTGCTACCTTCCTTTCCAGCCTGTAAAATGGAGGAGACAGGACGGGAAAGTGTTTCACTTCTTGGCCAGTAGGGAAAACTTTTTTATACAAACTAACTAACAACTAACTAATTATCTTCTGCCTCTTTGTGTGAGTACGCATGCATGTGCATATGCATGCGTGTGAAGGCCAGATGATAATTTTTGCTTTTATTTCCCAGCCACTATCTTGTTTATTATTACTGTTGTTGTTGTTGCTATTGTATTATTATTATTATTATTATTATTATTATTATTATTACTATTGAGGCATATTCTCTCACTGGCCGATGTTGGTTGGCTAGTAAACATAAGCCACAGGGTTTTATCTATCTCTACTCTCCGGGCATGGGAGTTCCAATGTGTACCACTGTGTCTGGCCTTTCCAGTATAGGATCTGGGGATTTAAGCCAGGTTGGCATGCCTACAATGCAAGCACTTTCTTACCTAAGCTATATTCTCAGCCCCTTCTCACTCTTGCCAGCCTGAGGGAGTGAGTACCAGTCGATGCCTCTAAGAAAGTAACAAGAAACTTCTCTCAGAGCTGGAATTCACATGGTTCTTCTCATAGTGTCATCAAAATGACCAGAATAGAGTGGGCAGTTCTTAAAGACTGGAGTGGTCCAAAAAGCCTGGGGCACATGATAACATGGGAGATCATGCCTGTGGCTTTTTGCCACCTAGGAGCCATGCTGGAGGGGGGAGACGAGTCAGCTATAAATTCCTTTAAAATGGGGAAAGGCTAGAGATTCCTCATGGCCCAAGTCAGCTCTGAATCTCAGAGGACATGAAGAAGAACAACACAGGTTCTTTTGGCTTCTCAAAGTGGAACATAAAGGCTGGAGGCTAGGGGAAGCCAAGAGCTGTTCAGGCAGATGCTGGAACAAAGGCTGAAACAAGCAAAGTGGTATTTCTTGGTAGAAAAGCTGGAGGGATAGACCTGACCCAAGGAAAATGACTCCCTGAGAGGGTCCATAACAACTCGGGGCTGTGATGCTCCACACCAAGTCACTAACGTGACAATAGAAGGTGAAGCCAGGGAGAATAACAACTTCAAGACATTTCTTCTTATCTTCTGCCATAAAACCCCTCTACAAAACAAACAAACAAACAAACAAACAAATAAAAGAGATTCAACCTTGAAGGAAGACAATATGACATCACAGATGCTAACCGTACACTCTTGGTGCGGATAATCCAAAGATGGCAGGGACTGGGGAGGAAGAGAAATCAGGCAATTGACAACCCTTGAAGTCTCTCATCTTCCTTCAAATCCCCCGGAGTCCTGAACCCAGTTAACATCCGAGGAGGAGGTTTCAGATTAACTTTGAGATCGGTGCTTTAAACTAAATAGATGGAACAGGTTTTTTAACAACAAAAGTTGTCAGGCAATCACGAACTGAAGGCATCATTAAGGTGAGAGCTTAAAGTGCATGCCTTGGGGAGGGAGGATGAGTCAGTGTAAAACTTGTGGAGACAATAGAGAAAAATCAGGGCGCCTCCTTGTTATACAGTCTGAGCCCTGACTGCTTTATGAACTGGTTCCACTCTCAGCGTATCACTGACAGTAAGATGTCCATACACAGTCACCAGTGAACACACAGGCGAGCTGGGGATTAAGAAGGGACACCTGACCTTAATTGATTCAGAAGAGTCTCCCGCTCCACGCTGTACACCTATTGCACCTGTGTTCACAAGCAGACGCCACAGGGGACCGAGAGAGCATGGATCACAGATAACACAGCAATAGATTTGGGTGCTTGTTCCTCAAATCCTGGTATTCTGGGCAAATGACTTTCTCCGCTTTCCTTTCCTCCTCTGTGGTCCGAGGGCAGTGCCTACTAGCACCATGCTGTAGGGATTTGGTAAGAGTGATTTTTGTTCAGCACTAACCCTTCACTCTTTTTTTTCCTTAATGCTCAATATGTACCCTTCTCGTCGGTCCCCTTCACACCCCTTCTGCAGGGGACCCCTAGCTGTATTCGGATGCTCAGTTATAATTAACATCTCTCCAATATTCCCCACTATGCAAGAGCAGAAGGAGAAACCCTCAACTCTCTGGATCTCTGTGACAATTATGCACACACAGTAGGGGTGCAGCCCATCTCCAATTTTGCTTAATTATCACTGTTAAACAGTCAGGGAGACCTGGAGGCTGCGGAGGAGAGGATGCTGATGAAAATGCTGAACATAAAAGTTAACTTACTGAACACTCATTCCATGCCAGGCGTGGTGCCAGGTCCTTTAAACGCATCCTTTCATGGAGTCCAAAGCAACCAGTCCATTACTTTTTAATTTATCCTCAGGCAGGTTCTTAGGGCAGAGGCAAAAGGCAGCCAGGTGTTTTTTTTCTGCCATGTCACTGGACCACCTCTAGCCCACTTGCTGTTAAAGTCCTTGCTTCCCTATGAAGCCTTTTGAGATGGGGCTATGTAGTCCACATAGCTCTCAGCACTACTGTCTTCCAAGCTCCTACTATGATGGCCCATTAAGCTCTACTCACAACATTCAGTTGCTTTTTCAATCCAAAGGCCTAAGGGCCTCCACATTCTCAAAAGAACAGCAACAACCAACATGGTCAAGCTTGTCACAGCAATAGGCCACTTCTTGGTACCAACATCTGTATTAGTTGCTTTTTTTTTCCTTGATAAAGCACTATGACCAAGGCCACTTATAAAAGAAAGATTTAGTTGGGCTTATGGTTTCAGAGGGTTAGAGTCTATGATGTCAGAGCAAAGGCATGGCTGTAGGAACAGCTGAGAGCACCCACATGCAGTATGTAGTGTGGACAGTTTAAGAATGGTGTCAGGGGAGAATGGGGAAATAGAAGGACCCAGAGGGTCCTAGAAACCTACAAGTAGATCATTATAACAGGCGGATCTGGGCCCAGGGGTCCTGCTCAAACTATGGCACCAGACAAGGACAATACATGCAGTAAACTTCGAACTCCTACCCAGATCTACCCAATGGACAGGACATTCTTCACAGTTGAGTGGAGAGTGGGGTCTGACTTTCACACGAACTCTGGTGCCCCATAATTGACCATGTCCCCTGGATGGGGAGACCTGGTGGCACTCAGAGGAAGGAGAGCAGGCTACCAAGAAGAGACTTGATATCCTATGAGCATACACAGGGGGAAGAGGTCCCCCTCGGTCACAGTCATAGGGGAAGGGAGTAAGGGGAAAACGGGAGGGAGGGAGGAATGGGAGGATACACAGGATGGGATAACAATTGAGATGTAATATGAATAAATTAATAAAACATATTTTAAAAAAAGAATGGTTTCAGGAAGTTGGGTGTGGTGGCACGCACATTTTATCCCAGCACTCAGAGAGGTAGAAGCAGGTGGAGTTCGGAGCCAGCCTTGTCTACAAAGCAAGTTTAAGAAAGCCAAGGCTATACAGAGAAACTTTGTCTCAAAAAACAAGAAAACAACAACAACCAAAAAATGGTGCCAGGCTTGGGAAACCTCAACACCCACCCCCAGTGACACAGCTCATCCCAAAAAAGGCCACACTTCCTAATCCTTCCCAAACAGTTCCACCAACTGGGGATCAAATATTCAAACATATGTGCCTACCAGGGCCATTGGCAGTCAAGCCACCATAGATATCTTCCACTCTCCCTGAAGGTTAATGCACTGGTGTCAGTTAGTTGGCTTTAACTAGCACATATCTAGAGTTTACCACTGCACTGCACGCAGCAGTAGGAGTTGCCAAGGCTTGGATGTAAAGAGTTTACCTAAGACAAGCGAGATGGTCGTTAGTAAAATGCCTGTTTTGTAAGCACCGAGGACTTGAAATCGAATTTCCAGAACCCGCAGAAAAAGCCTGACAGAGTGGTACGTGCCTGCAACTCCAGCACTGGTGTCCGAGGAGGGCGGCGGCCTGGAGACAGAGCAGCCAACACAACCAAACCAAGAGGAAAGGTACCCACTGCTTCCACTCACATCACGCATGCATATGCGCCTGCACACACATATAAGCACACCTACACTAATAGATACATCACTCACAACACACCAAAATAGAAAGGAAGCCAAGGAAGGAAGGAAGGAAGGAAGGAAGGAAGGAAGGAAGGAAGTTTTCCTAAAAGATTCATGTATTAAGCTTGTTTCAGCTGGTGGTAATGAGTGGATTGAGAAATGATGGGAACTGTGTAAGGTGGAGCCTGATTAGAGGAAGTGGGTGGTCCCTGGGGAAGGCTATCTCTTATCCCTAACCTCTTCTCTCTGCTTTACTTCCTCTGCATCTTGCCCACCAGGAGGTAAGGAGTTATAAACAACCATATGTTCCTGACATGCACTCTGCTTCACGGAAGACCAAAAACCAAAGAAGGCAAGTGAACATGGGCTGAACCCTCTAACACCAGTGTCTCCCACCCCATCTCTGGTGTTATGCTCATTCACTTAAGACATTAATGCACAGGTGCATGTAGATGTGGGGATACTCCTACTCCTCATATTGGTAGAAGAAGAGGCATAGCCAGATTAAATACATTGCTCAAAGTGACCCAGCTAACAACTGGGAGATCCAAGGTTCAGGTCATCAAGATGTGTCTGTCCCTCAAGCACCGTCTTCCTCTTGTGCTCTAGTGATAATGGGGCGGGTGACTTGCCAGGATGTCCATGTAGCTGATAGATGGCAGTGTGGAGATTTAAACATCCTAGCCGTACGGCAGGGTAACAGGACTCCAAAGAAGCAGTTCATCAATGGGCTGTGAGAATTTGTTTCCATCTGTGGTCCTCTTCAATAGGACCAAGGAACTCACTGGCCCTCTCCTAGCCTCTTAAATATCTCAGCAAAACAAGCTATTCTCAGACGTAGATGAATGGGAAGCTTTGGATGATAGATACTGTGATGAAAGAAACATTATTTTTAGTGAATACCACAAGCCAATTGATATATGCCACCAGAAGTTAAATAGTATCTTTTTAGTAATTTCACAATCGGCTCAAGGAAGACTTTCTTCATATTTCCTTCCACCCCCAGGGACCCATTACATTTCTTTCTTTCTTTTTTTTTTCTTTCTTTCTTTTATTTTTTTATTTTTAGACAGGGTCTCTCTGTGTAGCCTTAGCTGTCCTGGACTCATTTTGTAGACCAGGCTGGCCTCGAACTCACAGCGATCCGCCTGCCTCTGCTTCCTGAGTGCTGGGATCAAAGGCATGCGCCACCACGCCCAGGACCCATTACCTTTCTTACACCACTCTCTCTGGTTTTCTCCAAGGCTGACCTCCCAGTGTGACTCCCTGCTACTTATCAACCTGTTCTCTCTGAAAACAAAGCCTTCCCGGTTGCCATCCTGGGGTTGCGGATGGATCCATCTCCATGGCCCACCCCTTCTTTGGTGCCAGAAGTCCTAGGGCTTGCCTCTACTTTGTGCATCACTTCCCTTTACACAGGGCCTCCTCTCCCTTCATACCCTCAAGGTTAGCAGCTCCCTGTTATGAGTTCCCCCGAACTATGGCTGTTCCCCTCCCAATGCCTTCGTCTCTTATATCGGTTCTGTCCGTCTTCTGACTGGGGAGCTGAGGCTGTGTCTCAGTCTTTGTACACCCACTGTGTGACAGAGAACTTCCACCCAGTGTGGGCCAGGAGGATACATTTGGCCTAAACACTGGTTTTTTGGTGTCAGACAAACCTTTCTCTGTGCTCCCACAACCTCAATCCTTTCACTTCCACTAACACAAAGACATTTTTATAGGAAGTAAGAAACAAAAGTAATTCACCCTTCAAGACTTGGCTCCCAACCTACTTCCAAGAGGATGTCTCTTGGATTGTCCCCAGCTCATAATGATCTTTTTAAATGAATTTGTGCAGGCATTACAGTCTGTATATTCCAGTTGTCAACTGCATGTCTCTGTGACTGTCTTCAACAGTCATTCTCCGGTGCTCGCAGATTCATGTTTTGCTGTCCTAACATATCTGCAAAACCCATGAATGTCGTGACTATTTCTAAAATGGCAGCGTCATTTTTGTTGTTGTTGTTGTCTTACTTGTTTAATGGCCTCTGACAAACTGAGCTCTTTCAGGCCTGACAGTCTCTTCCATCAATCTTCATGAGACAGCTCAGGCACAGTGCTGGCACCGGTGGGTGCTCAGCTGGGCTTTGCTAAATGAGGACATTTGGTGACCCCTTTTAGCCCCATGCCCTGAACTTACTAAGGACTCACAGATCTTACCTGCTCACAGTTCTTATCCTAAGGCAAGCTTCAGATGAGGCACAGAAACCCTTGGATTAAACACTCTTTCAATTTTTCATTTTTGTTTTGTTTTAATAAACGCTTGCCTCTTTGGTCTCAAAACTGAAGGAGAAGTATTGGGAGACATCCCTCAGCAAGTTTTTCACATATCAATTTTATGCAGAGCCCCTAAATCACTCTGAACTTCATAAACCTCCATTATTAAATTCAATACATCACTCAGAGAACACGCAGTGGTGCCAGCTGGATTCAGTTGGTACCCACACACCCACACCTGCACTGAAGCGTAGCTCCTAAATATGGAATCAGCTTTGCTATTTAATTTTTTTTCAGTGGAGGAAACAGACAGCCCAACCCCCTCACTGAAGATGCTGCTCTGCTGTATCAGCTACAAAGCACAGGCTTCTGCTCTGCTTTGCCAACTGATTATATAGGAGGGCTCCCCACAGATGGCAGGCTTAGTACCCAAAGATAGCGCCACTGTCAAACAGACCATTGTTTGCTGTTTTCCCTTGGTGTAGTAAAAGTGTGTGTGGGAAGAGGGGGCACACAAAAGAAACAAATGAGCTCACCTTCCTCAGATAACTATCAGAGCACTCCGTACCCCAAACACACCAGCCAATCCCAGCCCCACATTTTTTGGCTCGCCAGCTGCTGCATGTCCACACACAGCTGTGCCCGTGAGCCCTAAAGCTCTGTGGTTAGCAGGGAAGGAGGACACATAGGTCCCCATGCAGGTCACGAGGAAGCCTAAAGCTAGGCTCAGGGGACCTGACTGCAAATCAGTAGAGGAAAGGAGAAAAGAAGAGAGAAAGAAAGAAGGCCCAGAAGACGGAGGTGTGGCAACGAGAGGAGGGGCAGGATTCAGGTATCCTGAGACAGAGTGAATAGTTTGAAAACCACTTGTCATATTCGTCACAGGCAAAAGACAAAGGCAAAGATATCTTGCTTGGCACACCCAGAGCCAGCCCTAGACCCTGGTTCATGACCCCTTCTGCATTCTGTTAAGTACATGCTGAGCATGTTTTCTGACTCAGAGCAGACAAAGCTCTGTCCTATTGACAAGGCCATGGCTGGGTAGTTCAAGCTACGCTATCTTTGGCAGGAATCTGGGTCTGCAGCAAGGCAAGGGGGTGGGGGCTGAGCCCTTTCTTCAAAAGGCCTTCCAGCACACTTCGTCTTAGGCCCGAGTGTCTAGCACAGGTGGTTTTCATTTTATTTTACGTTATTATTTATGCTGACTCAGTTCTCCTTTGTAAGTGGGTCCTTAGAGAACTGTGAAACATTCAGGGGAACAGCTGTTATCCACAGGGGTTCACCAGGGGAAATAGAGAAGGGTCCTTGCTTCTGGCACCAGCCTTATCTCTCGTATGTGTTCACTGGGGCGTCGAGGGAAACCAAAACCTAGACCTGAGCATCACAGTGGCTCACAGCTGTCAGCAGCACACTGGAGGATCAGGAGGTCAGGCAATCTTCAGCTGCATAATGTGTTTGAGACCAGCCTGGGTTACATGAGACCCTATCTCGGGCAAACAAATAACGCTAGAAAAATGCTTCAGGAAATAACAGCCCATTTACACACATTTGCACATCCATCTGGCCTGAGTCTTTCCAATGAGGCCAGTCTAGGGGACATTCTGTTTCCGGTTTTGGATCCTGTCCCTCCTGCAGCCTGTGCTGGGCTATGCTTTTCCTTGTGTACAGGTGTATGTCTTGTTCAAAAATGAGCCCTCTTTCAACTAGCCTAACACATAGCTGAAGGTCTTTTATCCCTGACTTTTTGTACAGTGGCATTTTGCCTACATGTGTGTCTGTACCGGGTGCCCACAGACGCCATTAGAGAATGGCACATTCGCTGCAACTGAACTAGGGTTTCAAATGGTTGTGGACAGCCATGTGCATGCTAAGGATTGAACCTGGGTCCTCTGGGAGAGCAGCCAGGCTTTTAACTGCTGCCTGAGCCATCTCTCCATCCTAAGAGCTGAATTTCTACAAGCCTTACTAAGTGCAAAAGGCCATGACGCCACCATAGGAGAAAGTGTCTATATTAGATAAGCTTAGATCAGGTTTGCATCGGAGCTGTTACCTGCAAGTTCAGTATTAATGAACCAACGGTATCTGTGAAATAGTCTCTAAACAGAAACACACACAGGACAAGGTTATGCATTGATCGCTGAAGATGCTGAGACCAGAAGAGGTTCATAGGACCCACAGTCAGGGCTCCTTTGGAAAGTAATGTTTCACTATTCATTGATTAAATGTCTAAAGCGGCTTTATATATAAAACGTAACTGCAATGACAAATAAGAACTAACCGTGATTTTTCGCATAATGTCAGCTCCGTGGAATGGTTTTCTGCTTCTGATCACAGGAGCCATAAGATAAGTGAACAGCAATGAGAGGAACCTGAGAAATTGCACGCCATGGTTTGGATACGGCTGTGGCCTCCAGCAGTTTGTGTACTGGAGGCTTGATTTCCTGTATAGCAATGTGAGTGGTGGTGACATCATTAGGAGGTGAGACTCAGCGGGGTGGGGGGCTGGGGGGGTCCTTGCATCATTGGGGAGCTGCCCTCAGAAGGGACTAAAGCAGTTTTCCTGACACTCCTTGAGATACCTTGAGTGTGAGTTTATATTGAGAAACTGGTCTGTGGCTTCACTTCCTGGATTCCTGAGTTAGAATGTGAACTTTGCCTTTCACAGTCCTACCCTGAGGCCATCCATTGCTAGGCCACACCAAAAGTCAAATCATCAGGATTGCCCGACTTAGGCATTTAGCCCCAAAAATATGAGCTATATAAATGTATTGTCTTCATAAGGTTAACCTACCATGGGCATTTTGTAACAAAAAATAGACTAAAGCACCTTGTGTACATGATATAATAATCCTGTATGACTAGCATTGTCCTTTTTCTTAAGTAATGAAGTTAGCTTTAGAGAGAGTAGTTGATTTACTTGATGTTCTACAGGACAGGATGCAGAATTCTAACAAGCAGGGCCCCAGGGAGCCTTTGCCTGCTCCCATGTGCATGCTGTGAAAGATCAATCTTCTTCAAATGTGAGACCTGTAAATCTGTTAATAATTGTATGCCATGGCTCTGTTACATAGCGAAGGGGAAGGGATTTTGCAGACAATAGGGCCCTTAATTAGCCGACAACTCAGCTTTGATTTTAAGGGAAACCTATCATATATGGATCTAACTGAGTAGATGAGCCCTTTAAAAGAAGTGAGAGGTTCTTTTCTGCAGATGGACAGACAAGACGCAAGCCACGAGTTTTCCAGCTGGGAGGATATACTTTCTGCAATCATCCTGAGATGGGAAAGAGACACCCAGGATTCAGATAAGAGAACAGCCCTAGCTGGCATCTGAATTTGAACCCAGAAACTGATTCACAGATGCTGATAGATAATAGATGAGGATGAGGAAGGGTAGGGACAAAACACAAGGCTGCCTGCCTCCATAGCTGATGCTCAGTCCCTCCGTAGCACATGGTGCCACATTTGGTGGCCTGTTTGCTGGCCTGTCTATTGCTTAGCACTCAGGAGAGAGGTGGAGCATGGGGATAGGAAGGCATTCAAATGACACAAAGGGGGGGGGCCTCCTGGTCTTGGATGGTGACAGCAAGTGTCCAGGTAAAGGGTGGGGAGCTTCTCAATGTGGAGAGGTGAGGGATGGGAGTGTTTTTATCTTTTCTTGCTGAGGAAATAGCTAGTAAGAGATTTTAGAGAAAACACTGGGTCTCCAATGTTGAATGACCACAGGAGATCATCACTCTGATAAAAATTTTGATATATACAAATAAGAAATACATATGATTTAATAAGTACGTGCAGGGACAAGGGTTAACCAGCCCTCAGACCAGCACCAAGGCAGTGGCCAGATGCAGGGCAGAAGCCAAATATTTAGTGGAGAAAAGCTTAAGTGAAGAAAGCATATGAATGGGGACATTATTAAGGCAGGGAGCTGGTGACAAAGTATTCAGACCCAGGGGAGCTATGTCAGTGATACCGTTTGCAATGGCTCACCTTGATTGTCTTTTGTTTGTTTGTCTCTTTTTAAGGGGTTTGTTTGTCTTTGGAGACAGGGTTTCTCTTTGTAGCTTTGGCTGTTCTGGACTCACTTTGTAGACCAGGCTGGCCTCAAACTCACAGAGATCTCCCTGCCTCTGCTTCCCAGAGTGTAGGGATTACAGGCATGCACCGACGTGCCCTGATCACCTTGCCAACTTGGCAGGATTTAGAATCACCCAGGAGACAGACTTCTGAGTGCGTCTGTAAGGGCATTTTCAGAGAGGTGGGAACACCCACCCTGAACATTGGTGGTGCTATTCCATGGACTAGAATCCCAGGTTGGATAAGAGGTATGTAGAGCATCACCATTTACCTCTCCCTGGTCCCTGACTGTGGACCCAATGTGACCACAGCCTCACAATCCTCCTGCTATGAGGCCATCGGCCATGATAGATTGTTTTCTTCAACTGTACGGCAAAATGAAACGTTCCTTCCTTGAGAAGGGATGGATACAGTGCTTATGCCCTAAACACAGGCAATTTCAGTTGGGGATGTCTTTAAATTTTTAGAAAAGACACCTCTGAAACCTCAAGGGTAACCTTCAAGTATCTGACTTTGATTTTGTGACAAGCTGTGGTATGAAACCACAAGCTTAGGCAGAATGTAGCCTAGGTCCAGACTGCCACGGGGACTTCAGTGTAAAATTCTGAAGTAGTACCGTATTTTCCAGCATATGAGACAATTGGGCACATAAGATAACCCCCAGATTGAAGATAACATCAGAAGATGGAGGGATCTACCTTGTTCGTGGATCAGGAGAATTAACATAGTAAAAATGGACATCTTACCAAAAGCAATTTACAGATTCAATGCAATCCCTAGCAAAATACCTACAAAATATTTTGAAGATATTGAAAGATCAATTCTCAACTTCATATGGAGAAACAAATAGCCCAGAATAGCAAAAACAATCCTATACAGTAAAAGATCCTCCAGAGGAATCTCCATACTTGATCTCAAGCTGTACTATAGAGCAACAGTAATTAAAACAACATGGTACTGGCACAGCAATAGGCTGGTGGATCAATGGAATCGAATTGAAGATCCAGAGATGAATCCACACACATTTGGTCACTTGATTTTTGACAAAGAACCCAAATCTATTCAATGGAAAAACGATATCATCTTCAACAAATGGTGCTGGTCTAACTGTATGTCTACATGTAGAAAAATGAAATTAGACCCCTATTTGGCACCATGCACAAAACTCAAGTCCAAGTGGATTAAAGACTTCAACACAAAACCAGAGACATTAAGTCAGCTACAGGAAAAAGTGGGGAAGAGCCTGGAACACATTGGCACAGGAGACAACTTCCTGAACAGAACACCAACAGCCCAGGCCTTAAGGTCAACAATTAATAAATGGGACCTCATGAGGCTGAGAAGCTTCTTTAAGGCAGGAGACACTGTCAAAAGAACAAAGGAACGGCCTACAGACTGGGAAAAGATCTTCACCAACCCTACATCTGATAAAGGTCTAATATCCAAAATATATAAGGAACTCAAGAAATTAAGCACCACCAAACCAAATAACCCAGTTAAGAAATAGGGCTCAGAACTAAACAGAGAATTCTCAACAGAGGAATGTCGAATGGCTAAAAACACTTAAAGAAATATTCAATGTCTTTAGTCATCAGAGAAATGCAAATCAAAACGACTCTGAGATTCCATCTTACACCCATCAGAATGGCTAAGATCAAAAACTCAAGTGACACCACATGCTGGCAAGGATGTGGAGAGAGAGAAACACTCCTTCATTGCTGGTGGAAATGCAAACTAGTACAACCACTTTGGAAATCTATCTGGTGCTTTCTCAGAAAAATGGGAATAAGGCTTCCGCAAGACCCAGCTATTCCACTCCTTGGAATATACCCAGAAAATGCTCTACCACACCACAGGAACATATGCTCAACCATGTTCATAGCTGCCTTACTCATAATAGCCAGAACATGGAAACAGCCTAAGTGTCCCACAGTAGAAGAATGGATAAAGAAACTGTGGTACATTTACACCGTGGAATACTACTACTCAGCTATTAAAAACAAGGAATTCCCAAAATTTGTGGACAAATGGATTGAACTAGAAATTATCATAATTAGTGAGTTCACCCAGAAGCACAAAGAGACAAATGGTATATACTCACTTATATCGAGACACTAGTCCAAGGGGTATGTCCCATGAAATACTTTACATACCAGGAAAGTGGATCAGAGGGGAGGACATCCTATTGAGACTTCAGGTGAGAGAAGCATGGGAGAATGGGGAAATAGAAGGATCCAGAGGGTCCTGGAAACCTACAAGAAGAACATTATGGCAGGCAGATCTGGGTCCTGGGGTCCTGCTCAAACTATTGCATCAGCCAAGGAAAATATAGACAGTAAAATTCGAACCTCTACCCAGACCTAGCCAATGGACAGGACATTCTCCACCGTTGAGTAGAGAGGGTGGTCTGACTTTCATACAAACACTAGTGCCCCATTTTTGACTATGTCCCCTTGATGGGGAGGCCTGGTGGCACTCAGAGGAAGGATAACAGGTCACCAAGAAGAGACTTGATAACCCTATGAGCATATACAGGGGGAGGAGGTCCCCCTCAGTCACAGTCATAGGGGAGGGGAGTAGGGGGGAAGCGGGAGGGAGGGAGAAATGGGAGGATACAAGGGATGGGCTAACAATTTAGATGTAATATGAATAAATTAATAAAATAAAATTTAAAAAAGATAACTTTTCCAGTTAAAATATAGAAAATGTGGAATATACTTGCCATGTAAGAGTACCCCTCTTCTAATGCACATCCTGTGCAGCAGACTTGGGCATGTGTCTATTTGGAGACAAGGCATAGTCAGCCAAGTGCTTTTCTAAATGTCGGCAGACAACCAGTGCCAGCCTACACTGCTTTAAGGCATGCTTCACACTCAACCCAAAGATAAGCAGCCCTCTGAGTCAAATGGGCAAGTTCTGGCGGAGAGCCAAACCATGCTCACATTCTCCTCCTTGAGGTACAAGAAGATGTGTGCAGCTTGCTCCTCCCTGTTTCCTACTCCCTGCACAGAGCTGGGAATCTGCTGGGCCACCCCCCCACCACTACATGCACCAGACATATGAAGCAAGGGGAGGCAAGCCACAGATAAGTACCCAGTGTATAAGATGACCCCTGAGTTTGGCACGGATTTTGGGGGGTTATCGTCTTATACACAGAAAATACAGTATGTCAAACACTTGGCATAGTACTTGATAACTGGAACGTGATGAGACTTAAATGAATGACATTATTATTATTGTTGTTGTTGTTGTTGTTGTTGTTGTTGTTGTTAGACACGTTGTATACTATGAACAGGGCCATGGGAACGTAGAAAGTCTTATTGCGGATGGCTTAGAAACCAGGAGCAGGCCTTTCAATCTGCAGGGTCTCATCGCACTAGACCATGAATATGATTCTGCAGCCATAATGCTCTCCTGAAGCCTCTTGATCATCCGCAGGCTCGAGTGGGGGCTGGGGCGGCTGGTCTAGGAAGAGACCTCTATGCTACCCACGTGCTCAGATGGATGCCTGGGGCCCTGTGGTGCCTGTCCTGTAATTATTGTGGCTGTTCCAGTTCAGAGTCCCTCTAGCGAGTGGTTTTTACATCTAATTACCTTTCAGATGAGAAAGGCTTGGCCCATCCCCCACCTGGCCTTCTTCCATCTTCTTTTATTCTCTTGCACTCTCCATCTTCCTGCGTGCTGTCCCTCCATTCCCCCAAAGAAGCTAGACAAACTCTGCATCAGGATGCAGACAAGTCAACCTCAAGGTCACCTTCAGCCCTGGCCTGGGGCAGCTCTCGCTTTGGGGAGCAGCCTGTCATGTTGCCTGACATTGTCAAAGAAAGCCCAGGTAATGACACTTCCCTTCACCATCCTCCAGACAATACTCTTTGACTTTCTATCTTTAGATCAACTCTCTTTTCCTAAAAGCTAACCCTGGGCAGAGGTAGGGAATCCAATTACTGAGGCAAACTGGAGCAAGACGCTGGCCCAGGTAAGTCAGAAAGGCTGGGACATGGCCAAGATGCTACTAGTCATTTAACTTAGTGAGCCACACCCAGGCAAGTAATTGAGACTAGACACTAAGGAAGTGTTTTCTGTTGATGACCAACGCAAGCTCATGACAACCCAGATGCCTTAATATCCACGTCACAATAGCAAGAAAAGTGAGAGGTTAGCTAACTCCTTCTGGTTTACTACCCCTAACTAGCCAATCAGAGACACCATTTCCTCGGGTTTGGCAACAGCCCCACGTGTTGAACTGCACTGCTCTTTTACCCTGTGTACATATGTGCTTCAGCACACAGTTGCATTTATAGTTCTGTTTCTGGTGGTATCTCTGACACAAATATAAAGCAAAGTTCCGTCGCCCTGCTCCTAGAATCACATTTGGTACTTTAGTTTCCTTTCTTTCTCTTTCTCTTTTCCCTTCTTCCTTCATTTTTTTTTCATTTTTCTTTCTTGAGACCAGGGTTTCAGAGTTTCTCTACGTAGCCCTGTCTGTCCTCAAACTCAAAGAGATCCTCCTTGCCTTTGCTTCCTGAGTGCCAGGACCAAAGGTGTGTGCCCATTACTTTTCTAATTGTACCCGACAAAAGTAACTTAAAGAGGAAGGATCTGTTTTGGTTCATGATTTCAGGTGTGATGTAGGAGTGTGACGCCACTGGTCACATGGTGGTGACAATCGGGAAACAGATGAATGCTTGCATCCAACTTGCTTTCTCTTTTGTCACATTTTTGTCGGGTTAGGACCCCATGCCATGAGGATAGTGCTGTTCACATTCTGTGTGTGTGTGGGTGGGGGGGTCTTCTCTCCTCAGTTAAAGCTCTCTGGAAACACTTCATAGCCATACCTAGGGTTGGATGTCATCCTATGTGATTCCAGCTCCACTCAAGCTAACAATGAAAAGGAACCATCAGAGTCCTCCCACGCACCTATCAGTAATACCTTATTCTTGTCACAGGCAGTCATGGTTGTCCCTAGGTTGCTCATGACATTTTCATCTTTACCCAAGCCAAGCTCATCACTTTGCAGGAGAAAGCAGTAATATCTTCATTTCCTGAAAAGCAGCTAAACAAACCTGCAGTTTGGGGACCAGCTTCTAGTAACTCCAAAGAGAGAAAGACCAGAGAATCGGCCCTATTTTCCCCCCCACAATTGCAGAAGAAATACTTCTTTCTCCTGAGATAGGCTCTCATTATGTAGCCCTATCTGGCTCCAAACGCATAACCCTTTTGCCTCAGCATCAACCCTCTGAGTACTGTGATCACGAGTGTGCGCCACCACACCCTGCTCTGAAGGATGAGGTCAAAGATGTAATGCTATTCATTCCTCTGAGGGAACCTATAGATCCAGTGGCCCAGACTTCAGCTGCCTGGAAGGAGAAAGGAGCAGAAATGAGCAGGCAGCTTTGGAACAGAGTCTGAAGCTGTTGCGAGTTGCTGTAGAGCTCTGACACAGCGTAAGGACTATGAAGGGATCTGGGATCAGACGGGAGAAGAGAAGGCCATTGTAGCTGCTGTCACTAAGTTACTAAACAAACCTAGGGATGACACGTAGACAAAGTGGTCTTTTTTAGTTTTGGTGATTCTTATCTATTTGCAAACAGCAATCGGAGAGGTTTGCAGTTAGAGCTTGGCTATATAGCAGAGCTGGTGAAGGAGTTCTGTCTGCCTCCTGCCTGGGGTCCTGAGAGACAGCAAACTCTTCCCCAGGTAGCCTTTCCTTCCTCCTGTCCAGAACTATGAGGTTGGCAATGTGCATGGTGAAGTCTGGAGCTGCGCTATACAGGGAATATATACTTTGTAGCTGATTGTACAAGAGGTAGCTTCAAGCAATTGGAATTTGGTTGGTTTTTTTTTTTCAGGTCTAAAGGCTAGAAATCCCAAATCAAGCCAACATCGGGATGCTATAATTTAGATACTAATGGCTCCCCTAATCTCCTGTGCCATAGGCTCTGTTGCTAGCCAGTGCATCCACTCACTGGGAGAAGACTGGATCGTGAAGGAACCAGCCTCATTGGTGTGTTAACCCATTACACGTTCACATTCAGTAGATGATTAGGAAACAGAGGCTGGTGGGCAAAGTAGGTCCACAGTGGGTTTTGGGAGAGGAAATCCCACCTTGACCCTTTCCTGTCTACTTCTCTCTGCTTCCTGCCTACCATAAGGTGAGCGTCTTTGCTTTGTCATGTTCTTCCACCACCACGTATCGCCATCCCCCAGAAACCGTGGTGTCCGCCAACTGTGGGCTGAATCTTACAAACCTGTGATCTAAGATAAGTGGGTCCTCCTTGAAGCCGCTTTTCTCAGATGATTTGCCACCCTGAAATCAAGTCTGACTGACGACGCATGGGGTGACTGCTCTAGAGGCTGGAAGGAAGAATCTGCAGCATGCTACTATTCTGGCTTCTTATGTTTCCTGGCAAGTACCCAGGGGGCCCTTGTCCGCGTCACTTTTACCGTTGCTTCCGTTATCATGTGGCTTGCTTCTCTGTGTGTCTTCACCTGGCATCCTTCTCAGGGGCCCCAGGATAATCTAGTCATAACTAACTGCTTTGCAAAGACCCAACTTCCAAATAAGGCTCCCTTCTGAGGTTCGCCATGAGTGTGAACGTCACAGGGGTATGCACTATTGGACCCAGCATGACTTACCACTGGCACTTTGGGCAGACCCCCACCACCCACGCATAATGGGGAGAAAAGAATTTGAATTTCTGAAGATGGGAGATAAGCAAACCTACGCTACTACCTTCCCAAGGTGGCAGGGAAAATTAGGCCCCTCTGAACAATGTCCACGGCAAGATTGAGAAGCTGCCCATCCACCTAAAAGGCTATGAAGTCAAACAGCAAAGAAAACCACACAGAAAGCTAAGACAATGCCCTCTTCAGCTTAAGACAGTACAGGCGCTCTTTCTGCTTTGTATTACTTGGAATATGCTGCCAGGGACTCTATCAGTATTACACTGTCTCCCTTTGATCTAACAGAAAACCCTATCAGGACTGGAGGGGACCAAGGGGACAGGCCATGGCAGAGAACAGAGTTCTTCTTCTTCCTTCACTGCCAGAAAGAACAGCTCTGAGCAGTGCAGTCTATGACCAGGAGCAAAACAGGACTGAGAAAACCCGTTTCCTCCTAGGGACAAGCACATTGTGATGGTAGCATCTAGAGAGGGTCAGGCAGCTCTGCATGGAAGTGAGTCCAAACAGGCCTAAGCAGATGAGTTCTCGCCCAGGGAAAGGTTCTAAGGAGCTGAGCAGGCAAGTTCCATATGCAGTGGCAGGGGGCTGTCATTACAAAACCCAGATAGGACGCAATTACACCCTCCCTGGAGGGAATGCTTAATTGAATTTCAGGGAGTCTCAAAGGCAGCCAATGCTCAGAGGTAGCCGAGTGGTACAGACACCGCACTAAAGAGCTGGTCCCAGACAGGTGTCATGGCTGAGCAAGAGGTCAGGCATGCCAGTGTCCAGAGGGCTCTGTGCATCTTGCTGACACTGGGAGACAGTGGTGAGGGATAGGAAGTGGAGATTGGTGGGGCACTCCCTGGTCCTTATGCCCAAGAGCACGTTCCTATCCGTGGCCTCCCTCAGCCTTCTGCAACCTCCAAGAGGTACACAGAGGATGAGCCAGGCATCTCCTCACAAACCCACCCATCCACTCACTCACTTACTCTCTTATTCCACGGACATTAATTTTGTCTTTGTGCCATGTACAGCATCCTGCTAGATGTGTGGGTTAGAACCAGGTGCTGTTGTGGTTAAGAATGTGGACTGAAGGAGAACCATTCACTCCGGAAGCCAGAACCTTCTTATGCCTGCTGACACCACCCTGAGCCAGGCCAACTAGCTGTTCCTTCTAATGAGTCCCGAATCAGCTGAAGAATGGAGCTTGCAGGTCACCACAAATGACACCAAACGGAATCCCTTACAGAGGGAGGTTTGCCTCTGTTTCACCTCAGCCCTCTGCAGTTCCTTTGTATAGAAAAGGCAACTACTACACATAACCATTTTCCAACCAGACCGTGGTCCCTCTGAGGACAGGGACCATCTGTTCTTACTTCTCAGCCCTGAGCATGAACTCTCCAAATGCCTGCCAATTACACACGAAGTAACTGACCTTCATTTTGTTGTTGTTGTTGTTGTTGCTCCTGGCCTCTCTGATATGGAGGGCTGTTGTAGGCTCTCTTAGGGTTACACCTAACCCCTAGTCACTTCTTGCTTTCAATTCCCTCTATTCCTTGGTCCTGACTGCCTTCAGTCACTATGGTGGAGAATGCAAGAAAGAAAGAAAGGAAGAAAGACAGAAAGAGAGAAAGACATTAAGACAGACAGACATCTGGATCTGACTGCCAGGTTCCTCCCCCCAGTGCATCATCTGTTGGTAGGATCTGGTGGTAAAAGGATGAAATCAAGCAACCTCTTTGGGTTGGCTTGGGCAAATGTGAGAATTGAGTCAAGCTTATGGATCCAGATCTCTAGGCTAGGTATTACAGAGCATATTTGGGCCCTGTCTAATTCCCTAGGCCCAGCTGTCTCAGGACTAAAAGTAAAGAAGCCATCAGTGTACAGGTCTGTCTTGGTGCCTGGACCACACTAGTTTGTTTGTTTGTTTGTTTGTTTTTTTAATCACTGAAGTTCAGTAATATAGCTTGAAATCTAGTCTGGTAACGTGCCTGGCACTATCAGCATTGCCCCAACCCCAAGACTGCTTAGCTATCCAGCAATCCATGTTATTAAGAAGAAAACTGAGAGGGCCACCCACATGAAAAGTGAGGCATGACTGGGGGGCTGCAGAGACAGATGGACCCCAAGTGTTGGCCGACCAGCTAGCCTAGGCAAAATGCTGAGTTCTCAGTTCAGTGAGTGACCCTGTCTCAGGGTAGCAAAGTACAGAATAATAGAGAAAGACAGGAGACCAAGACCTGCTCTGGTCTCGGCACCCACAACCTGCACACCCACATACATGCACCAGACAACAGCAATGGAAACACACACACACACACACACACACACACACACACACACACACACATACACGAAGAAATGTGGGGTGCGCTCTTAGCTTCCTCTGTGTGAGATAAAGGAAATGTGCTGCTTCCAGCTTGATGACCTTATTGCAGTGATACAGCAGAAGGAATGTGTATTTAGAATCAGAAGATGTAGATTTTGATACATAACCTTAAAAGGAAACAAACAAACAAACCCATGTTCTGGGGTAAAATATCTAATCTAAACTAAAGCAAGTATCACATGAGTTTAGGCTGTTTTTTTAAAGTGGAATTTTATGTTCTTATACAAATAATAGAACTTTTATTGCATAAGAATAATAGCTGGGGCAATAATAAGCTTTCGAGAACCTTGAAGACCAATGGCAAGGCCCAGGAACCATCCATCTTCCCACTTCCTCTGAGCATTCTGATCTCCCTACAGGGTTGCCACACCCCAGCTGCTGGAGAGCACCAGCACCCGCGACTTTAAAGCCATCCATTAAGTCCTTTGACATTCAGCACCTGGCTGCGTTTTACTCTGTTCTCTCTTGAGCCCTTGAAGTAGACACTAGAGAGTCGGCAGTCCACAAAGGCTAATTAATATGTCATTTCTCTCTGCTTTTTAACACATCGCAGTAACAGTAGTCATGTTTTGCTACTTTGTGTAAAAAGGTAATCAGTAATTACCAGCTAAGACTATCCTAGAACACAAACTGCACAGAGAAATGGCAGATGGTTAAAAAAAAAAATGACCCGTGATAGAAGTAATTTGGCAAACACTGGTCTAGTTGATGAAACCTGGTGCATTGGGAAGGGATCTGGAAGATTCCAGTCTTATTCTAAAGAGGTATAAGCTTCATATGTCCAGTGGGGGTTCATGTTCCCGTGACTAGAAAGTCTGTGTTATGAAGGACAATCAAGAGAGAGGTTGTCCCAGTACAGAGAAAGACTAGCCATTAACACATCTCCAGGAGATGAGGCGCCTACTTGATCTACTTCATGAAGCTCCCTCTTACTTCTACTCCTCACAACACGACTGACAGATACGTGGCCTGTCCTCATATCTACAGCTGAGCTCACGAATCCTTCTCAACACAGCCCACTGGGACAGCCGCTACCGAGTGCCCAGAGCTGACTCTAAAGGAGAGTCCTGTGTCCCTCCACATCCCTGGACACCTGGTAGAAATGCACACGGTGCCACGTGTGGAGAACAGTCCCCAAGAGTTCCTGGAAAGGCCTCAAGTTCTAGCTCCCAGGATGCAGAGGGTCTCCCTGCAGGCTCCTGCCCAGCTGGCCCAGCAGGGGTCAGGTAGAGAGGAAGAGGTTGACAGAGAACTGTCACTCTACTCTTGACTGCTGGGAGAAGCACAGAAACTTTCTGTCTTAGTCTGGAACACAGACTACTCTGGAAACGCAAAACCAAGAAGAGCCTTTGGAAGCGACACAGTCTCAAATAATGCAACTGAAAACGAGGCAGGATTATCCCCCAATGCAACTCTCCTGGTGAGGGCAGATCATCAGTAAAGGGAGAAATGACCTGGGTAGCCTCAAGAGCTGTGTCACTCAGCATCGCCCACCAGGAATGGTTCCTGTGGTCCCGGCCCATGTAATGCTGGCTGTGCCATCTGCTGCCGGTGGGACGCACTGCTTAGGTCAGGAGCCCTCCCCTTTTTCTAGCCAACGGCCACAGCACAGGCCACTGTAACATCGATGCTCGAGTACAGAGTTTGTTATACACTGTACTAGTTTAGAAAGGACTGCAGGCCTGTCTTGCCGAGATGCCCTTCTAAATGTCATCGCCTACCACCCATCAATACAACTGTTTAGACCACTTGTCATGGCGTTCTCATGGCAACTCCATGTTTCCAGTCCATCATCCAGTCCACAAATCAGCTGGGGTGGGTGGGAGAAAGGACTTGACACTAAGCACACGGGTAGCCAGTAGCCTTTTACATGCTTAGATTTTAAAAAAGCAAAAAACAAAAACCCGATGATCAGTTCCCTCTAGAGAACTTGATCATTAAGACTGGAGAGACTTTTCCAGGTTGGAGGGAAAGAGTTGCAAGTATGTTAAGAGAGAAAGTTGTTGGTCTGTCAGGCCCTCCAGCAAGCCAGAAGTAATAAATGAATTCACCATGGTGGTAAGAACCAGAGATGCCAAGAGACAAGGGCTCAGGAGGAAGAACATCAGAACGAGAAGGCAGTCGTCATGGTCGCCTCAGTCCCAGGTGGCTTTCTGATATCAGCTCTAGTCTCAGCTGGCTCCTTGTGATTAAATCTTTCTGTCTCATATAGAGACAAGCAAATCCTTTCTGGTGACAGAGGAAGGAGCGCCATCACGAGGCCTTGGTTTCCTGGGAGACATCCATCTTCTTGGTGCTATCATGCAGTCAGGGCCGCTGTCCAAACGACAGGCTTTTTGCAAAGATACTTTCCCAGCTCCTTCTTGCTTGCTGGAAGCCATAGGTCAGAGAGGGGACAGAGGGCAGGCCTGTGAGTATTGCCAACAGTGGGAGGGGAGGGGAGGGGAGGGGACGCCAGGCGTGGGATCAGATTGGAAGAGCAGAGTGACTGAGGGCACTCATGAGGAAGGTGCTAAGTACAGGGACAGCACGGCAGAGGCTCTGCGGACCCTGAAGCGTATCCAGTCAAGAAAGGAAGGCTGGAGCGGAGCGTGTTTATAGGAAAAAGCAAGCATAAGAACATATCCCACAGACACAGATTAACACACCGGAGGGGAGCAAAATGCACGAGGCTGAAGGTATACAGCCAAGGCAACAGGTAACTGTCCTGCTGAGGTAGCTGTCAGGCCGGCAACAGCCTGTCTTCTGAGTCACCACAACACAGAAGGGAAAGGTTAGAGACAGTGTGGAGGGGCAATGAATGTCACAAGGAATACACAAGGAGAAACTTTAAAAGCTGGTAAGTCAGGACCAGGATGTGTAAGGGAATTGGACTACTAATGCGATGGCAACGGTGGGTATTCATGTCTGTTCTATGGCCAAATTTCCCATACCTGGAGTATGAAGTTGCTGTCATGATGATACTTACTTTGAGAGAGCCGACTCAAGGACTCAGTGCTTCGTGGGGGGGTTTAATATGACACCGAATGGCAATTGGACTGGGCTCACGCAATGGAGGTTATCTGTTATGCACCCCCACATGTTGGGCCTTGGCAAGAGAGGGTGCCGAGCCAGTGACTGACCTCGAGCATATACCAGTATGTCCTGATCAGCACATTTTTTTTTCAGAAGAACAAAAAATTTCCAGAATAAGTAACTTTTATTTTTAGCTTCAGATTCTTTAGCTTTGGGTAAGTTCTTTTACACTAGAAAATAAAATAAGGGGTTTTGTTGTGACATTTTTCATACACACCTACCATTGTATTTTGCCTATATATATTTTGTCAGCCCCCCCCACCCCTCATCCCTCCTCCAAACTTCTGGTCCAAACTTTCCTTCCCACCCTCACATGGCTCAGTGTGTACTGGTGGGAAGGATTAGCCTAGCAATGGTGACTATCAAGCTCCCTGAGACTACTTATGTGATGTTAGTTGGCAAAATCCTGAAAGCGTTTGATTCTTACAAAAAAGCTCTTCAATGGGTATAGAATCTATGCATGCGGGGCTTGCTCTGTCTGAGGATCAGGCAGTCTGCCTTCAGCTATGGACTTTATACTACTAGCTTTGTGCCAGGATTTTAGACTGGATCGGGAAGGACAGACTAATTTCTCATGAAAAAATAATAAGAAGAAAGCAACATGTTGAATAAACAGTCTGCTGTCTTTTCCATGGGGCCGGAGAAAACCTAGCCAGAGGTGGAAAGGAATGTGCACATACTCTCTCCATGTAAAGAACATGTAGGAATTGTACGGAAAGACCGGATCAAGAAGAATCCCCATTCATTATCCTGGCTTTGTGCAAGCACTCCTTGCCTTTGTTCTTTGGAGTGAGCAAAGTTTGACCTTAGGAGTAAGAAGAGTCCAGAGAATACAAGCCTTTATTAAAAGTAAAAATTCCACCCAGGTGCTGTGGCGCACGCCTGTAATCCCAGCCCTCGGGCAAGCAGAGGCAGGTGGATCTCTGTGAGTTCGAGGCCAGCCTGGTCTACAAAGTGAGTCCAGGACAGCCAAGGCTACACAGAGAAACCCTGTCTCAAACAAACAAACAAAACCTCCAAAACTAAAAACTCTGTTGGCTTAGGATCTTACACCCTGAACAGTCTCAAGGTGAACCAAGAGAGTAAAAATAGTCCCTGCTGTATTGTTATTATTCTTAGTTAAGACATTAGTCACATAACACTCCAGATCTGCACTCTCAAAGCAGCCTTCACATCCAAATTATCATATTCTTTCCAAAGTTAACATTTTACTGGTGAATAAAAATAAAACAAAGATGCCCAAAGCCGAAGGGGACATTCATTAACTTGGCATCTTCTAGTGTCCTCCCCAACCCTGGCTTTCCATCATAGCTAATGTGTTACTGGGAAAAATCATGTTCCCTTTTTGAATTCTACTTTATAATTTGTAAAATGAGAGGTCAAATATATTCCAGATTTAACATATAATTTGTTTGGAACATGTGCAGCACGGCCAATACTGTGTTCTTCCTTGAAGAGGGCCTCTGCTATTTAATGATAGTAGAGCCTGCCATTTGCATATTTGACATCTGTAGCTTCGACTATTCCCGGAGACCCCCCAAAGGTCTGTGAGCTGCAATAACCTGTTATTTTGCATAGGCATTGCTGTGAGCTTGAAATATAGAGGAGCCAGTCACTTGCTTAATGAGTGAAACTAGCACGCAGGCAAAACTCATATCTCCAAGAGGCTTTGTTGCTGTTTGCTGTAAGACTTACAAGCTATAATGCTACAGGGACAGCCATGAAACTGGGATTCTCCTGGGTCAGGAAGGCATCAGAAGTAGCCATCACAAAATGCGCAAGTCAATACCGCACCAACCCTTCCCGCTCTCATTACTACAACAGCCTTAAAGAAGGTTCCTCAGCATTTGAGTGGTGTCTCACAAGCACGCAGTAGGGAGCTCCTGTTCCCTTTTTATTGACTCTTTCTCAAACATAGCATTCTGCCACGTGCCTGCATTTGTGTGTATACGCTGATCCCTTCTTCCTGAGAGTGAGATCCTGGGGAGATGAAATGCCAGCTCCTCTTGGTTCTCTATCCTCGGTGCCTGGTAATGTACTAACACACGGCAAACATTTAGCGAACGTTTGTTGAATGGCTGAGCACCTGCTAGGAGAAGGCACTGTGCTGAAGTTGCATTGTTTTTCCTATTTGTATTTTGTACTCCTCACCATCTTGCAGATAGATAGATAATATTAATTCTATTGTTTCCACAACATCATCAAAGTCTCTAAAACCCATGCAGATTATGCAAAGGTACACTGCCAGTGATCCATTTGTCATATTTCAGGGTTTAAGATATTTTTCCATCATACCACAATGCTATAGACATCATAAAGGAGCAAACAAGATATATTCATAGATCTGGCTTGTCCACACAGGCTTCCTTATGTGTGAACGTAGACGTACAAATGCTACGGCACATGCATGGAAGTCAGATGACAATGCTGGCTGTGAATCATTATCTTCTACCTTGTCTGAGACGGGATCGTTTCTTGGGTTTTTGTTTTTTTGGGTTTTTTGTTTTTTGTTTTACTGTGTACATCAGGTTAGCTGGCCTGCCAACTTCCAGGGATTCTCCTGTCTTCATATTCCATCTCCGACAGGAGCCCTGGGATTATAGATGGTCACACTATGCGTTCAACTTTTGTGTTCTGGGGATTCAAACTCAACCTCTCACACTGGCACAGCAAGCATGAATACTCAGGGAGCCATCTCCCTAGCTCTAGGATTCCTGATAGAGTACGTCCCTGGGTAGTGCCTAGATGACTATAGTCAAGGCAAAAGTTCCACTAGTGATATTTATTGGGCAAATAAAGCTTCAAAGATAAGGGCTTGAAAGAGAGATTCTTCCCAGGATCACTCAGCTCCAGTCCCAGAGCTGGGTCATTGCTATGTTGAGTCTGAAGTCTGGAATTGCTAAGTACCCATTCTTGACTCAGTTAAGCAAGTTGTTTACAAAGCTGCTTTCATTTCTAGGTGTCAATGGGTTTGGTCAGGACCTTCATTTGCCTATATGTTGGGAGGCAGCAACATCACAGGGTGTAGGATATGCTCTACTCAATACCTTTGTATCATGATGTGTACTTCCAATAATAATGTTTTTTAAAGATTTATTTATTAAAGTTATGCATATGAACACTCCATTTACATGTGCACCTACATGCCAGAAGAGGGCATCAGATCACATTACAGATGGTTGTGAGCCACCATGTAGTTGCCAGGAATTGAACTCAGGGCCTTTGGAAGAGCAGACAGTGTTCTTAACCTCTGAGCCATCTCTCCAGGTTCCGCTGCCCCTCTGACAATAGTGTTTAAGGAATGAATGCCCTAGAAGGTGACAGGCCCTGTCTGGCTCTAATATTTCATACGTTCTGATGAGAACAGAAACTAGCACACTCTCATTAATTACAGCCACACAGAGATCCAAGATCTCCTCAATAGTGTCTCCTGAAAGTACTGTTCATTCATCACACTCCTGCTACCAACTTTGGTTACTGAACACAGACCATGAAACCAGAACATCTCGGGGCATCACAGTAAGTCCTGCAAGATAGCTGTTATTCATATTTTATGAATAACAGGAGATTACATCAGAGGTAATACATTTTTCCTTACACATATGGTTAAGTCAGCAGAGAAGTTAGATTTCTGACCTAAAGTATTCAATGTTCCTGGCTCTTCTACTCCATCCATAGTACTGCTGCCTCTGGTTATAAAATTACAGCTTAAAGCACCATAGGTCAGATAGCTGCACAGCAGTAGAGCTATGTGCTTCGGATTGCTAGTCTGCAGTAAAGGAAGACCAAATTCTAACCACACTGAAGTCAAACAGCTGAGCAAAGTGACAGATAGAAATGTAAACTTGTTCATCAAGGCACGTGTGCACATGCTTGTCCATGTACACAGACACAGACACATACACAAGCCACATACATACACAATTCACACAACAAACCACACATACACAGAGACACAAACCACATGCACACAATCCACACACGCCCTTACAAACCACATACAAAGACACACACACAAACCACACACAGACACATACATACAAATCACACACACAGGGAGACACATACAAACCACACACACACGCACACACAAACCACATACACACACAATCCACGCACCCACAAATCACATACAAACACATACCCACATGAACCACACAGACACACACACAACCACATACACACAACACACACAGACACACATACAAACCACACACACAAACCACATATACACACAATCCATACATACTCACAAACCACACACACACAGAGAGACAAAGAGAGAGAGACAGAGAGAGACAGAGAGACAGAGAGACAGAGACAGAGAAAGAGAGAGTGTGTGTGTGTGTGTTTGGGGAAAATGTAGTCATACTCACAGACTCTAGGTGGATAACTGATCATTAAGAAAATGAAATTGGGGACTAATTTCTGATCTCCTGCAAACTAACTTTCCATGACACTGGGAGATAAACACTGAGTATGGGAATTTCCCTGAATCTAGCCAATTACAGGAGATTGGGTGAGTTTGATGTCATCTAATGCCTGAAAATGAACACACACATGCCAACATTACCATAAATATGTGTGAAATCTCACCAAGCCCATCTTCCCAGGGAGAGCCTGACTTTATGTGTATGCATGAATACTTTCCCTAGAGCATATAATTGGCTAATATTCCCTGAAAGGCACAGTTCTTACTTATGCTAACAAAGGGTTATCCTTCCCAGGAAAAAAATGACTACACAGTGTTCCAACAAACCAATGTGTTGGCAGCTTTTTCCCTTCAGGAGTCAGTATGCCATGCCCTATTCTCTTAGCAAGTGAAACTATGACTTACACTCAGTGCCCACAGTTGGGTTTGCAAGACCTTAGAGCGGAAAGGAAGTGTTGATACTCTGACCCTGCCTCCAGGCAAGGACAGTATTGTTATTTTCCCTCTTTATATGAGAGGGTTTCCTTTCAGAGTTACTAAGTGACTTGTGCAAAGGCAAAAGAGATTAGAAAGTACAACAGCAGAATCCCTTGGGTCCCCAGGTGTTGGCAGCAGAACCCAAGCCTTTTAGAGTACTGTCCCATGGCTGTACCCGAGAAGGAATGCTTCAATGGCACCTTCCCTGTGGCCTATGGATGTCCTCCAAGCCCATTTCTGGGAGTCCCTTACTTCCCCCTACCTTCTGTCTTCTGAATGATTCACTTGCCCACAAGTAGAAGCTACATCTATTGAAGCAGTTTTGCATCCCCTCCTCTCCTTCACACTATCTCCTGCCTGTAGATCAACAGGTGCCCAGAGATGAACCCCTTTCTCATCAGCATCCTCCTAAGCTTCCTTGAAAAGCTGACCCTGCCAAAAGCTAAGAAAGACATTCATTCCCCTACCCCAATACTATCTATGGAAGTAGAGGACAGAATTCCCCATTTGCAAGAAGGGTCGGTGAGGTGAAATCACAGATGAATGGTTTCTCAGGTTCTGATGGGCAAAATGGAGGAAGCAACAAGTGGCCAAATCGTTCCGAGGAGTCCTAGACTGTGAAACTGAGGGCCACGCAGAAGATGTATTCTCTCCCACGAATCTCCTTCACCACATAGCCAAATTTTAGAGCTCATACTCAAGCCTAGAGGCAAAGGACAGTGGCCCTAAGAGTTCTTCTCGATGACACTTCCAGTACTCCAGTCATATTGACCTGCCTCATTCGGGTTAGACAAGCATTGTTCCACAAAATAGCTTATGGATATACTTCCAGGCATTGCCTAACTCCAGTCAGACTTCAATCTCCAAATGGAAAGAGTAGTGACTGGAATCTGGCTATGGAACACAACTGCAAGGTGGTACTGAGGAGAAATAAACCAATGCCAACTGTTCTCTTGAGCATATTATGACCAGACTATTATTGTCCTAGGTTAATAAGTTTCCAAACTCATAACCTTTGATATGGAAAGAGGGAGGAAGGAGACGTCTGTGTGCTTTCCTAGCTCTTGTTTTGTGGCAAGCATCCTTCAAGATCTTACAAAAGCTGTCATCTCACCCCTCTATCGTCTATCATTTTGAGTTTCGACAAACAAGACATTCTGTGTCCCCAGATCTTGTCACAGGACTCTTTGTTAAGAAACAATTTAGAAAGAGAAAACTGGAGCAGGATTTGGAAGCAGGATCTGTCCAGTACATGTGCTGATGCCTCATACCTGTGGTGAAAGCAAAGTTTGGGATTAACACCAACTCAAGGGAGCAGTGTGAGGAGGAGTACCAAAACACAGAGGGCGATGACATGAGATGGGTTACGGAGGGATGAAATACAGAAAGGTACTTACACCGTCTCATCATTCTTGAACTCCAGCTCCCCATATGTATCTTCAAAGTCCTCACCACCACCCTTGGCTGTCCCTTCTACTGTCCTAAAAGGGACGATGACTGTGCCCCGGGCACCTGATGTCCTCAGAACCTTGACCTCCATAACACCAATACTTTCACTGACATGAATGGTATCACACTCAAAGGTGAAGATCCCTGCATGGTCATCATCCAAGATGGTAACCGTGGCCACGCAAGGGGAGGCCAGCACAGCCCTGGGCAAGGGAAGACCACTGAACATGGCTGGAGGCATCCCCTCCTCCGGCTGCTCTTCTTCTACACGGACGTTGCTCAGCCTCACAAAGAAGTGTTCATCCTCCTCAAAAATGTCGTCATCAATGATGCCCACAGAGAACTCCTTCTGGGTCTCTCCTGGTTTCAGAACCACAGTGCCCTCTGTGAACTCATAGTCAGCCCCTGCATTGGCAGAGCCGTCCTCTGTTTTGTAGTCCACGTACATGGTCCTAGACATGTCTCCTCCTTTCCTCACCACTGTCAGGAGGACGGCTCCACAGTTCTCCAGGCACTGGTACGAACATGGGTCGAAGAAGACCTTGGAGGCAAAGTCCTCAGGCTCGTCAGCGTGCACCTCACTCATGCTGGAGGTCTTCTTGGCTTGCTCAGCTGCGTGCTTCTTAAGTATGTTGCCTGCACCAGTCATCATACGGGTGGCTTGGATGCGGTAGAAGGCGCGGCTCTTCTGTTGGTGGGAAAGAGCATAGTAATTGGCCATCTCCACCAGCTGATCTAGGTCCTTCTCTGGGTGCTTTTGTTTCAGATCCTTAAGAATCCGGATCATCTCCCTGCGAGACTCATCTACTTCCTTCCCTTCCAAGGGTACCAGGTTCCCATCTAGGAAGTGAGAATTCATCATTTTCCCATCCATCTCAATGCCCTTAGGGTGGTCACCCTCTGTCTCGATGATAATTCCTCGGTGTTTATCCGTGCGGTATTTTTTGTGCATGTATTTGTAGAAGAGCAGTCGCTTATCTGCCACCCAAGCCAGCAGGACACACACTGGGAAGAAGAAGAGAGTGAGGAGGCCTTCCCAAACCTGGACCACACCAGGAGAGAAGACTGCCAGGATCATATAGAGCCAGATATAGGCAAAGATGCTCCAAGCAGCAGTGACAAAAAAGACTCGCAGGTGCTTGATCTTGCGAGTCTCCCCATCTGGGATCACATAGACACAGATGCCAATGATGATGAACATGTTGAAGGCTGCGCTGCCGACGATGGTAGATGGTCCCAGATCACCAGCAATGAACCCATGGCCACACACCTCAATTAAAGACAGGAGAATCTCTGGAGCAGAAGAGCCCAGGGCCATCAGGGTCAGATTGGAGACAGTTTCATTCCAGACCCGAATTGTAGTTGTGCTGGTCTCTCCGTTGGGCTTTTTGATAGTCACTTCCCTCTCTTGGGATGTAATGACTTCAATAGATGCCATGAATCGGTCAGCAATGATAGACACACCAAGAAACATGTATATCAGGGCCACAAAATAGACAATGACCCTGGCGATCTTGTCCCCAAGGGAAGGGTTCTCCGGATACCAGATTGGTAGGATGACACCCTCTTTGCAGTCCGATGATCCTGAACAAGACTCATTGTTCTGCCCTGCACTGGGCACATCCCCTGAGTCACCAGCCTCTGCTCGAAGACCATTCAGGAAGAGCACAAAAGTAACCAGCCCAAAATGGAGGAAGGCAGAGGTGAGAGGCTGCAGCCGTAACCACGCCATACACAAGACTTAGGGTCTGGATCCACCACAGCACCAATGGTCTTCCCGACAGGCCTGAGACCTAGAAAAAAATCAGAGAGGCAGGAAAAGGCATGAGAAAAAAAACTAGGGGCAGCAACTGGCAGGTTCCCACCAACACAAATGGATGGTTCACCTCGATTGACATATGGCACTGACATATGGGCCCGTCTCTCACTTGGAAAAATAGATGTCAATGCGAGACACAAATAGCTTCTCTGTCCCCAAAAAACCATCTGGTGGAGACTCCGTTGAAGAGTGGTTTGAAAGAGCTAGCAAGACTAGTGATGGCAACTGGAGTGAGACCTCCTAGCCCTGAGTTGTAACACCACCTGTCCTTAGAATCAACCTGACATGGGTGCTTATTCCTCAAGCCTTCCTTCCCCTAGCACTGTTGCTAGAAATTTCAGTCTTCCTTGTCCTTCGTTCATCCTCAAGACTCTTGCGTAACTCCGGCTTGGCAAGCGTGTATGCTGAATTGAGCATGTTTTTGGTGGGCTGGTCACCTGAAATTAGCACACTTTGTTCGGGGCATAACTGAGCTCTGGTGGGTGAAAGCTCCTTTCTCAAACACAAAACTTCTGTAGGTATCCAGGAGTTCTGAGGATTCTTGTTTAAAAAAATAATAATAACAAAATTGATTTCACAGTGAATGCTGCCTGCCCTGTGGCTAAACCCAGACTCTGCAAGGTGTGCCTCTGACACCGTCCACCGTGCCTTTCAGCACCCCTCCCCCATGAAACCGTGCTTAGAACAGGCTATGCATATGATGATCATTCAGCCGCTGGACTCCCTGCGAAAACATGGAAGGGCCCAGGAAGTAGAAATTGTTATGACTAAAACATACGAACATCTCTCGTATACATTTTTACAAGACTTAAGGTATATTTGGGGGTGACATATAGCTTCATCTGTTGGGCTCAAAGCACTGAGTGATGCCTGGGTGTTGAAGAGTAGAGGGACTCGGTATTTTCAGCTGTGGCTATGAGCTTCTGACCACTTGAGTATTTCACTTACTGGCCCCTCAGACAGACTAGGAGTGAAAACAACCAAGTGGTAGTTTTTATGAGCAAGCCGCCACTTCCCCCTCTGCTAAAATCCCGTGGAGTGGGACGAGTCATGCAGGAACATGACTTCCGTCTGCACAGCACCTCAAAGCTGTCAGGGTCCCCGTCTTCTGCGCCAGCTGTTCTTCCTCCATTGGGTCTCATTTCTGACAGCTCTGCCCCTGCCTACCAGCTATTTGTGCTAGATAACAGGTGTTCAGACCTTCCTCTCCAACCCCCCTGCTCTGTATCCAGGCCAGTACTAAATCCTATCAGACCTTTCCAATCTTACCCACCACCGTCAGGGTTCAAGCCATGACAGCTCCTTATCCCAGGAACCTACTGCAGTAACCTTCTAACTAAAAGCCCCGCCCCAACTCTTGCCAGAGAATAAATCTCAATTCTATTTTCCTCACTCAGCCATAGTAATATTGGGATTCTGGGACTCAAACTCAGGCCCCTAAACAAGCTAAGCAAGTACTCTACAACTGAGCAATATTCCCAGTTCATCGTCGTCATCATCATCGTCATCATCGTCATCATCGTCGTCATCATCATCATCATCATCATCATCATACAGATTTAAGCATAACACCCCCCCCCAGTTGAAACTCTTTCATGGTTTTTCCTTTCTTGCTCTTGATATGAATCCTTGATTCCCTGCTGAGTCCTGCAAAGCCTTGTGGGAGATTCATCTTTCATTATCTTCCCACCTCATCCTCTGTCACTCTGTCACCACATTTCAGTAACGTCCTTCCTTTGTTTCACCCTGATCATACAAGCCAGTGTCCTCCTCAAAACTTTTGCACATGCCATTATTCATGCCTGGAATGAGAATTTCTTCTTTGTGCCTACCAATCATAACAATGCTTTGTATCAACCAAGCAACAAAAACTTCCCCCTTGCTGCTAGAAATGGGCAGTTTTCTCTATTATGTACACCCATTGGATGAAGTCTTTCCCTCTGTGGCATTTGAGATACTTTGATGATTTACATTTATTTCCTAGTGTTTGGTGATTAATATCTTATCCATGAAACTGTAATGACATGAGAACAGCGGCTGGGTCTCTCCTATTTACTGTGGAATCCTAAGGAGGTGTTAGCAGTGTTCAGTAAATGTGTGCTTTTGAAATGAGTAAGTGTAGCCACCAAAAAGGCTTCCTGAGAGATCAATCAGCCTTCGTCAAAAACTATGATCTAAGTAATAGCTAATTGCTTATATATATATATATATATATATATATATATATATATATATATATATATATGTATATAAAGAACTCACAGACAAATCTTAACTTGATTTTAGAGGTGGTGTAGGCTCTCTTTAGATTTCAAAAACTCAACACTTAGACAGTTCCCAGGACCATGTGGAATGTTTGAATGTGACACTGAATACCTTTAAGCACGCTGTTTCTCCACGGTCATCTCATGACCCCTTTATCCATCGAGTGAGGTCCTTCCAGGACAAACTATATCCAGTACCTACTCTTAACTACAAAGTCTTCCTTCCAAAGAACTGTGGATTAACTCCCCTTCGTGTTGTCGAGAGCAGCAGCCAAGTGCTGAGGCTCACACTAGTCCAGAAACCGGTCCTCATAACAGTGGCTTGGGGCCTCTACCTTTGACCTCACCAGGGGCTAAAGGGGTCATGAGATGACCATGAAAGAGCAGAGTGCTTAAAGATGCGTAGAATCACATTCATCCTTGGGAAATGTGGTCAAGAGAGTATCTTGGCTTCTCGCCTCTACTTTCAAAACGCCTGACTTAGTGGATTCTCATAAGCCCCATGCAGGAAGAGATGGAGGTGACCACAGCTGAAGCAAGTTTTTTAAATAAAGAGTCCACAGTGGCAGAATGTGGAATCCTCAAATGAGTAGGCATCCACAGGTGAGGAAGGAAATGGGGCATCGTGGTTGTGCTTGTCCTGATCAACAGGGCAAGGACTCTTACTTAAATTCTTATTATATATTATTATATGTTAGTTATTATGTATTCTACATAGCCAGAGACTTAGGAAGGCCCCGTACATGGCACATTGCAGTGCTGGGTTTTCATGGGCCACAATCAGAGGGCATTTTCCTGAGAAAATAAGATGAAGGCAAGAACAAAGGGAAAAGAAAGAAAGGTGACTGGCGCTTAGCACCTCTATTGCTGTTCGGAGTTGAAGGTGGGAACACTTTGAGTGCCTACTTGCTCTTTCTGGCCCAGAAATGGATTCTAGCTATGGTATTGTTAGATTGTTAAGGGGACAGCTCTATTGACCAAGCTAATTATCTTTTTTAAATGCTATTGGTCCACGCTCAAACAAACCAAGGCAGATTCTAACATTCTAGGATGTCTCCTCACTCTCTTAAAGATCCAGACTCAGGAGTAGGACTCAACAGAATGGCTAAGATCAAAAATTCAAGCGACACCACATGCTGGCGAGGATGTGGGGAGAGAGGAACACTCCTTCATTGCTAGTGGGAATGCAAACTAGTACAACCACTTTGGAAATCTATCTGGTGCTATCTCAGAAAAATGGGAATAGGGCTTCCTCAAGACCCAGCTATTCCACTCCTTGGAATATACCCAGAAGATGCTCCAGCACACAACAAGAAAATTTGCTCAACCATGTTCATAGCAGCCTTATTCATAATAGCCAGAACATGGAAACAGCCTAAGTGTCCATCAGTAGAAGAATGGATAAAGAAACTGTGGTACATATACACTATGGAATACTACTCAGCTATTAAAAACAAGGAATTCCCGAAATTTGTGGACAAATGGATTGAGCTAGAAATGATCATAATGAGTGAGTTAAGCCAGAAGCAGAAAGACTCAAATGGTATATACTCACTTATATCTGCACATTGGCCCAAGGGGCATGTCCCACGAAAGCCTTCACTTACCAGGAAACTGAGACAGGGGGGAGGACATTCTAGTGGGACTCTAGATGAGAGAAGCATGGGAGAATGGTAAAGTAGAAGGATCCAGAGGGTCCTAGAAGCCTACAAGTAGAACATTATGATAGGCAGATTTGGGCACAGGGGTCCCGCTCAAACTAAGGCACCAGCCAAGGACAATACAGGCGGTAAACCTTAAACCCCTACCCAGATCTAGACAATGGACAGAACACTCTCCACAGTAGAGTGGAGAGTGGGATATGACTTTCTCACATACTCTGGTGCCTCAACTTTGACCATGTCCCCTGGAGGGGGAGACCTGGTGGCACTCAGAGGAAGGACAGCAGGTTACCAAGAAGAGACTTGATACCCTATGAACATTTACAGGGGGAGGTAATCCTCCTCAGGAACGGTCATAGGGAAGGGGAATAAGGGGGAAATGGGAGGGAGGGAAGAATGGGAGGATACAAGGGATGGGATAACCATTGAGATGTAACAAGAATAAATTAATAAAGTAAAAAAAAAGAAAAATATATTAGCAGTAATTGCTATTTAAAATTATTTGCTACACACATCATGCTACCTTTAATTTTATAATAACCCTATACAGTTAGTAATGTTTTGATTTTTATATTTTGGAGAAAAGTGAATCTTATTTAAGTCACTCAAACTGTAAGGCAAAAAATATCATTAATATAGCCAAAGCAAACAGGGAAATAGAATAAAATGTACCACTTTGACCGTTCAATTTTACCAAAATGAGACATTTTGGTATAGACCATCAGTGGTCCCAGTCAGCTTCCAGTCTGACGTGGGCTCAGGGGCAACATGGCTGTGTCTTTGTTCCCACATAGGAGACAGTGGCCATTTGACAGAGCTTCAGAGTCCCCAGGCTTACAGGGCTCTGCTGGCTGCCCGCTCCTGTCACCCACCTGAATATCCTCTTTCTCATCATTCAGCTCGACAAATATTGACAAAAGCCTGTGACTTGCCACTACATGCCAGTGGGTAAAATGAAAAATGAGACACAGTGTTTGCCCACAAAGGTACACTTGAGTAGGAGTAGAAAGAGACACAAAAATAGATGATTTTCCTACAAAGTGTGAGGGTAAGGGCGGAATGCTGTGGAGACCCAGGGAGGGCACTGAGCCAGCTGGGGATTCAGGGAGGCAGTTCTGAAGGAGATGATCCCTAAAATAGGTCTGCAAGCATGAGTGAGCTTTGAAAAAAAAAAGAAGAAGAAGAAGAATAAAAGAAAGAAGGAAGGGCATTTCCAGTTAAAGAGAAAGGCCCAAGCAAAGACATGGAGACTTGAAAAAGGAGGCTGCGTGCCTCAGATTATGAGAAAGAAAGTGTGAAAGGAGCCAAAAGAAGAATCTGGATGGTAAGAGAGTGTTTATTCATCACAGGTCTTCTGTGGCAGGCTGAGAATAGGCGATTTGACCCTAAGACAAGGAAAACCAATGAAGAAGGGATTGTAAACAGGAGGATGCACTGGTCTGCCTTGTGTTTCAGAAACATCCATCTCACCAAAGGCTTAGGGTGCCTATAAGAGAAGACTGAAATAGGAAGTGTCATTCAAAAATACTTATGGGGGGCAGAGCACGTAGAGATAAAATGAAACTATGGTCTATTCAACACAGAGTGACACTCTGCCCCCATTCTGCTCCCTGCATGGAACGCCTGTCCTGGCTCAGCCCATGACCTCCTGTCTCTTCCCTGGCTGATTTCCTTAATGCACTGCCCCTCAACCCCCAGGGCCTTCTGCAAGGTGTCTGTGTCCTCAGCAGCGGCTCCTGACATCTTTTAATATCACTGGCAAATTTAATTAAAATCACTGTTCCTCTGCTCGTCCAGATCATTAATAAAACAATGCCACCAGGCCAGACTGAACAGTTCTCCCTCCTGCTACGCCCTCCGCTTTCTCCAATGGGAACAGAGCTCAGGGCCTGTCACCAGCCTCGGTGGAGTCACTCTGCTCTGCTTCTAAATCTGGGCCCCTGCACAGGCGTCACAGCCAATGTACATTAAAGTTATAGATTCAGCCAGGCTGCACTCAACTCTGACATGTCATCCCGGTGCAAGCTCATTGCAGTGCTTCCTGCGTTTTCTCTGCCAACCTGGGTGGGGAGTGTTTGTATAGAGGCCCTGCCTCCAACAAGACACCCTGAGAAATACAGGTACTCAACTCTCTCCTCTAAGGAGTATGGCAGAGAGATGTGTCTTCTGAAGCCTAAGTAGCCTGGTTGACACCATTAGTACCTGGATTCATAGAGGAAAACACTACACTCAATGCTTTTCCTGCATTATTACTTCTCCTAGCCTTCCCGGAGAAGAAGGCTTTATCATATCCATTTTACAGATGGCACATTAGAGCTCAGAAGGGCTAAGTAATCTGGCCAAGATCACAGTTACTAAGACACTTGAATTTTGGAAGTCTGCTTCAGGAACACATGATGTTGGAAACCCAGACAGAAGAACAGAGTCTTTCAGGATGTAGAGGCTTCCCCCACAAGCCTGGAGGTTCTATTTGGTGCCTTGGAGCAATAGTAAGCCTTGGATTTGAAAGCAGAAAGCAAGATTGATTACCCGTTCTGTCTCAGTGAGTGGGAGATCCTGGAAAGTCCATGATACTCACAGGGCAATGCCTGCAGCATCTATAAAGGCCAGGTTAGGTTTGACAGGTTTTACAGTTATTCAACTCAAAGATGCTTTGATCATTGGGAAGGGACACATTTAAATTAGATCAGCCCAGAACGGTGGAAGGGCCAGCCTTCCAGTTTAGACTTGCAAGGAGAACTTAGAGGATAAAGAATAAGCCAAGCCAAGGGTGGTAGGCAGAAAAGGCTGAGACAAGGTCAAAGAGAGGCTTCATTCTGGATTTACCAAAAGCCTCTTGGATTGGGTCCATTTTGTAAGCAACTGTTCTTTGACCATTTAGGGCCAGGCACTGTGCTAGTGATTGGGGTACAACCATGAATGAGTTATAACTCATGTCCAGCTGTATGGAGTTTACCTTCTGAGGAAAGACAGAGATAAATAAAGATAAGAATAATTTATTATAATGATATCCTGAGGAGTCACTAAAACCCTTTTCTTGTTCTTTGAGCACTCAGGTAGTAGCACTGTGGTGGTATTGTGGAGAAGCAGCTGAAGTACAGTAGAGCTTTCAAATAACATTGTCCATCTCACAGTGATGCAGGGAGAGATATTGCACAGTTCTTCCTTCTCCAGTCTCATGCAAACGTCATCTCTTGCCTTCTCTTAACCTTCTCACACTTTAGTGGCATCTGAACCATCTGATGATGTCCTGGAACCCTGCAGCTTCCCCTTCCAGGAAACCACACACACAAGGGGGGGGGAAAAAGTCCATAGACAGAGAAGAACTTCCATCCTCTCATACTATACATGAATCATGGATTTAAAAAGTGATAAGAAAAATAAATAAATAAATAAATAAAAAGTGATAAGAGAGAAAAAACAATCACATGCATTGAGAACATACTATAGTCAATGGGTTGCATTATGGTAGGCACTTTTTAATCTTCTGTTTAACACATGGCAGTGCCACAATGAGACAGGCATCATTCTGTGTTTTAGAAGTGAGGACAAGGGGGCTTAGTAAGTTGACAACTCACAAGGGATCCATTAGCCAGTGGGTGGCATATTTGCGCTTTTAAACTCAGTATGTCAAATGCAAAGTCTGGTTCTAAACTCCAGGGGATGAGAGGATGGAGGAGGAGTACGGTAGCAACTTGGGTTCTCAAGACACTCACCTTCCTCTTGGAAGCATTCCCTAACAATGTCCTCCTGCTTTACTTTTAAAAAATGAGTTATTTGTTTTCTTAATACTCTGAGTAGCATAGATGCATGTTTACACTGTCCTGGGTTTATCTGTGTATAGGCACAACATCTACATTTTTCTGGAAGTTTCATGAAGGATTTCAACTCAATGCAGAGATTTGTTAAGCTTTTTTTAACGTGGTGTGTGTGTGTGTGTGTATGCATGCGCGTGTGTGAGAGAGGGAGAGAGAGAGGGGGGGGGGAGAGAGTTGTCTACATGCATATATGTGCACCACATGCATGAAGTACCTCTGAAGACCAAAAGGGGGCATCAAATCCCTTGGAACTGGAATTATAGACAGTTCTGATTTGCCATGTAGGTGCTGGACACCAAACCTAGCTCCTCCACAAAAGTAAACAGCGCTACCAGCTGTCCATCCTCTTGTTTGAGTTTTAAATGAGTGACTTATTCTCAGTGAAAATCTGATAGGGGGTAAGAAGTTGAACTTTGACATCCTTTCTCCCTATAAAATGCCACAATTCAAAGATACATTGTAATTTTTTAACCTTGTAAAAAAATCCTGAGAATCTGGGGCATCACCAATACCAAGAACCTGGGAAGGGCGGGGCCTCTTCTTAGGTTAAGTCTACTTTCCTGTTAATTCATCTAATCTTAACATAGCCCTCCCCTAATCGCAGATAGTAACTTAAGTAAGTCCACATTCTAGAGATGTCTCTGCACCACAATAACTGGATCCATGAAAAGTATAGACATCTAGACTCTACTTCAGCTCTAAGCTTAGGCTTCCTAGGAATAGAGCCTAGATACTTGTGTTTTTATAAAGTTCCTTCACTGACCTTTGAGATATTGCTAAGTTTGAGAATCATGGGAAAGAAAGTCAGGATCTGACTGTGTATGTTTCTTGGGATGTCAACCATTAAGGATGCTCTTGGACCAAGAGGACTTCCAGTGGAGCATGAGTTGACCTACAAGCCTTGCTAGGTCGTGGCCAAGCATCTCACCTTCATGGATTCCCACTTGCTTTTGTGCTTTGCCAAGGATTGTATTCTTCATCTACATAAGGATATTTCCCCTTTTGTCGTTCTCTCTAGACTTGCATTTTATACTTTTACTGAAGATACATAAAAATAGAGTCGTAGAGTCCTATAATCTTCACAGGAAAGTGATGCTGCTCACCTGTTTCAGCACAATGTGTTTCTAGTTGGTTTTCCTCTTAGTGATGACAACACAGGTCATTTCTAGTTGCTGCTGTGATCTTTGTGTTCATTCATTAACTCACTAACTCATGCTTGTGTGCAGCTTAGCTATGTGGCACAGGCTGGCTTATTGTGAGACGGTTACTCTAAAGCTTTGTTCTAAACTTATCTTCTCCACCCACAGACTTTAAAAAAGTAAGTTCTAATAGGAGCTAGGGATTTTTGTCTGAGATTTCTGTATCCCCATTGTCATTGCCTAAACTAGTGTCTAGCATATAGTGGATGCCTAGTATAGATTTATTGAATGGATGTGCAAAACTTTTTAGTAAGAATCATATCCAATGATTTCCCCAACCCTTGGCAATGTTCAACTGGAGGTTGGAGAACCATCTGTCAGGGATGCTGTGAGAAAAGATTTTCAAATTTGAGTAATAGAACAAAAATATAATCCTTTTTGAGTAGCACATATTGCACTGGAGAAAAGTGACAGAAAACTGAGTAATTAGGACAAAACAAGTATTATATTTGGAAGCACGTACAATGGTATGCCAAGAAGTTTGAAGAAGAAAGGGTTGGAATGGCATGTGATCACTGGAGCCGCTTCCATGACCCAGCTAACATTGTACCTATGCCTTGAAAACCGAATGGATGATAACTAGGTGAAAGTCAGTGTACTGTCAACAAAGGAAGCAGGAAACCCATCCTAGAAAAAAGGTGTGGGTGCTTGAATGAGCAATGCGCACATAGAAAAGGCCAGACAATGTGCTGTAGAAGAGGAAATTTGAGAACAGCTGTGGAAGTAGGCACGGTACCTCTAGCAGGCCATGGATGCCTGGCCAAAGAATTTGGGCATCTCCTTGAAGAATTTGAGAAGCAATGTAGGCTGAAAGTTTTTAATCAGAGAAGAGATAAGATTCGTGCTTTCTTTGAGACAGACAGTCTGTAGTGATAGCAGCATGGAAACTCCGTGGATGGAGAAAAACAGGGCCTACTGGAAGCAGAGGCCAGTGTCGACTCTCTTGGCACTACGGGAGGAGAACCTGATGCTGGGGAAGACGTGGATTTCAAAGCTACCCACCACAGAAGCAGTCTGAGCCTAAGAGCAGCGACAAGATGGCAGAGAAAGAATTGGAATGACGAGAACATCAGCATCTTCTCCTTCACTCTGGTCCTGCAATGCTTCTGGTTCAGAGATGCGAGCCCAAAGCAATGGAAGGTGAAGGCAGTGACACAAAGACATGCGAGCCACGCACCTGCTGAGCTTAGGACTTTATGGAACACTAGACAAACAATTCCAGCCAGAGTCCTCGGCTCTCCAGGAAGAGATCAGGAAGTCCTTGGAATCGAACCAAGGCACAAGTGTGTTCCTTGGTCTAGGGCAGGTGAAGGGCTATTTATTGAGTCAGTAGCCCAAACATAATAAGCTTTACAGACACACTGATGAAGCATGCCTGTCCCACCCTCAGTGAGCTGACAGAAGTGTGCACAAGATCAGTATCTAAATCCAAGCCCAGAAACTTAAAAGCACTTGCTGAGAACGTTAGAGCAGGAGTTTAGTTGGGTGTGTCCTGTGTATAAAAAATAAGAATGTGAACTACACAGAAGGAGCTAAAGCCATGGAATGCATCCCTCCTAGGAAACAGTACTAGGAGAAAAAAAAAGTTAAATTACAAAATGTTAAGGTTAACTCAAAGCCAAGTTTTAGTAGAAGAAAGCTTTCTTCTGTTTGTTGATTGACAGGTGGTTGTGGTTTGTATATACGTTGGGTGCTTGTTGGGTGCCATCGAAACTGTATCTCCTCTGAGGACCATTCTGCCTCCATAAGTTCTCAGATTTACTGAGTGCAAATATGTGTCACGCTCTGGTCTGACCTCTATCCAGTCAGAACTACATAGCTCACCTTGCCGGCTGAAACAGCTGCCAATCTTGTTCCAACCCTTATAGATAGTCTGCTCCCCACAAAACAAAACATCTCTTTCTGAGACAAGACCTCACTGTGCAGTCCGTGCTGGCCTTGAGCTTACTCTCCTGCTTCAGTCTCGTAGGTGTTGAGATTATAAGCCAGTGCTATGAAGATCAGCCAGAAATGTCGCTTAAAGATATCTACTGTAAACAGCATGCCATTCTTATTCTAGAAGCTCTTTTCCTTTCCTAACTGAGAACTTTCTGACTTTGCCTCCCATTGATGAGCTTTATGCTCCATTAAGATAAATCTAGTGCTTCTGGAAGGAGCTAAGAGCGGGTCTACCCCCACAGTCTTCACATGTAATTGCCTTTACTGCAGATATCCACATATGCCACCTTCCTTGACAGGCTCTCCCTCTTGTCTGAAGGTCTCCTTTCTCCAGGACTCTTAGCTCTACCATCTTTCATATCTTCCACAGCCCATATCATTTTCTGAGCACATTGTCGCTTTTGTCTATTTGTTTCTTAGCTCATCAAGAAATAAAAATTCTATCTGGGAAAGAAGTATGCCCTTTCTGTACACCACAGTGCTTCAGACTAGAGTCTGACATGAGGGCTCAGTACGCATCTAATGAATGAATGACTGTAGGATTAAGTGATTTAGAAACCATGTATGTTGAGAGGAGATGCCCAGCTTCCTGATGACCCTCAAGGAGAGAAGTAAATGGTTAGTTATAGCCAAAGCCCCTGAAAACACCAGTTTTGTTCCTTCAGAAGAACCAACAGAATGACGTGGTATTGGAGCATGGTCTAGGCTGGAACCAGCAGTTCCTCCTCTCAACTCTAGCCCTTTCACCTGCACCTGCCTCTTCTTCCAGAGGGTGTGAGAGTGACAACAAATATTTACACTGCATCATTCATTCAACAAAGACTTGGCAAGCTGATGTGTCAAGAGTTTACAAAGACTTTCTCCTGAACATGGTCTCCTTTTATCTTTCCTGTAGGGGTGATCAGACAGATGAAGAATCCTGTGTTTAGTTGACTGTCGAGGTTTGTACACCAGTAAGTATGGAGCCAAAACCATACTTCCCTTCCTCTTCTAACTACAGAAGTCTCCTTCCACCAGGCCTGAAGGAATGTGTCAGATGAGGAAGGGCTGAGAAAAAGCAATCTCTGAACTGACAAGACACTGGGGTAGAGAAACACAGCGCAGCCTAGAGGAGATGTTGCTTTTCTTCCTGCGCCTGGCTCTTCCACAGAGACCACCTCCAGCCTCTGGTGTTGGCACAGCTCATGGTGTGAGCGCTAGCATCCTTCCAGCCTGTCCGTGGTGGCACAGGGAAGCTGGGAACCACTGTCCTTTATACAAGTTTTCTTTAAACCATTTTCCTGCAGCTTGACTCATCTTAATGTCATTTTATTTATCTGAAGTTTTGAAATGTTGAAATATGGAATTCAATCATATCATTGCCTAAATGAAAAACAAATGGAGCCTGGCAAGCACTTGGGGTCATCTCTGAGACATAGCTGGGGGCTTCTCATGTACAATCAACTCCGGTGGTGTGTGGGCCTCCCTTATCAAAGGGAGCATCTTCTATCTGCTGTCTTTGAAGTTGTGAAGATCTGCTGTGATCTCTCTCTCTCTCTCTCTCTCTCTCTCTCTCTCTCTCTCTCTCTCTCTCTCTCTCTCTCTCTCACACACACACACACACACACACACACACACACACCCCTCCCTTCATGATTCCCTTTAAATTCATTCCACCTTTAGTTCCTTCTGAGGAACACAGAGGCAAAGACACAGGTGGTTCTTCTTTCCACCTGACTAGGAAGGGGGCATGGTGGTGTAGGTAGTGTGGGCAGAGCTTCTGCAAGGTCTGGGGCACAGTGCTTGTACCGGATCCTTAATAGTTTTTTTTAAAAATGTTTTTTAACATGTTTTTTTTCCTAGAGGGAGGAAGTGTTGAGGTTAAAGCAGAATGGTTGGGGCATCTGTGGGCCTAGAGCACCACCAGCCATTTTGAGAAAGCCCTTAAGTACCGCAGTAGAAGGCAAGTAGAGACTGCACACTGAGGAAGATCAGCTAAGGTTCACTGAGCATATTCTAATCCTGAAATGATGGATATCCTGTTGCGGGCAATACACAGATGGCTGGAAATAAGGCTTAGACTTAGGGAGCTAGAGGCACATCCTGACCACCAGGGCAGACTGCCAAGAAATGGTGGGGAAAGGGAAAGGTGAGAAGGGGATAGGTTCTTTGGACAGAAGTGGATGAGAGACCATAGGAGAGCTCAGCCCACAGAAGTCCAGCAAGGAAAGTTCTAAGGAGCTAACGGCCAATTATCTGATGGAGGTGAGTATGAAGTGAGAGAGTGAGCATTCGCTATAATCTGGAGAGTAAGAGGTCCTAGGGTAGAAGGTGTAGAAAAGTGGGAAATGATGAACAATGGAGCGATGAGGAAATAGAATAATGATCACTCTACATTTTCAGTCGTTTAATAAAAGTAAGATGAGAGGGCAGTGGGCAGGGGAAAGGGGACAAGCAAAAAAAGGGGGCCCTGTTTTTAAAGTAGGATTTGTGGAGAGACAGGTCTCCATGTTAAAGGAACAAGCTATCCTAGACAGGAGAAGGATTCCATTTTAGGAAGAGAGTGGCTGCTATTCAGGAAAAGAGGCAGCGGTGGGGGTTGGGGATCCTGGTCCTGACCCTAGAGATAAGATAGAAAGAGGAACCAAGTAGAGCAGACAGGACCCTGAGGATGAGTGTCGGCTGTACCACACAGTCTTCTCCTTTCTACTGGATGCTGAAGCCCTCTACTCTCAAAGCTTTATCTGGAAGCAGGAGTAGGATTAGCTTCTAGCCCTCCTGTCCTCACCTGACCTGGCACTTTTGCACACCCAGGGCCACCTTACTTGTCAATCCAAGTATCAAAACAGTTCATTCTCCTTGGCCCGTTCCATATTATGTCTAGGATGAAATGAAGCAGTTTTCTTAGCAGATGTGATTCTGTATTCAATATCCAAGTATCTGGGATCCTGCTATTAGATTTAACCATCCCCCACATAGTTCTTTAAAGAGGTCTGTCTTCATATGCATGTGAGTTTTCCAATCTAGAAGTCTTGCTCCATGGTCTCTATGGATTTAATATGTAAGTAAACCTTCCTCATCCTCCCAGGCTCCTTCTGAGGTGCTTCTCATATCCTCAGAGATCTCCCCATTCCTCGTATTTCAAGGTTTGTCTGGCTCTGTGCACAGGAAGCAAGTCTTACACATCTAGAGGCATTTCTCCTTCTAAGGCTTCTCTGTCCAGGGCAGTGTTTAGAATGCCTATTCAAGACACATGAACATATGAACAATCAGACAGAAGCCAGCCGCATGAAAGAAAATTAGAGGATCATCTTCCTTAAAAGACTACTGTAGGGCTGGGGCGATGGCTCAGCCATTAGGTTCTCGGCTCACAGCCAAAAGCCTAAGAACATTCTAATGTGTGCATAAAAACAGATAGAGGAACCCCTCCCTCCATCAGCACACTTGAGGATCTACAGAAACTTCCCACTGGCCCTACATTCCAGTTTCTGCATGTTGTATAAAACACCAGTTCTTCACTCCTGGAGTTAGAGCCTTCCTCGTGCCTCACTGGAAAATTCCATGCAAGTCCTCAGCATAGAGTACAAACCCTTCACAGTTTGACCCTAGGGCTTCTCCAGTCACAGCCTCCCGTATCCCTGTGTACAGACCCTTGGGCAAACCCCTCTCTCCGCTTTAGGCACTTTAAACAGTGGTTCTTTCACTCAGCCGTGCCCTTCCTTCTCCGTCTCTACCCTCCGCGCTTTCACCAGTGCGAATCTGAGCTCATCCTTCTCCCAAGACTCAGCCTCGTGGCCCTAAGGAGAGGTGATCGTTTCTATTTACTTCCCCTGATCTGCCATTGCCCTTCGTGTGACAGAAATCACTTTGTACAGCAATTGCCTAGTCACTGGTTGGTTGTCCCTGCTAGAATGTGTGTTTATGAGGAAAGGAACCATTCTATCTTGCTTGCCTCGGTACCTAGCTCATGTCCGGCAGAGTCAGTGCTAGCAGAATGCTTGCTGAATAAATGTCTCCCAGAGAGAACAAGCGAAGGCTTTCTCTTTTGGAGAAAAATGTTTGAACCTCTAGGCAAAGCAACTGGGCTTGAGTGAGGGGAATTACTCCTCTCTACTTATCAAACTTAGTAGTGTGAAGAGGAAACAAGATAGTGGCATCTCCTTAACCCTAACTGCGGGCAATGGCTGTACCGCGCAGGGTGGGAAACGACGCCACATCATTACCTGAGGACAACATCCATCACAACGACCAGAGATTATACAAAAAACAAAGCAGCAGCAGCAACAATGAACTGTTTTGCCAGCTTGCGGAGGTACCCAGAGTAAAGGGATCTTGGATCTTATTTGTATAGTTCTACAGAGTAAATAAATATCCTGATCAAGGGCTTACCCTTGAGCCACAGCCTTGTCTTGCTGCCCCTCCCCCGAATCTGTTGTTGTTGTTGATGATGATGATGATGATGGTGATGGTGGGGACTATGACAACAATGATGGGATCTCACTAAATTGCCCGGGCAGGCCTTGTATTTGTAACCTCCTGCTGAGATTACAGACCTACACCACCAGGCCTTGGTTGATATTTCAAAGAGAACAAAGCAAACGGCAGCAGAACAAAGTTGGCCAGAAAACTTCTCATCCCTTCTCTGACCAGGAGTAGAAGATGCCCAGGGAAGGGAAGATGTAAGGCTCTGATTTCATTAGTTTAACCAAATAATTACCAAGTGCCTGCTTTATGCCAGACACAGGGATAGGCACGGGGGATAGGGTTGTGGATAAAGGCAAGCCATCTTTCATCTCTTCGTGGAGCTCGTTGTCCAGAGCTGTGGCCAGCATCACTCAGTCACATCAGTAAAATTCAGTTGCGTCTGAGATCACTTCCAAGTTCAGGTTATGGGTATCTGAAGTAAGGAAGCCTAACCTACTCAGAGCAGGAGTGGAAAGCTTTCTTGGGTAAGGGATGTTGAGTGCTGGACTGAAGAACAGAAGCATTCCTTGCAGGAGGACTTGCACCACGGCCTTCTGGGTTTTCAAGTTAAGAAGGAACCTCTACAATCAAGTCCCAGTTATGCAGGCTCTAATGGGGCTCCTTAAACACACGCGCGCGTGTGCACACACACACACGCATGCACACGCATGCAGGCACACTTAAAGTTCATTTATTTACAGAAAGAGACCTGTGTGAAGAACTGTGATGAGAATAGTAGACTGCAGTGAGGGCCCCTGGTGACCAGTCCCTGTTCCTATCCAGCCACCGAAAGCTCTGGCCAGTCAACCATCCACTGCCAGACCTGAATTTAGGGGCAGCTTCCTCTCAAAGTTGGCTGAGGCAGCCAGAGTCAGCCAGCAGCGTGGGAAGATGGGCAGAAGGGCCAGAGTGAGGTCATGGGCCCATACTCAGTGAACTGATGCCCCTATTTCAGGAAGAGCATGGCGCAGCAGCTATATTTGAAAACCGAGGTAAACAAGAGCTCAGCTCAAGTGGACCGGGTACAACAGCTGTGGAAGATTAATCACACCGGACTGCTGCAAGTCACCAGGTCGCTAGAGGCCCGCAGGCTTCCCTTTCCGTACCCGACCAGAAGACCGGATGTGTTCCTATCATGGACCCACAGCTCTTCCCCTTTGGGGGTTTCTTGACCACGCAGAAACTGGGCACCTGGCGCCCAGCTGCAGCCTGCGTTTCTGATACATTGCACCCAGTTTCAATCTTTCTGCCTGGGAAACCTTAGCACCAAACGTTCAGATGTCTGCTTCTTAGTCGCCAAAAGAGAAAGGGAAATAGGCAGGAAGGATAGGAGGCAAGCAATGAGTGAGGACATTTACAGCACTGCACTAAAGGCGTTTGCTCTACTTAGCCCCCCCCCCTTCCCCTTTCTCCGTGGTTAAAAATAAAACACAACGAATGAAAAGGAAAAACTGCCCCCCAAACCCCTCTAGCAAATCGTTTTCATCCTCTGCCCCAGTGGCTCAGGTCCTCAGGGCAGGTCAGCCAGGGCCCGCAGAAACAGAGCTGGCCTTTAAATGTGCGTGCTTGCGTGCGTGCGTGTGTGTGTGTGTGTGTGTGTGTGTGTGTGTGTGTGTGTGTGTGTGTGTTGAGGGAAAGGAGGGGGAGCTTAATCATATACTTTTGCTTCTCTCCACGGGGGCTCTAGCTCTCCCAGACCACTAGGTCTGGAAGCTCAGGACTTAACAGTTGCTCCTTCTTACCTATCCCCCTTGGCCTAGGGGCCCGCGGGGGTGGGGGTGGGGGTGGGGACTTGGAGGGAAGGAGGTAAGCTGGGGCTGCGTTTGTGGGCTGGTGGCAATGGAGTCCCAAGGTTGGGATTGGGGTGCGCGCGTGCATGCGTGCCTGTTTGCCTGTGTGTGTGTGTGTGTGTGTGTGTGTGTGTGTGTGTGTGTGTGTGTGTATAGCGCACGCACCAAGGGAATAACGTGGTACCTCTCCTAGCTCCAGAACCAGGTGGGCACTCAGTCCCAGGAGCTCACACACCCTGGCAGCGGCGACACAAGCAAGCGCGCGCACGCGCATGCACACACACACACACACACACACACACACACACACACATACACACACACACACACACACACACACACACACACACCATGCAGCTTGCCCATTGAACTACACCCCCAACCCCCCTCCCCGCCACTAAGTCAGCAAACCCAGGGCAAGACTGTTCACACGTTTCGAGTGCTGTGGCTCACAGGCATCTCTCGCGGCACCCCCAACACCCTGGTTTAGACACTCTGCCAGATCCTCCCTCCAACACCGCATATACAACGTACACTTTCCCGGGCACCCTCCCCCACTTTTTCTGGCACTAAACCCGCCGCAAGGCAGTACATGTGAATGATCTTGAGAAATAACTTATCATGTTCTTCTCCATCAGGGACCTTATTGGGGACATCTTGAGCCCCGTATTTCGGCGTCCCCTACTTCTGCCGCCCACCAGGGGTAGGGAGTTGTGGGCTCATCCAATTACTCACCGACTCCCCTCGGCCTCCGGCGCCCGATGGGCAAGTGAGGCGGGCTAGAAAGGTGCCGCGCCGCCGGCTCCTTACCGGCCGCAGCGGCTCATCGCCCCCGCGGGCTGCGGGCCGGCTGCAGCGGCGTCCAGGGCATGACAGTCTACGGCGGCTGCCGGCAGAGCTCTTGGGCTAGCAGCTGTCAGGGGGCTGCCCGGCAGCGCATCTGGAGCTCGAGCGCTGGGGCCAGGGCGCAGGGCGCGTGGTGCGGACCCTCGGCGCCCAGCCAAGGAACAGAGACTGTCCGAGTGGCCCAGGCAAGGCCCGGAGTCCCGGCCGCCTTCGCCTGGGGATCCCTGCGGGAGGGGCGGGACGGAGCGCGCGCGGCGCGCCCTGGTGGCTCGGAGGGACCCCGGCGGGGGCTGACTGCCGCGTCGCCCGGGCTTTCCCGGGGCTGGGAGCGCGCAGCTCAGCCTCGCCCGTTGTCACCACGGGAAACGTCTCAGCCTCACCGCGCGCAGAGGGGACGAGTGTAGGGCCCGGTTTCTGGGCGAGCCTAGAGCTTTACCCATTAAGCCTCTGCAAGGAGCCAAATCAAAAAGCCAATCTCCAAGCCTCCAAGGCCGACGTCACCCTATCAGCTGGGAGACAGCCACACCGAATGACAAGCCGCGCATATTTAGCCGCGAGCGCGGAGAGGAGATTTCCACACGCTTCTCCGCAGGCCTGGAACACCGAGCACGAACCTCCGTGCAGAGAGCCTCGGAAGATCGAATGCGGACGGACGCAAGCCTACTCGGAGGCCACCCACCCACCCAACCATTGAGCTTAAAGCCTAGAGCACACGGACAGGCAGCAGCTGCAAGGAGGCGACGCGTCCTGACCTGGATTTCCCAGAGTTGGAAGCTCCAGGCAGCAAGCAGAAGCTCAGCACCGGCTTTCCCCTTGTCCTCAGGAGACTCTGCCTGCAATCCCGAAATTAAGTCCCCTCCAAACACATCTGTGGTTTTTAAATATAGCAGGGGACGATTACCCAGGCAGGGTCCACCCAGTCCTAGGGGAGGTCTCGAGGGGGTTGGTGGTTGGCTCTGTGTGTGTGTGTGTGTGTGTGTGTGTGTGTGTGTGTGTGTGTGTGTGTTGGGGCACCTCTTTTTTCTCTCCTGTTTACCCCCCTTCTCTTCTTGGTGCAGAGCCTAGCCTGTCATTTTCTCAACCCAAGTAAAACAACAGCTTTGTGAGACTCTTGGATGAGAGCTGCTATGTTGGCTTTTGCTTTTTTTTTTTCTTTTTTCCTAAAAATAAAAGGGGGCTGCCTCTCAAATTGCTGCTTACTCTGGCCCTGGAGACTGAAGCAGAGTTAGTCCTTTGATGCATCAACAGAACTAGGGTTTGGGGCTTGGCTCGAGAGTAGTGTACACACACAGCCTTAAATCAGATGCCTGTAATTTCTGCTATATTTGTCAGGCGTGGTCCTGGTGGCAGGAGGAGTGGGCAGACCACGCCTAAGGATGGGATTGTGTGTCCTCAGTTTATCAGTGTCATCAGGCATCTGTGAAACGAGAAAGGTGGCTAGCTAGGCCTTTGTATAGACACCAGTGTAGATGGGACAGCAACTGTTTTTAGAAGCTTTTGCTGCTTGAAGGCAGGTATAAGGGGGACATCACACAGCATCGTTGCTCCTGAGTAGGGCAGGGTTGGTGCCAGGGAACTTGGTTGTATTATTTGATATCATCATCATAGGAGGCTATGAAATAAATGCAATTATGACTTCCACTTTTCTGTTGGATCTTTAGTCTTGAGGAAAGTAAACAGCCATCCCGGGGTCACATGCAGCAGAGTCAAGGCTGGGGATACGGGGAACTGGAACCGACTGGAGTCCTATTGACGAGCAGCAAGAGTGACCGAAAACTGGCATGTACAACTTCTAGAACCCTGCCTGTCACCAAGGAGAAGTGCCTCTCCAACAAAGGTTGGTCCAAATAAGTTAAGTGAGTCTGAGAGGTAGAAAGTACTACACTTGTAAGGAAATACACACTTTTTGGGCCCTCAGGTCACCATTCAGGAGGTAAACCCGTCCTGAATTTGGGCTCCGCCTGTACTGTGATCAGTGCTTTCAGACACTTTATGGGCACTGAAATTTAGTGATCTTAGGGCTCAGACTCTGGCTTTGTAGGGTGTCAATGACTTCTAATGGTGTGAGGTTTCATTTACACCAGGCAGCAGGATTTGCTGCGTGCTTGTCTGCATGGAGCAGCAGTGGGAAACTGTGTGCAAATTGACACAGCTTTTGGGAAAGGTAATTTTTAGACAAACCTCAAATCCCTCATAAAAGTGAGAGCTCCTGTGACTCAGTAGTTTTCCTGGAATATGGTGACAACTGGGGATGTGGATAAAGAAGGGCACAGGGATGCTCGTGGCGCTACTTATAACAGTAAAAACCGAAATCACCTGAAAATTTGTCCCCACACAACTGGGGTAGTAAATCACACTGCACTGACACAATACTGCATAAAATATTGGAGGGTGGGGTCCAAGCTGAAATGTGGACTGGCTTGTGCAGACAAGCACAGATGCTGTGAGTTCAAATGTATAAAATGCTGATGCAGCATTCTGTGTATTGACGTGGAAAGGTTTCCGTGATCTATGAGAATAAGAAAAAAGCAAGAGAAAGAGGAGGGAGAGAAAGAGGGAGAGAGGAAGGGAAGGAGAGAGAGAGAGAGAGAGAGAGAGAGAGAGAGAGAGAGCGCATGAAAGTGTGGCTATGCTCTGACAACATTACAATTTTTTAAAGCTGGCTATAGTGGCACACATCTTTAATCCCAGCACTCAGGGAGGCAGAAGCAGGAAGATCACTGTGAGTTCAAGGCCAGACTGGTCTACAGAGTGAGTCCAGTCCAGCCAAGGCTGCACAGAGAAGCCCTGTCTCAACAAAAACAAAAAAGTTAAAGTGACAGTTCTTAGTGGTAGGGTTTCTAGTGATTTTTTTTTCTTTTTAGATAAACTTTATTGAGGTGTAACTTACATGCACTCAAACAACTTGTTTTAAGTGCACAGGCTGATGACTCTGTGGCAGTTTGAATATTCAGTGTTTCCACAAAATAAAGGCTCGCTTCTAAGGTGTTGTTGAGAAGGGCTAATGGGTTGGAGCTTAGTGGGCAGTCTGTTTAGGTCTTTAGGTCATTAGAGATGTAATCGCAGAAAAAACCGGGAGAGAAGCCTAGGCAGGTGGTTCAGATGTTAAAGTACTTGCCATGCGATCATGAAGGGAAGCATTTGGATCCCACATAACCCATGTCAAAAGCCGGGCATGGGGCACATGCCTGTAATAGCAGTGCTGGACAGCGGGAAGCGGCAGAGGCAGGAGGTCTGTGAAGTGCATTGGCCAGCCAGGCCAGTGGGATAGGCAGGCTTCAGGTTCATTGCAAGACCCTGTCATGACAAAATAAGTTAGAGAGCAGGAACAGAAGCTGCCTGATATCAACCTTTGACCTTTACATGCATGTGCACACACACACACACACACACACACACACACACACACACACACACACAAGCACACACACCATCACACATATGCACATGCAGGGCTTTTCTCTGCCATGTACTCTGGCCATGATATGCTGCTGCTTTAGCAGACCCTAAGGAACTGTCACCCCACAGTCCTCAGTTAGAACTTCCAGAACAAACGTTTTCTCTGTCTTAGACATTTACATTAGCAATGCCATTCTGACTAGCATGATGGGTTTTGCAAAAATGCATCCAGGTAAAGCAATAACAAAAACCAGCATGTAGATCCTCTCCTGACCTGCTCCTCTACAGAGCTTTGTTTGTGTCGGGCTCTCCCTTGTTATACTTACGTATTTGTTGATATTTGTCTTAGTAACTTCTCCTGCTGCTGTGATAAAAATACCCTGACGGAAGCAACTTCACAAAAGAAGGGTTTCTTTTGGCTCACTGTTCCACTGTACAGTCCTTCCATCATGACCGGAAGTCATGGTGACAGGAGCTAGGGAGCTGGTCACATTGCACCTGCAATCAGGAAGCACAGAGTGCTTCCTCTTTTTTTTTTTTTTTTTAAATGCAGTTCAGGACAGAAGCCTAGGGAATGGTGCTACCCCATAGTGGTGTGAATCTTCCCATTCAATGGACATTTCTAGATAATCCCTTACTGGGAAGCCCAGAGGCTAACCTAATATAGACAAGCTCTCGAACGTGTGCTTTGAGGCTTGTTGCCTAGGTGATTCCAGCTCCTGTCAAGATGGCAACCAACAGTGACTGTGTCTTCAATGAATACTAACTGTTCTCTAGAACCACATCATTTGAAACAGTAAGAATAATAGTAGTGGTGGCATAAATAAAACACAAATAACCTCTGGCAGGAAGCACAGTGTCCCCTATGCCATGCCAAGGCATTGCTGAGCAGGAGGGCAGGGGAGGAGGGAGACACCAACACATCTTAAATCTCTGCTTTAGGCAGAGTTAACTTGTGTGGGTTCCAGGAGCTAGGCTGAAAAAACAGAGGCTAGTCTTACACCGTGGGCCTTAGTATCCTCATCAATAAAATGGAAATATTAACAGTCACCATCATAACATACATTAAATGGAGCTGTGAGGATTCAGTGAGATTCTCTTTGGTTATAAAGTCATTTCTAAATATAAGGGTTTTTTTTTCAGTTCTCCATCTTTCTTTCTCAACAACTGCCTTTCCCCCCTTTCATGTGGTTAATGATCTCTCAGGATTCTCTGAACTCTGAATGATCTCATATTTTGTGGAAAATATCAAACTTGATCAGAGTCTGCCTTCGACTTCTATTATCATTTGATCATTTATCCCTGGCTGGGCTAGAATTGAAAGGGATTACTGTCGGATAGCAAGAACGTGAGCTCTTTACTGTCGGCAACAGGAGCCTTGAGAACGTCCTGTTCAGCGGGAAAGTTAAGTTATGCAACCCAGTCATGGAGCTTAACAGGGAAGCCAGACTCTTGATATGAATCTGAATTGTGTCCTTCAGAACTCACACTGAAGTCTAACCACCACAGCCCTTACTTAGAGCGTGATCGTTTAGGGGGCTGGAGCGATGGCTCCGTTTGTGAAGTGCTTGCTCTGTCAGAGTGCGTTTGATCGACAGTGCCCGTGTCAAATCTGGTTGCTGCAGTGGGTACTTGATATCCCAGGACTGTGGAGGTAGAGACAGGAAGGTGACCAGCTGGCCTCAGTCAGAGACCCTGTCTTAAATAAGAAAGAGAGAAATTGAGGTAGTAGACACCTGACATCTACCTCTGATCGCTTATGCATACATGCTTGCATACTGCAGGTACATTCATGGGGAAACACACATGTGCACACACACACACACACACACACACACACACACACAGGGAGGGAGGGAGAGAGAGAGAGAGAGAATGATAATTTGAAAATAGAAGGAGCCAATTGAAACAGGGTAGTTAGGTGAACTTCAGTACAATATGACACATGTCTATAGGAAACAATTAGGACACAGACCTACGGACAGAGTGACCTTGTGAGGATACCAAGAGGGCAGCTGTCTGCAGGCTCAAGAGAAAGAAATCAAATGTGCTAATGACTTGAACAGCTAGTCTCCAAAAAGTGTGAGAATAATAAATACCAGCATGTGCTAGTCAGCTGTATGTTGCTGCAATGAAAGTCCCGAGGCAAACAGTTTCATGACGGGAGATGTTTCTTTTGGCTCATCCTTTCAGAGGTTTCTAACCCATGGTACTTATCCCAATTTTCTGGACCGGTGGCGCACAATGCAGCACAGTGGTCCACATGGGAGAGGAGAGTTTTCGTTCCTGTGCATCATAAATGACAGAGGGAAACAGAGGGAAAGGAGAAGACCCTGGGGTCCCAATATCTCCTTCAAGGACACGCCACCCCCATTGATCTTACTTCCTTCTGGGAGATATAGACTTCTAAAGATCCCACTATTTCCCAATAGCACCACAGGGTGGTGGCAGAGCATGTAAACAACTATCCAAACCACAGCACAATCATAGCAAACTACCGCAGAATGCAAGCACTCCGACTGATTTTGTGAGTCTGTGGCCTAACGTCCTTCTTTCTCCTGGGCTGAGTAACAAGCAATGAGGTAGAAGGGATGAATAAAAGGTAAGGACCACATGGCCTCAGAGTAATGGATCATTATTTACTCTTATGCCCCCAGAACTTCACAGCTTGGGGTACCTGGCATTTCTCAAGGATCAGACCTACCCGCTTTACTCTCCTAGGCTCTGTATTCAACGGAGCCTGCGATGCTGCTGCTCCTAGGTAGCCTAGTTGCTGGCACGCCGCAGGCCTTGCATTTCACAATCTGGCAACAGTTAGGGAGCCACAAAAGCAGGTAAGCTGGGCCAGCGAGATGGCTTCTCAGGTGAAGACAATTGCCCCCAAGCCTGACACCCTGAGCTCAACTCCCAAGACGCACACGGTAGATGGAGAGAACGGACTCCTACAGGTTGTCCTCTGAAGTGTTGGGGCACACACACACACACACACACACACACACACACACACACACACACACAGACCTAAGTGTGTGCACTCCTCCCGACACAATGAAGAAGCAAACGGCTAGAGAATAAAGCAAAGTGGAGTGGAAGGCAAGCTCCAGGGGAGCCCTGCAGGGAAGAAACAACTTTAAGACGACATAATTCTTTCCTATTGGTTACATTCATTTTACTTTTACTAGAACTTGAATTGCAAAAGCAGCCTGTCCATTGTTTTCTCTTATGCCCTTTAACAAAACTGCCTTCAATTTTGAAAGGCATTCAGAGAATTTTCACAAAGTAAATGCCATGTTTAGGCCATACCCAAATCAACAAATATTACTCCCTCTCGCTCCCCCCCCCCACTCTCCTCGTCCCTTTCTCCTCTCCCCTTCTGAGGCCTTTTGTTGTTTTGTTTTCCCAAACAGGGTTTCTCTGTGTGGCTCTGGTTGCCCTAAAACTCACTCTGTAGACTAGGCTGGCTTTGAACTCAGAGACCTGCCTGTCTCCACCTCTGGAGTGCTGGGTTTAAAGGTGTGTGCCACAGCTGCCTGGCTTCTATTCTGACTCCTGAAACTCAGTATTAGTCCTTTTTCTGCAAGCATGCTGTGCACACAGAGGCCTGCAGAGGGCCTTGGATCCCTGAAACTGGAGTTTCTGATGATTGTAAGCTGCCATGTGGGTGCTGGGAACCCATCGCCTATCCCTTCCCCAGATCCTCTGCTAGAGCACTCCTGAGCCGGTTCTCCAGTTCCCACACATTGATCTTATGTGATTTTTGAGATTTATGTAAAGACGTGTGTATAAAATGGGCTAGCAAGCTCAGTACAACGTTTGCAAGGTCATCAGTGTTGTAGTCAGAAGCAGTCTCTTCGCTCTATTTATTTGTTATGTATACAGTGTTTCACCTGCATGTGTACCTACAGGCCAGAAGAGGGCACCAGATCTCATTATAGATGGTTGTGAGCCACCGTATTGTTGCTGGGAATTGAGCTCAGGGACCTTTAGAAGAGCAGCCCAAGAAACACACACTTTGAGTTTTTCAGTTTTTAGTCAACAAATGGCTGTGTATAGATAGCTATGTATAAATATGTTGTCTCAATATATGGATAGATTATGAAAAGATCAATTCAGGCTAGTTATTGTATCCATCACCCCAAACATTTGTTATTTCTTTGTGGTGGAGACATTAACAATTCTCCCATTCAGCTGTTTGGTAGTCCACAGCACATTGTTATTATTGCATAGTGCAGTAAAATACCAGAAAGGGTCTCTCTTCTTCTCTCAGAACCTTTATAATGTTTCATACCACTTTTCCTCATATTTGCTTTTCAGGGTAGTATTATTTACTTACTTACTTATTTATTTATTTATTTACTTACTTACTTTACGTTACATCCCAGTTGTGGCCCCCTCCTTCCTCTCCTCCAGTCCTACCCCCTCCTTCTTCCCCCATCTCCCCTCCCCTACCCCTCAGAAAAGGGAGCCCCCCCCCCAGCATCAACTCACCTCAGCACATCAAGTTGCTCCAGAACTGAGAGCATCCTCTACCATGGTGGCCTGATCACTAGGGAGAAGTGATGGAAAAGCAAGCAAAAGAGTCTTTGTCAGAGTCAGCCCCTACTCTCCTTGCTAAGGGACACACATGGACCCAAGCTACCCATCGGGTACCTCTGTGTAGGGGGTGTAGGTCCAGTTCATACATGGTCCTTGGTTGGTATTTCAGTCTCCGTAAGCCACTCTGCGCCTATGTTAGTTGGCTCTGTTGGTCTTTTTGCGAAGCTCTTGTTCCCTACAGGAACTTCCATCCTTCCTACCACTCTTCCACAAGGCTCCCTGCACTCTAGGGAGTGTAGCAGTTTGGCTGTGAGTCTCAGCATTTCTTTCCATCCATTGCTGGGTAGGGCCTTTCAGAAACAGCTATGCTGTGCTACCATCTGCAAAGTATAGCAGGGTATTGTTAATACTGTTCCAGTTGGCTCTCTCCCATGGGTAGGTCTCAAGTTGGGCCAGGCATTGGTTGGACATTCCCTCAATCTCTGCTCTTTCTTTATCCCTACACATCTTGTGAGCAGGGTAAATTGGTGTTCCTCTCCCTCTACCTTGAGTCCTCTCTGGTTTAGTAATGTTTCTTTTTTGAATGTGGGTGCCCTTGCACTTGGGGCATATATGTTCAGAACTGAGACGTCATCTTGGTGGATTTTTCCTTTGATGAATATGAAGTGATCCTCCCCATCTCTTTTAATTAATTTTGGTTGAAAGTCTATCTTATTAGATATTAGAATGGCTACTCCAGCTTGCTTCTTGTGCCCCTTAACTTGGAAAACCTTTTTCCAGCCCCTTTATTCTGAGGTAATTTTTATCTTTGTTGCTGAGGGTTGTTTCTTGTATGCAACAGAATGATGGATTCTGTTTTTGCATCCATTCTGTTAGCCTGTGTCTTTTGATTGGTGAATTGAGACCATTTATGTTGAGAGATATTAGTGACCAAAGATAGTTAATTACTGTTATTTTGATGCTCTGTGTGTGTGTGTGTGTGTGTGTGTGTGTGTGTGTGTGTGTGTGTGCTTCCCTTCTTTTGGTGTTGCTAGTGTGTATTATTTCTTTCTTGTGTTTTCTCAGATGTAGTTATCCTTGTTGGGACGAGGTTTCCTTCTAGTATTTGCTGTAGGGCTGGATTTGTGGATAGACATTGTTTAAATTTGGTTTTGTCTTGGACTATCTTGTTTTCTCTATTTATGGTGATTGAGAGTTTTGTTGGGTAGTCTAGACTGACATCTGTAGTCTCTTAGGGTTTGCAAGACACCGGCCTAGGCCCTTTTGGCTTTTAGAGTCTCTGGTGAAAAGTCACATATAATTCCAATAGGTCTGCCTTTATATATTATTTGGCCTTTTCACCTTGCATCTTTTAATATTCTTTGTTTTTTTCTCCACATTTAGTGTTTTGATTATGATGTGGCAGGGGGAATTTTCTTTTATGGTCCAGTCTAATTGGCATTCTGTATGCTTCTTGTATATTTATAGATATCTCTTACTTTGTGTTGGGCAAAATTCTTCTATGATTTTACTGAAAATATTTTCTGGTCCTTACATACGAGACTCTTCGCCTTTTTCTATTGCTATTATTTGTAAGTTAGGTCTAGTCATAGTATCCCAGTTTTCCTGGCTGTTTTGTGTAGGCATACTTTTAAAATCTATTTTTATTTTGGTTTCATATATCTTTCTCCCTTTTCCACCCCAATCTCTTCCAACACCCAACACCAGGTAGGAGAGAAGAGGTGTAGTTCTCTCTGGCTACTTCCTGCTGTTTAGGGTCATTGAGTTCTTTGGGGAAACACCCATCTTCATTGTCAGGATGTTCAGCCAGCAACAGCAAATGTAGCCTCTGGCCTTCTCTTCCAAGCATTCTTCTTGTAACCCTCCCTCCCTCTCCCTCCCTCTCCCTCCTTCCCCCTCCCTCTCTGGGCTCTCATATTTTTTTCCAACAGGGCCATGCCTCCACACGAGGCAATTTCCTGTTGACAAAGATCATGTGCCCTCAAACGAGGCTGCTATCAGCTCTGGACAAACTGGAGCAGCCCCCATGGCCCATAGATGAATTTAACCCCAAAACATGTTTACATAACATAACTGAGTTTTTACGGACACTAAAACTTTCAAAACAATTTTATGTCAGGAATTTTTAACTCTAACATTTTCTCTGACTGATGTATCAGTTTCTTCTGCTGTATTTTCTATACCTGAGCTTTTCCCTTTCATCTCAGATTCTGTTGGAGATGCTTGTGCCTGTTATTCCTGTTCTCTTCCCTAGGTTTTCCATCTCCTGGATTCTTCTGCTTGTGCTTTCTTTATTGCTTCTACTTCCATTTCCTTCATCTCTTTAATTGTGTACTCTTGTATTTCTTTAAGATATTTATACTTTTTTTTTCCTTTAAAGGCCTCTATCATCTTCAAGAGACCAAACTTAAGGTCATTTTCTTGTTCCTCCACTGTGTTAAGATATCCTGGGCTTGCTGTAGAATGAGACTTGGGTTCTGGTGTTGACATATTGCCCAACTCTTGTTATTTGTGTTCTTGCACTGGCCTTTAGCCATCTTGTTGTCTCTGGTATTGGCTGGTGGTGTGTGGTAGCTGCCTGCTTGCAGGAATGCGTGTAGGTGTGAGGTCAAGTAGATGGAGGGTGCAGGGGGCCAGATGTATCTCACCTCTGCTGTGTCTGCCCTGTGTCTTGGTGGTCCCTGGGGGCTGTAGTCCTCTGTCTTCCCCAGTTGGCCACCAAGGGCCTCCAGGGATCATGGTGCTAGGGGAATTGGGTGCACTGGGGATGGGGCAGGTCTCTCTGCTCCTAGGTTTCCTAGAAGGACAAAGCAGGCTGGGAATTGTAGTTCAGGTGGGGTGTCTCATTTGTGGTCCCTGGGGTTCAGTAGCTTCTGGGAATGCAAGTAGGGGTGAGATCCAGTAGATGGAGGGCAGGATGTTAATGTTATTTTTACAAAACAGTATTTATTTATCAGTTTCTCTCTTAACCCAGCTATCACACAAATAATTGAGACTCGTGTTTGTTTAATAATAAGCTTCACAATACAATAACTGAGCAGTTATTACTCTATTCTAAACTGTCTAACCTAATCTGGTTTCTTCCCAGTGTACACCACAGAGATACTTGCACTTTGTAGTTTTCCTTGGTCAAGCTCTCTCTGCTGTCTCCTGGGCCTCTTCCAGTAGCTCAATCCCCTACTTCCTCTTCTAACTCTACCTCCCTTGATGGGCAGGAAGTCCAGCCCTATTCTCTCTGCTGCTCAGTGATTGGCTGTAAGCTGCTTTATTGGCATACCAGGGGACAACTGGGGATCAGTGTTTACACAACACTGAGACAGGAGATTCTCGGAACAAGGATTGCAACCAGCTATTGTAACCATAAATCTATATTTAAATTACAAAATAACTCTATGCCTACAGCAGGAACCAAGGCGTGGCTGATTGCCACTGTGTTTGCCCAGTGGCTTGGTGAAAGCAGGTGGTTGGTTCATAGAGGTCTTATCTGTTTTCCTCAGGTGGCCACCAAAGGCCTCTTGGGACGGGGCACTAGACCTGCCTGTTTAGTGTTCTTTACATATCCTCGGCATGAATTCCCAGTCTGATGTGTAGTTGGAAAACATTTTTTCCCATTCTGTAGGATGTCTCTTATATATTGATGAGTAGTTCCTCTGCTGTGCAGAAGCATTTGAACCTCACCCTTCTGTCATTCTGGGGATTAGTCTATGAGACCGGAATCCACTAATGCTGGAATTGGAACTGCTATTGGAATCCATTTCAGAAAATCTTTGTCTGTGCTTGTATCTTGTATATGTTCGCTCCTGGCAGATTCAAAGTTGCAGGTCCTACATGAAGGCCTTTGATCCACTTTGATTCTTCTCCATATGGAAATCTAGTTTTCCCAGCACCATTTGTTGAAGAGATTTTCTTTTCCTCATTGTATATTTCTGGCAGCTTTGTCAAAGATTTGTTGTCTATAACTGTGTGGGTTTACTTTTAGGCCCTATCTACTTTATTCATCTACATGTCTGCTTTTTGTGATCCTGCCATGCTATTTTTATTACAATGTTCTATTTTTGTTATTATGTTCTAAACCAGAATTTGACATCAGACACTCTGACACCTTTGGCACTGGCCATTCTGTTAAGGGTTGCTTTGGATATTCAGGGTCTTTTGTACTTACATATGAATTTTGGAACCTTCCCCCATTTCTGTGAAGATTGTAGGAACTGCGTCTAATATATAGACTGCTTCCAGTAGTGCAACTGTTTTCTTAATATTAGTCCCACTCATCCATGAACATGGGAGGTCTTTCTTTTAGCATCTTCAATAGTTAAAGTTTTCAGTGTAGGGAGAGGTTTTCCACTTCCTTGGTTATGTTTATTACTGACTCCTCTTTTTTCCTTTTTCCTTCACGTTTCCCCCTAAATTTCTTTGCCAGCAGGCTTGTTATTGATATAAAAGCTACTGATGTTTATATGTTGATTTCATAACCTCCTACTCTGCTGAAAGTGATCATCAGCACTAATCAGCACTTAATCAGATTAAGAGTTATCTGGTGGTATCGTTAGGGTCATCTCACTGCAGGACTGTGTCATCTGAAAGTAGATACGTTGCCTTCTTCCTTTTCTAATTGTATCCCTGTTTGTTTGCTTGCTTGCTTGTTTTGCTTTTTGAGACAGGGTCTCTCTGTGTATATCTCATATCGATCCGCCCGCCTCTGCCTCCCAAGTGCTGTATTCCTTTGTATCTCTCCACTTGTCTTACTGGCCTAAGACCTCAGGTGCTTTATTGAGTAACAGTAAAGAGAGGGTGCATGCTTGTCTCATTCCAGAGTCTAGAGCAAGTGCTCCCAGCCTTTCTCCAGTTGGTATAATGTTGGCTACAGGTTTGTCACAGACAGCCTTTATTATGTTGAGGCATATTCCTCAAGGCCTTTGTCAAGGCCTTTGTCTGCAGTGGTTGGGATGATCATGTGACTCTGTCTCTTGTGTCTATTTATGTGTTGAATTTCAATTATTGATTTGTATATGTCGAACCCACCTTCCATCTTTCCTAAAATGGAAATGGCTCAGCTATGATATACGTTCTTTTAGACCTACTCTCCTTCTGCTTTTTTTTCCTTCTATTCTTTTAAGACATGATCTCGTGTATCTCAAGATGGCCTTAAACTCACCCCATAGCCAAAGGTAGCCTTGAACTCAGGATCTTTCTACCGTTACTGAGACTTATGCATCACCACACTGTTTCTGGTGTTAGAGGTTGCATCTGTGGCTTCATGCAGGCCAGCTATGCGAGAATTCTAAGAACTGAGCTATATTCCCTACTCACTTAACATGCTCTTGAATTTAATCTTCAAGAATTTAATGGCAAATTAGCAGTCAGATTATAGTTTCCTTTCTCAGCCTGTCCTTATCATGCCTGGGTTTTGAGGCAATATTGCTTGCGTGGCGTGCGTTTGATTATATGCCTTTCCTTCCTATTACATTAGCAGTTGGAAGAGAAGGGCTTCTAGCTCTTCCTTTAAAGTTTGGGAGATTTGACTGTGAACCCATTTGGTTCTTGACTTGTTTTTGTTGGGAAACATTTTTTTATTGTCTCCAACTCATTTATCATTACATAACTGTACAGATTATCATATTTGTGACTCAGTAGCTCACATTTGTCTAGGAATTTCTCCATCTCTTCAGTATTTTCCAGGTGTTTTGAAATATAAGTTTTCAAAGTGTACTGTAAGAACTCTCATTACACTGGAAGCTAAGGCAACCTTTTTTTCATCTTTGACTTCATTAATTTGGGTCATTTGCTTCAATATCTAATTCTTTCTCTAGATTTGGGGGACTTTGTGCTGTAAGTTCATCGAATGAATTTGTTCCAGTTCTAGTTTCAAGCACAGCTCCTTCTATCCCATGGATTCCTAAGTTTAGTCTTTTGATCCTCTTTCAGGATTCTTGGCTTTTATGATTATAGTTAATTGTTTTTTTCCTTACTTATGTGTGAATGAGGAATTTGTCAATTTTGTTATCTATGTTTGATGCTCTTTCTCCTGCTGGGTCCAGTCTGAGGATGTCACTTCTCTTTCTGCTTCATAATTGATCCATTGTATTTTTCATCTCCAGGTTTCTTTTTCTTTTCTTTCTTCCTTTCTTTTTTTTTCAAAACCTCAATTTCCTTCTGAAGTGTTCTCAGTGTTGCTGAAGTTTTTTTTTATCCATACTGCTGCTTTTTCTTGTTCACTTTACTGAATTTTTCTTTCATGATGATAACATTCATCTTCTTTATTGTGCTGTTTTTCAAGTCACAAATCATTTTTACCAGAAAACCCACCTGGCATTTTACCTGTTTCGGTTAACTTTGAGTTCAGTGGTTGAGGAGTTATGATCTTTTGGAGAACCAAATGGCCTTTCCCCCACCACCACACCCCCATGTTTCTTGCATTTCTGTGATTCATTCATCTCTTACTTTGAATACCTCATCTAGTTCTGTCTCTCTGTCTCTCTGTGATATATGGTGGTGGCGGTAGGGTGTGTGTGTGTGTGTGTGTGTGTGTGTGTGTGTGCTGTTAGTGGTGGGGTGGTGGTGGTGCTGCTGCTGCTGCTGCTGCTGTTGTTGTTTCTTGTTTCCTGGATTTTTTTTAAGTGGGGTGCTACCACTATCAGTGAAAGCTTATAGAATTTACTTGAGTCTGGATATTGTTAGTTTTTATAGAAATAAATTACTTTATTTTTAAATAGACTATTAAAATAGAGCACATTATTTTAATTCAGTATGTATTTGACATTATTTTAGACTGAGTTCCTGGCTGAGAGAAGATTGGCCTATTTGTTCCTAATCACCCAATTACAGGTCTTGGGTTTTTCTTCCATCTTTAGTTTCAAGCACTACTTTCTGCTTTTCCTCCAGTTAATCTGCAAATGGTCCAGGGAGAAAGGCACCAGAGAAAGAACTTCAGCTCACCCCCAAGTGCCTCTTTTTCTCCATGTGCTCTGCTCTCAGGTCTTCTCTGGAGCTCCTCACTATGTTCAGGTCACAGCTAAAAATGGAAAGCCACTTATTTATTTCTTTACCTTTTTAACTATTCTCCTGCTGAGGCTTATAAAATGATTATCGTTAGTATACAAGTACCAAACCAGAATTCTGGTTGCAATTTTATTTAAATAAATTAATTACTTGAGGAAAGGTTGACATGTTAATGATATTGTAACATTCTATTGGAAATCTGTCTATTTAGAGATCTCTTCTGCCTTACCTTCCCATGTGCTAGGGTTACAAGCACATGCCACAATAGTTAGCAAATATGAATTTCCCCCATATTCCCAAAAGACTTTATAGCTTTTCTTCTTAGGCCTTTTGCCTTTCTCTGTCAAGGGATGGGCAGTGAAGAAAGGATCTTGCTATGCAGCCCTGCCTAACCTGGCTCTCATTATATAGACCAGGTTGATCTTGAACTCATGTTATCCCTCTGTCCCAGCCTGCTAAATGCTGCCATTAAAGGTATGTACCACCATCCTTGGCTTTGTCTTTTTACTTTTATGTGAGGTTTTTTTTTTTTTGGTTAGGAATTTTGCAGTTCTGGTATTCATTAAAAATAAATTTAATCCTCCTGATATTTAATTGTCTATGTATTAAAATGATGAATTTCCATATTTTATTCTGTATCAAATCACTTCATATGATTCCTTCAAAAGTAAGCTTTAGCATTGATGGACAACTAACTAACAATGGGATAAGTGTTGTCCACACATTTAATCCTCATGACAGTTCTATATAATTGATGTTATCATGTCAGATCTATGGATGAGGAAACTTGGGTCCACAGCAAAATGCCTTAATTATTTTAGGAAATTAGCCCTTTAAGCTAAAATTTTACTGTTTACCCAGTTGAGGTCTCATTTTTATTGTATTGATTAAAACTAATAAAACAATGTTGAATCATAGAAAAATAAGTGTATTTTTGAGTTTATGATTTTAGTAAAAATGTGACTTTTCCCCTAAATCTTGGTGTCTCTCTTTTTGAGAATGGACAGGTACAAAGATAACTAGTCTCTATAAGAGTCCAGGAGACAGGAGAGTTAGATTTGCATGTGTCATTCAGGTGTGATAGGGGAGGTAGCCAAGAATGTCTAAAATAATAGAATTCATCTATTGCTCAAGATTCAAGCAAGAAGCCCACTGGGGCTGATAAAGTCCAAAACCACAGTTGTCAAACCATCTGATCAAGAGTATGTGAGAGAGAGGTGGGGGGGAACCTTAAGGACTAACACATTTGTTGAGGTTGTTGTCTGGGATGTGACACTGGGATATTCTTTTTAAGTGGGGACTGCATGTGGGTTTCCAGACTGTAAGCCAAGAAAAAAAATGTCCAAATGAACATTCTTCAGAATAGTAGATCAGAGCTGTGACCAACAGGGCTTGGGAACTTTTTTCTTTCTCTCGTGGAAGTTTAGTTTGAAACAAGATCTGATGAACACTTGCTCACCCAGGGGACAGACTATGCTTACTGAGTCCCAGGAAAGTGTGTGCCCTGAAACTATCCCCCCTGTGGAGACAAGCTGCAAAATGTTTAAATATAAGACCTGGGACAAAACAGAAACTTATTTATGGGCTTATTTGCTGGAAATTGCAAAAGAGTTATTTGAGGAGAACTTTATATCTTTTAATTAAGCCAACCATCAGGGGCTTTTTGCAATGAAATTCCCATTAGGTGTCTTTTCCCAGGGCCTGGCATTGTGTATTTTAATAAGTAAAATACATGTCTTGGTTACTTCCAGTAATATCTGAAGGGAATAAGTCCTAGCAAGACCATGTATTTAAGTCTTAGTACACATGTAGAGACATGCTTGATTTTTATTTTTATCTTGGGTATGCATAAGGCAGGTACGTGCCAGAGTTTACACCTTTAAGAGCGCTCTTTTCAAGTAATGGCCTGGTAAGTTTATAATAATATGAGAAGAAGACTGTTGATGACCAAAACCTCCAGCACCGAGGTGGCTGCCTAACATTAGGGACATTTGTTATTTTAACTTTTTGTCTTTGTCCATCATTAGGGACATTCTGGCTAAAGGATTAAAAATTAACAATAGCTCATTAAGTTAACTTGCTTGGGACAGTTAGCAGTGCCATCCTACAGTATGAATTTCCATTTTTGTACACTTAGCCACTCCCAATGTGCTCTTTAAGTAGTCAAGGGGTCCGCATGAAGTTAATTCCCACTACGTGTAACAGTTTTCAGGGGAGTTCATCTTCCTCCTGCGAGTTGGATATTCCAGAGGGCCATATTTGGCTAAATCCTATCTCATGGATACTGTGGGCATTACTTTGTAGACATGTTAGAGTGTGTGGTAGGGTTACTGCCAACACAGGAAGCAAAGTCATTTCCAATGGTGAGATCACAGGTTGAGCTGGTGTCATTTGAGGCAACGCTTAACCAAGCAGTGAGGTTTGAGTTCAGCTCAAGGTTATTTCTATGAACCAAAGCATCATGGGCAGCCAAGTATGGAGGATCCCTAGCTCAGAAATTTGACAGCCCTTACTTCTATGAAGCCCGGGAAGTGGCCTACTATTTTGTTGTTTTGATGAAGAGCAAGAGTCCAAGCATGTGGATTTTCTTGCACCAGGATCCCAAGCCTGCTAATAGCCATCACTGAGCGCTCAAGAGACTCTAGGAAACACAAGAAAAGGTTGTCAAAACCTTTATCAAATTTTTTAAAAAGTCTTATTCTCTTAATTGTTAGGGCACTGACATGTAGTGTAGTGCAGTGTGCCCCTTCAGAGACAGACGCAAACTGTAGTGAAGAAGCTGCTGAGACAGGCTTTGCATACAGTGTGTTAGGAAAATCTATGAGAAGAAAATGTGGACGAGCTGTTTAATGGAATCAGGAACCCGGTCCAGTATCCCCTCAGTGTCCCCGCACCTCTCAACCCTGAGCATTTAACACACACCTTACACACTCCTGGCAATTGCTCTGCCACTGAATTAGGTTGGGGTTTTGTTGTTTTGTTTTGTTTTTTAACTTGTCATTTTTGAGACGACATGTCACTAATTTGTCCAACCTGGCTTCGAACTTGTGATTCTCCCATCTCAGCCTCCAAAGTAGTTAAGATTACACTACAGGCTTGCCTCACAGGGCCCGGCTTAGATTCAGTACTTTTAATGACACTTTTTGGTATAGGACTCTTAATGGATGGCTACAGAGTGAGGACCATAGTGATCTGTGATGACACACTTTATTTTTGCCAGAACTAATAAATGGAGACGGCATGAGGAAAATCACCCTTTTATTGATTAGGCTTTGTATAATAGGTTATTTGAACTACTTTCACTGAGAGCTCATAGCACCCCATTACATCAAGCCAGTGTCTAAGTGTTAAAGGAGCCCCTTCATTTTACCCTACTATCAGGCCAGAGTATTTGTACCCAACATAAAATCTTTTACATCAGTGGGCACAATGATGGGATGTTAGAGGCAAGGTATGGTTAAAGTGAGGCACACTCATTTTCTTTAGTTCACAGCAAGCTACCACCTCAAGATCATAGGGATACAGGATCCAAATTTATTACAGTCACACTGTTACTATAATTTGAGCCCAAAACCTGAAATGGCTACGAATTTCACCAATAGTGCATTTTAGCAAATGTTACAGTTAAGTTAAAGCCAGTGCCGTAAAGACACAAAGGCCCATCAGGCAGCCTTGAAAACAGCTTCCTGTGACATAAATTCTTCAGTAGATGAAGTTTAGATTTTTAATGGAATTGAACTACAGAAATGTTTTGATTTAGGTAGATATTATGACTGCATATGCTATGTGCAGTTCTTTATTACATCTGTACATGAAATTAGTACACATATATGATTTTTCTAATTACTGCTCCTCCCTGTCCTTCAGTAGGCAATTTAGAGCTACATTCACCATACTCAGCCTCTGCACAGTACTTGGTTTAGTTACTGTTCTGTTTCTGTGAAGAGACACCAGGACCATGGCAACTCTTAGGGGGGAAACAACGCATTTAATTGGGAATGGCTTACAGTTTCAGAGATTTAGTCTGTTACCGTCATGGTGGGCAGCGTGGTGACCTGCAGGCAGATACAGTAGCTGAGAGTCCTACATCCGGATCTGAAGGCAGCAGGAGGAAAGAGACTGTAGGTTTGGCATGGGCTTCTGACACCTTAAAGACCATCCCAGTCACACACTTTCTCCAACAAGGACACGCCTCCTGGTCCTTTCAAATAGTGCCTCTCCAGGGTGACTATGGGGCTATGGGAGGAGCATTCCCATTCAAATCATCAGCGTACTTAAAGTTTACAGTTACCCCCTCCCCTGATGGATGCCTAAGATAGTGACTTCTCTTCTTTTTCTTGTCTTTCTTGTTAAGTCGGGTGAGGAGGAAGCCTCTGATTCTAAGAAATACCCTTTTCCTGTGATTGACTTGACTGGGAGATGGTCCACCCCCTTCCTTCCTTCCTTCCTGGTCCTCTCAAGGTAAAATCTTTAGGTCGGCCTGTATTTCTTCGTGGTTTAAAAATAGCCCAGCCTCTCTCTTCACATGCGTACCAGACAAGCTCCTAGAGTGCCCCTCACCCCCAACCCCCCATTGCCAGCAGGGACTTCAGATTATGGTTCTTGGCAAGCCCATTGGTAGGCAGTCACGTTATTCTCCATCGGTTTCCAATAGACTTCAGTAGTTGAGGATGGAGGCAAAGGAAGGGAGCAACAGTAGGCTGGGAGATGCCATGGCATGGGTGCCCTGTGGGTACCATTTAACAGCCTACAGGGATTATCCCTCAGCCACTGGGCCCTAGTGAGAGGACAGGATTCCTTTCTCCCTACTGACACTCCTGTAGACCGGTGCTTGCTTCAGCATCAGCAGCACCACTCGGCACTGGGAGTGCTTTCCCCTCTGCTTCCTCATAACTAGCAAACGCGCCTGAGAATGTCTACGGCCCTTTGGAATACAGCTCATTGAAGTGACAGGCTTTCTCATCTTGCGTGGTTTTACTATATGTAGTAATCTGATATTTATGTAGTATTTTATACTTTGAAATTATATCCATTGATATTATTTCCATAGATACTAATAAAGAGCCCTGAAAGTAGACAATCTTCAAAGTTTGAGCATCTGGGAAGCACAGATATGCAAATTATTCAGTGGTTTAAGTAAGGGTCGTATGCCTAGTGGAGATGTTGCCACCAGAGGGCACGGCTCTGATTTCTACCTCCAGGCTATTTCTTCCTCAATACAATATTTTCAGGTCTATAATAATATTTTGTGGTCTATAATACTTTTTATTTGTTGAGAATAAAAACAAAAAAAAAAATAAAGACAAACATTCCCGTGGGCAGAAGGTTTCAGTGCAGGAAGGCCTACTCTATATTCCCAGGGGAGAAGAGGTTTTCTTGATGATGTGTGATGGGCTGGGGTGAATAAAGCCCTAGAGAAGTTTTAGTAACAAGGAACAGGCCATTGTGTGGGGGCTTCTCTCCACATCACAGATTGTGGGTTCCAGTCAAGGACTCTGCAGTTCAGAGGCAATAGATGCCCCGAGCCATAAATGCAGGAGCTCTGATGTGGATGTATCTGTTGGGGCTGGGTTCCCTATGGTCTGTTGATCTTTGCATTTTTTCCAGTGGAGGTTAGTTTTGGTGTGTGTGTGTGTGTGTGTGTGTGTGTGTGTGTGTGTGTGTTACTCAGACTACCAGGAAGCCTTTCCTAGAAATGGCTATATAAGCAAGTACAGGACAATGTCAAGGTCAACGTCTATAGACATGCTAATGTGGAAGGGGAAAATGCTTATGGGTCCCACTCCTAAACAAAGAACTATAGGTGCCTGATATCTGCTGGGAGGAGGAGAATTAGCCGCTGCCAGGGTTGAGGCCCTTTATTGGTTGTGAAGCCTTGAAACCAAATATACACCACCACCAAAACAGACTCTGCTGATTATATGTGTGTGTGTGTGTGTGTGTGTGTGTGTGTGTGTGTGTGTGTGTGTGTGCGTGCGCGCATACACATTTACATACACATATACATATGCAACAATAATAATCAAAAAATGGACTATCACTTTAAGAATAAAGGACATGGGAGGGATTAAAGGATGGTAGGTTAGAGAAGCTAGAGAGAGAAAAATGAGGAAAAGTCATGTTAATTCTATTTCATTTAAAGACAAACGATGATGATGATGATATCCCTCATTGTGGTCACTGTCTGAAGCTTCACTTGGCCTGAGTTTTCTCACTTTGATGAGAGGCAAGAAGGCTACTCACAACCTAGTTCATATGTGATGGGACCTGGGGACGTATGATTTGCTCATCTATCCATCCATCCATCCACCCACCCATCCACCCACTCATTGTAGAATTGTCTATGGGGTTGTAGGTGCTGGCATATATCAGCAAACACAAGAGAGTTCCTTTCCTCATTGTGTGTATGGTAGTAAACAAGTGAACTAAGGTAAATGTTTACAAACTTAAGAGATATCATCTTGGAGGTAAATTGAGATCCTTAAAGGATGCTATTTGGAGATGTAGTCTCAGGGGGGAATTTAGGTTTGGACAAGGACATAAAATAGAGATTCAGTGATGAAAGTGGTGCTGCTATAAGGAAGAGACCAAGTTATTTCTCTGGTACCCCCTGAAAAGTGGGCATCCCCCCCCCCAGTAGAAACAACATAAGCCAGCTCTTTCATCTTGGACTTTTCAGCCTTTCAGACTGCCATTTAGGCTACCACAGTCTGCAACATTTTTGTCACATCTTCCTACACTGACTATAGTCTACTTGGCTTCTATTAGAAGATTCTCTTCCTGCCTTTCAGACATCTCTCTAAAGAGGTGGAATTTGTTGTGGAATGCTCAGGAATAAACACCGGCCATCACTGTTAGAGCTGTGGGAGAAGGAGGAAGGCAGGACACCCAGCTCTGACTGCTAGGACAGCCTGCAGTCCTGTATCTTTTCCACCTAAGATAGCTTGATCAGTCATCTTCCTAATGGAAGGCAGGGAAGTGGCCCTCTGTCTACTGCACTTGTCTACACTTTCATGGAAATAAAGCTGGAATAACACCGTCTCTAACAGAATCAAGTACAGTGCTTCTTCTTCTTCTTCTTCTTCTTCTTCTTCTTCTTCTTCTTCTTCTTCTTCTTCTTCTTCTTCTTCTTCTTCTTCTTCTTTTTTAGTTTTACTTTGTTGTGATTGATCCATAAGGATTGTACAGGAACCTGAAGGACATTCCATTAAGGAGCACAACAATTAGTATGACAATTTTCTCAGAGGTGAAGGAGCAATTTAGGGCCAGACATGACAGACTCCTGGCTCCTGAGCAGCCTCTTCCTCAGGAAATCTCCCCCACAGCTTCTAGTCCTGGTCTGCCAGTCATGTTCCTGTGCCTACTGAGCAATCTACCCCTTGGAAACTAGAAAACAGCCCTTGAAAGGTGCACTGCTTCCCACACTGGGGCTCAGGCCAGCTGGTATAGCAGCATCTGCTTTGGTGACATTGATTACCGAAAGAAAACACTCTACTAATGAATTTTTTTACCCAGTTATGAAAGTAGTGTGTGCTGTTTGGAAATCAGACCTGTATAAAATTGCCAAGGGGGGGGGGGAATCCAAATTCCACCACTAAACTTAGGGTTTCTAAGTTTAGTTAATTATACACACATAAATTTGAGTGCACCTGTAACAGTAAGAAGCAGTAACGTTTTATCTTTATTTTAAATTCTGCATTATATAGTGTTACAGCTCAGATGTGATTTGTCTCCAAGCTAAAGATTCATGTACTGGATGCTTAGTCCTTAGCAGGTGCTACTGGGAACCCTTGAGAGACTGAGCCTCTGGAAAGATCCTTAGATCATGGAGGCATACATACAGAAGGTAGTTCTCAAGTAAGACCCCTTGAGTTTGCCAGAGAAGACAGGCATAAAGGAAGTAAGCTTAGCACCGCCTATCTCTCTCTCTCTCTCTGTTCTTGCTGGTGTAGGCAATGTAATCAATTGTTTGCCTCCACACTAGATCGTGCCAGTTCCATAAAACAAGGCAGCGAAGGACTGGCATTTATGGAGTCTGCACCACACTCCCCGGACTCCCTATCCCCAGAACCGCACACTAAATGAACTTGTTTACTTCATACATAGGCTCTGTGGAGTAGTTTTCATTCATTCACTCATTGATTAATTTTATTTTTACATCCCATTTGCAGTTTCCTCTTCTTCCTCTCCTTACATCCACCTCCCCTCTCTGACCCCCCCCACTCACACCCCCCATCCACCCTTCCTCTGTTTCTCTTCAAAAACGGGTAATCCTCCCATGGATATTAATCAGCCATGGCATATCAAGCTGCACTTAGACTAGGCACTTCCTCTCCTATTAAGGCTAGATAAGGCAGCCCAGTAGGAGGAAAGGGTCTCACAGTTAGGCAACAGAGTCAGAGACAGCCCCACTCCCACTGACAGCAGTCCCAGAAGAAGACCAAGCTACACCACTGTAGCATAGTGTGCAGAGGGCCTAGGTCATTTGTAATGCTCTTTTTTTTTTTAAACTCTACTTTACTTGGGATGCTTAGGCCTCAACCTCCCTTCCAACCTCCCAACCCTACATAGGAGAGAGAACGTTAGTAAGAAGAGGGGACTCCTTTACTTCTCCTGGCTACTTAGGTTCAGAGGATCTTTGGATCTATACCAACCGCTGTCAACAGCAGACAGAGCCAGTAGTCTCCTCCAAGCCATGGAGGCCCGTAATGTTTCTCTTCCTCTGTCTGCTCCAAACCACCACACCATCTGTCTCTGCTGTATGCCACATAACAATACCACACACCACCGCATACTCTCTCTCTCTCTCTCTCTCTCTCTCTCTCTCTCTCTCTCTCTCTCTCTCTCTCTCTCTGCTCTCTTATTTATATCCTCAGAGCCCTAGACCATGCCCCTGTCCATGCTGTGAGGAATGCCTTACCAATTGGCAAACGCCACGCCCCTCACAAGACAATTAAGAGCTGTGGACAAGCTAAAGCTGAAACTGAAATCCCACACTTGGGATTAAAACAAAAACATATTTATATAATACAACTGAGTTTACAAAGAAATGAAAACTTCTATTACCGTCAGGCCCATGCAAGCTCCCTACTTGGCCCTTTGGTCTCTGTGAGGCCCTATGGGCCCAGGTTAGTTAATTCTATGGGCTTGCTTGGGTGTCCTTGATCAGCCTGTCTCCTACAGTCCTTCCCCTTTCTCTGATGCGGGATTACCCAAGCTCTGCCTAATGTTTGGCTGTGGGTCTTTGCTGCATCTGTTCCTGTCAGCTGCTGGGTGAAGCTTCTCTGATGACAATTGAGTTGTGCACCAAACTTTGAGTATAGCAGAATATCACTAGGGATCATTTCATCGACCTTTTTCCCCTATTTGCGTTTGGTTCTGTCCTAGGTCTCCAGGCTATCCAGCCTCTGGCTCCTGTCCCTCGAGGCAGTACCAGGGGTATGTTCCCTCTCAAGACATGACTCTCAAATTGAACCAGTCAGTCTAGTGGTTGGTCATTTCTACTATTTCTGTGCCACCTTTACCTCAGCACATCATGCTGGTAGGACAAATTATAGTCTGAAGGTTTTGTGACTGGGGTGGTGTCCCAACCCCTTCAATGGAAGACTTGCCTGGTTATAGGAGATGGATAGTTCAGACTCTTTACTTCCCATTGTGAGGAGTCTTAGGGTAATCCTTACAGATTTCCTAGGAGTTTCCATTGCCCTAGGTGTCTAGCTTGTCCCAGAGATGCCCTCCCTCATTTCAACTGTCTCTCCCAGTAATCTCTTCATCCATCCTCCCTGCACCTGATCCTCACCTTACCTCCATCAGTCCCCTCCCCGACTCACCCACAATGTCTATTCTATTACTTCTTCACAGTGAGAGTCGTGTGTCCCCCATCCTTGTTATTGAGCTTTTGGGGGGTCTATGGATTATAGCATGATTGTCCTTTACTTTACTGCTAATATCTGAGATTATATCATGTTTGTCTTTCTGGGCCTGGATTACATTACTTAGGGTGATCGTTTCTAGTTCCATCCATTTGACTGCAAATTTCATGATGTCACTGTTTTTAACAGCTTAGTAATATTCCATTGTGTAAATGTATTACTGTCACTCCTGTTCTTCACCCTCTCCCTTAACTGCATGACCACCCCGTGATTAGACTTGCAGCCTAATCAGGCAGGAACAGTGGGGGATGATGAAGACCTTTGGTGGCCTGTTAACATGACGAGAAACAGATTTCTCAAGGAATCAGCCTTCATTGAGCATCTCATTTAATTGGGGGGAGGACAAATCTTTGGGGAGTGAATAGAGGCTTTGGGGGTGAAGATACATCATTGGCTGGGCCCAAGGTGCTGGGAATGCCTCATTTGCATGAAGATGGATTCCAGGTGCTTGCTGGACATGCCCTTATAAGGAGAGAGGAAGTTTAACCCAACTGCAACTACATAACCTCCTCAAGGGTGGCAGGGGTTGCAAGGCTACATGCATTGTAACATGCAGGTACAGAGCAGGAAGGAAATAATCCTACTCCTGTTGGTCTCAGGATGATATTTTTGGGGGTTGGATACATCTCAACCTCACTCTTGCCCTGGAACAGCTCCCCTGGTTACACAGCTTACTGGCCCCTCATATATTTTCTGCTTCCAGTTTCTGGCTATTATGAATAAAGCTTGTATGAACATAATTGAGCAGGTGTCCTTGTGGTATAGTGGAACATCTTTTGGGTATATGCCCAGGAGTGATAGCTGGGTCTTGAGGTAGATCTATTGCCAATTTTTTGAGAAAACATCATATTGACTTCCAAAGTAGCTGTACAAGTTTGAACTCCCAGCAACAACAGAGAAGTGTTCCCTTTATTTCACATCCATGCCAGCATGAACTGTCACCTGAGTTTTGATCTTAGCCACTCTCACAGGTATAAGATGGAGTTTCAGAGACATTTTGATTTGCGTTTCCCAGATGGCTAAGGAAGTTGAATGTTTCTTTAGGTGTTTCTCAGCCATTAGAGATTCCTCTGCCAAGAATTCTCTTCTAAGATCTGTATCCCATTTTTTAATTGGGTTATTTGGTTTACAGATGTCTAGTTTCTTGAGTTCTTTATATGTTTTTGATGTCAGCCCTCTGTCAGATGCGGGGTTGGTGAGGATTTTTTCACACTTCAAAGACTGCTATTTTGTCCTTTTGGTGGTGTCCTTTGCCTTGCAGAAGCTTTTCAGTCTCACAAGGTCTCATTTATTAATTGTTGACCAACACCTGAGCTGTTGGTGCTCTGTTCAGGAACTTGTCTCCTATGCCAATGTGTTCAAGGCTATTCCCCACTTTCTCTTCTATCAGGTTCAGTGTATCTGGTTTTATGTTAAGGTCTTTGATCCACTTGAACTTGAATTTTCTGCAGGGTGATAGATGTGAATCTATTGCATTCTTCTACATGCTGGCATCCAGGTAGACCAGCACCATTTTGTTAAATAAGTTTTCCTTTATCTGTTGTAAAATTTTGGCTTCTTTGTCAAAAATCAAGTGTCCATAGATGTGTGAATTTACTTCTGGGTCTTTGATTTAGTTTCATTGATCAACCAATCTGTTTTTATGACAATACCATGCAGTTTTTATTACTATTACTCTGTAGTACAGCTTGAAACCAGAGATGGCACTACTGCCAGGAGTTTGTTTACAGTACAGAAAGGCTCTTGCTATCCTGGTTGGTTTGTTTGTTTTCATATGAAGTTGAGTTTTGTACTTTCAAGGTCTGTAAAGAATTAGGTTGGAATCTTGTTGGGGATTGTGTTGACTGTATAGATGGCTTTCAGTAATATGGCCATTTTTACTATGTTAATCCTACCCATTTGTGAGTGTGAACAGTCTTTCCATATTTCTCCAACTTCTTTCTTCAATGATTTGAACTTCTTTTCATATAGGTATTTCACTTGCTTGGCTAGAGTTACACCAGGTATTGTTTCCCTGGTTTCTTTAGCATTTGGATATAAGAGGGCTATTGTTTTGTTTTGTTCCTGTTTTTTAATTTTGTTTACAGTCACTTCACTGAAGGTGTTTGTCAGCTATAGGAGTTTCCTGGTAGAACTTTTGCAGTTGCTTATGCATACCATAATATCATCTCTGAATAGCACTATGTTGATTTCTTCCTTTCCAAGTTGAACCCTATTTATCTCCATTAGTTGTCATGTTGCGCTAGCTAAAACTTCAAGTTCTAGATTGAGTAGAATAGATATGGAGAGAGTGGACTGCCTTGATTTGTCCCTCATTTTAGTAGAATTGCTTTAAATTTCCCTCCATTTAATTTGATATTGGCTATAAGCTTGCTGTATATTGCCTTTATTATCTTTACTTATGTGTCTTGTATCCCTGATCTCTCCAAGTTTTATCTTGAATGTGTATTGGATTTTGTAAATGGCTTTTCAGCATCTAATGCGATGATCATGTTTTTTTTCTTTCAGAAAGAAAGAGTCCACCAATGTAATGATGGATTACATTGTCAGATTTTCTTTTTTACTTTCTTTCTTTCTTTTAAGGTAAATTTCTTCCTTTTTAAAACATATACATTTATATTATTACACATTTATACAATAAACTACCTACAACAAGAAGAATCATGAAACAATCAGGTATCATATGACTGTTACATTCATAGTGTTTTGGCTAATAGTATTTTACAACCTTGTAGAAAACATCTTTCCTGTCTTGGTGATTCTAAAATTCTGAATGAGAATCAATATCTATCATATCTTTATCACCCTAAAACATCTATCTAGACATAAAAACATTTAACCCCAAAACAACTAAGCTTAATAGTAAAGCTAAACTATCTGGTCTTCAACCCCATCAGAGACTTGAGAAGTAATAAAATTAATTATCTGAGTAGGCAGGAAGTGCGGGTTAGCAGCTTCCAAAATGAGAAAATGACAGAGACGATTTGCTGCCTGAACACCCAAAACTCTATAACATTGGAATATCATCTTCAGCCTTCTGGCCCAATATATCTGACAGACATATTTGTGAGGCAGGAACTATTGAGACCTGCGGACCCTGTCTTGGCAGAGTTTGGAGCTCCAGTGGCACAATCAGTTAGCGTGCAGTACTTCTCATTGACAGATTTTCATACATTAAACCATCCTTGTATCTGTAAGATGAAGACTACTTGATTGTGGTAGATGATAAATTTGATGTGTTCTTGGATTTGGTTTGTGCATATTTTATTGAGTATTTTTCCACCAATGCTCATGAGTGAAGTTGGTGTGAAATGTTCTTTCTTAGTTGAGTCTGTTTTGTTGTTTAGGTAGCAGAGTGACTGTGGCTTCATAAAATGAATTTGGTAGTGTTCCTTCTGTTTCTGTTTGCTCCATAGTTTGAAGAGTATTTGTATTTGCTCTTCTTTGAAAGTCTGGTAGAATTCTGTGCTAAAACCATCTGGCCCTGGGTTTTGAGGGGTTGGGAGATTTTAATGCTTATATGTCTATTTAAATGGCATCTATCAAGAAAATTGTCGCCCAGCTACTCCTAGATATTAGAAAAAGGTGGTATGGATGGAAACCAAACCCCCAGGACTGGCCCAAAATCAAGTTCTTATAATCGTTCAGCTAACCAATTCCAGATTAAACCTTACCGGATGGACCCTGGATACAAAAGGAGAAATTGCAATTTATATTGTCTGGCTTGGAAAGAGAGACATACTGGTACTCTGCCAGTCACCCTTGATTATGGATGACTCTCCTGCCTGTGAAGAAATCTGGGCCCTCTGATTCTCATGAGTCTGATGCTTCCATAAGAAGGACAGGTTTTCCCTGGTTTGGACCTCAACGCTGATGAATTCTTCAGCCTCCCATTGGCAGAGGTGAGACAATCTATCTTTGCATTCAAATGGACAGACCCAGAAGGAGGTAACAGCAGGCAACATACTTGGACTTGGTTGCCCAGGGATTTAAAATTTTCTCTAACTTTTCTATCAGAGGCTTTCCAGGAAAATAGATTATAAAAGGGCCAGGGGGGAGCTGCTGCCAGAGTTACAGGCCTCGGGCCACAGAATTTCAGCTAAGAAAGCCCAGCTTTGTACATCAAAGGCTACCAGTCAGGGCTACCAACTGAGGGGAGGCAAAAGAATCCTGTCTCAGAGTAAATTTGCTGACATCATCCTTCAGATCCCAGCTTCAAAGACAAAGGCACAGGTTTGAGAGGCAGCTAGGTATTGCTGTCTCTAGATGCCAGAGTTTTGGGGGGATATCAAGGGCTCTGTATGAACCCTATCTGGGCTGAGCCTAAACAAAAGACATCTGAGGCTTTAAAACAGCTCTGACATCAGTTCCAACCCTAGTGCAGATGTTTCAAAACCTTTCATCTGTTTGCTCATGAAAAAAAAAAAAGACATTACAAAAGGTGTTTCAATCCAAACTTTGGGGCCATAGAAGTGTCCTGTGGCATACTTGTCCCTAAGAATTGGACCCTGTAGCCACAGGATGGTCTACTTGTCTAAGAGCTATGTCAGCTACTGCCAGTCTAATAAAAAAACAAACAAAAGCCAAGTTAATGCTGGGTTAAGATCTTATACTCACAGTGCTCAGTGACACTATTGAGGCCCTCCCATGAAGAATGCTGGACTACTGTCTAGTGGCTGTGTGACCCTGTACCAGGCCCTGCTCCTGGCCCACCCTTGAGTCCAGTTTGAGAAACTCACTGCCATCAATCTTGCTATCCTCTTGCCTGATGATCATTATTAAGGGATGAAAGATGAAATTAGGTATGTGGGAGCTGCAAAAGTCACTTTAACTGAAACGACTTGGATCCAAACCAAGTCTTTCAGCCCAGACAGCAGAACTGATCAACCTAGCCCAGGCTCTCAGGTGGGGAAAAGAAAAGTCCAGCCCCATATACACGGGCAGTCATTATGCTTTTACTCTTATGTTTGTCCACATGATGATCTATGGAGAAAAAGGAGCTCTCACCACTGAGGGGGAGAGGACATTAAAAACAAAGAACAAAAAAGGCTTGGCCCTCCTAAAGGCTACTTGGCTTCCCCTTCAAATCGCTGTCCTCCACTGCTGGCTACTGACCTGGCTGTCTGACAAACGGCCCTAAGACCAGTGGGGCCTGTTGATAATTCTGATGACATACAATGTAGCTCCATGGTAATGAAGACATGGACAGATCAAACCCATAGCTTGACAGAGGACACCAAAGGGAAACATCATTCTCTCAAAAACAACTGGCAAGACTCTGGTCATTGGCCTTCGCCAGGCTACTCATTTGGGGCCCACAAAATTTTTCTGAGTTGCTCAGACCCAAGGTGTGTTATACCTAAACTGGGACAGCCTAGCATGGGAAGTCTCAGTCAGATGCCAGGTTTGTGTTCAAGTAAATCCAAAACAGAGAGCCCTCACCCTGAAGGGCTTCAGAAATTTTAATTCACTGAGATATGACCTGCTGGAGAAGTATACAAATCCTGACCAGTTTTTATAGGTGCCGTTTACAGGTAGATAGAAGTCTTCCTGCCTGAACTGAAAGAGCTCAAATAGTAGCTAAAGAGCCTTCCTCTTTAAAGAGTAGGAACTGCTCTCCTGACTTAGCCTCCCCCTAGAAATGGGGTCCAACAATGGCCTGGTTTCCATAGATAAAACTTCTCAATTAATAGCTAAAGCTTTAGACATATTTTTAAAACTTCATTATATGGATAGACCTCAAGAATTCTGTTGTTGTTATTATTATTATTAAAAGAAACTAACAAAATTCTCATTAGAGTCCAGCAAAGGATGAACAGACCTCTTTCCTGTTACAAGATCACACTGCGGCTCACAGTATCAGCACCCCCCAAGAGTATGTAGTTCTTGAGCAGTGAGCCTCTAAAATTTAAAGCTGCTCACTGCCAGTCTTCCTCCTTGCCTCAGGGCAGTCAGTCAACCCCTCCTTCCTCTTCTGTTATTTAGGGAAGGCTCCTGCCAATGCCTCAGCAGGAGCTGTCCATGGTATATATTCTTGCCTTAGCCAACTGCTCTATGAAAACTAGACACCTTTCCTGTCTCAGAAAACCTGCTGCCACCACTGCCATGGGAGCTGTCCATGACGACGACAACCTTTCCTGCTTCAGCCCACTGCCTTCACAATGGACTCTGTAAATTTTGGACATGCTGTAAACTTTATTACCCCTTAAGGCAGAAAAGTGGCCAGACCTCTGCCTGAGAAAGCCCCAGCAGCCCAGCCCAGGTCCCGCCAACTCCCCAGACCTCTGTAACGGCCATCTCCAGCCCCTCAGTAAGACTCGTCCCAGATTATGCTAATTTGGGATGAGAAGTCTGGACAAAAACACACCAATCCCTGAGCTTCCCCCAGCTCAGGCTTGAAATTCCACCAATCCACACTCAGGAAATCCCTGCGCCCCCAGAAAGCTCCGCCCCCTAAGAAACCCTATATAAAGGCTGTGTCTGCCCAGCTCTCTGCTGTCTCCTCCTGGGAGCAGAGGCAGCCACTCCTGGGTTTATCCTTCCTCTCCTGGATTCGTCCCTACAATAAATCTCTTTTAAGAGATTTACTGCCTGTTGTGGTAAAGAAGAAGAGGAGGAGGAGGAAGAAGAGGAGGAGGAGGAGGAGGAGGAGGAATGAAGTAGGAGCAGGGCTCAGGCTCCAAGGCTCCTCAGTTCCTCAGGGTTTAGGGTAACCCTTCCCTGGGAGCTGCACTGATTGGAGAAGGAGCAAAGCTTGAGCTTCTAGGCTCCTCAGTTCCTTGGGATTTAGGGGCAACCTTCCTCTGGGAGCTGCATCATGTCTGCTGAGGAGGCGTCCTCTCAAAGCTGCGAGGTTCCTGGGTTCCTGTGCCTCAGGATACCATTGGGACACTGTCCTACCTCAGGGCAGGGATACCTTTCCAGCTCCACCCACCCACACAATCAAACAACAGATAGACCTCTGAGCCCACCACCTGTTTCCACTTGTTTGAGTTCAGTGATACTACCTGGGTCAAACAGGTAACCAAAGGGGCACGTTCTGGAACCAACTAGAAAAGGATGAGTCTCTCCACTGATATGGCTGTGAAGGTATCATGTATTACACTATGGATCCACCATAGTCATGTCAAGTAAGTGGATTCCATAGACACTGCCAAATGGAGTGTCTCCAGACTATAGGCCTATTGAAATTAAAGTCCCTCTGAGCACTTCCTCTCCCTGGCACTCTACCCACTCCAAAGACTTGTGTTTGGTATGAATACAGAGTTATGGTACAACTCAGGACCTGGTAACAGAGGAAAATTGATATAGAGAAGCTATTAGCTAACGTGATTACAGACCAGCAAATTCATCTTGACCTTTGCTCACTATTCCCACTTTGTTTGGCTGAACTGAAAAAGAAAAAGAATGATATGTGAATTTATATTTTGAGATAGAAATACAGAGTTTGCATTTCTATGCATGCCTTGAGGCCGTACTCCTTGGTTTCCAGGAATAAGGGAGTTTCCATTGTAAAAAGTTTGGGTTGTGAAACTGAGGATTCCAGGAAAATTCTTCTAAAGAGACTCTGGCCTTTAAAAAAAACCTGAGTAATCAGACTCCATGCCACAGGAAGAGACCCTAGGGACAAAGTCAACCATTCCCAGGCAGAAATTGGCAAGGATTGCTGGTTATGCTTAGACACCAAGTTCCCATGCTATACAGGATAGAAACTAACTGGAGTGTCAGCCCATTGACTGACAAAACTCACTGTGACTGGGAGCAGCCCAGATTAGTGTTAGAGGATCTATAAAGGACTAACACTTGTCTGATAACCTGGGTACTTCCCCTTAGTCTGATGCGTGCTCCTCTGCCTTATGGGTTAATTCATCGGGATAACAGCCATATTACTGAGTCTCTGAGACTACTTGGTGTGCTTGTAGCAATGGTTTGACCAAACGTGCCTCTTCTGATGCATTACCAGCTGAGTAGACAGGTTGGTCAGGACCTAGAGATATATTGGTTCTGTTTCTAAATTAGAACAACAGTTTCCCTTGTTTAAAAAAAATGGTCCTACAAAATTAGAACAGTTTAGTCTTACTTCTCAGGATACAAAGAGGCAGGGCCTGTTGTTTCTATGCTAATTGATCAGGTGAAATTAGGGAAAAAAAGCTTGCCATGGTCAGGAAAAAAAATCTACAAAAGAGAGAGACAAAGGCATTAATCAGATAGTTTGCACCAGTGTTTGTTCTCTTGGTTCCCCTGGCTAGCTACTCTGCTATCAGCACTATCTGGGCCTTTAATTCTCATTCTGTTTGAATTACTGGTGGATTCCTACATCTTAAATTATTTGGCTTACTATGTATCAGTTCAGTAAAACTAATGGTCCTTAGGACTATTGTGGCCTGCTCCTTTTGTATAACATAACTATAGATATTTTTATTTCAGGCCTACCAGCCCCATTACCTAAACTCATTGCTGATGTAAAAGAATCTCTACACAAGGTCAAGTTGACTCAACATACCTTATTATTAATCAGCATAAATTCCCCAACTACAAGACCAGCTGCCCCCAACTGCCAGGCACACTTTCAAGGTTAGCTAGAACTTCTTGTTAGCAAAATAACTTGAGTCAGAGCTGACCACCCTGTCCCACCATCCTTCCCCTTATATGAGCTAATTGCATTTTTCACCTTTAAATAGGAAATACAACTTCCACTCAAGAGCTCGGAACTGGCTGCCTCCCCCGAGCTCAGAAAACGGTTTTCATTTTAAGCTTCTGTGTCTGAAGTGAGATTTCTTGGCTTCCACCCCAAACCCAACATTTGGTGCATTGGCTGGGAAGCTGAGTGGTCACACCTGTTTAAGGAATCCCCATCTGTAAGTCTGAATCTGTTCTTTGGTACCAATCTGAGACTTAGTAGAGGAGACCTGGATGCGTCAAATCTCCTAAGGCCAAAGGAGGTCTGGAGACATCCAACTCTTGCTTGGTTTCCTTTGGGTGAACCTGGTTTCTTGTCCATCTTGAAGTCTCGAGACTGTATCTCATTTTGTCTTGCCCATCTCACCGTTTGTTTATTTTATGATTGTCATGTCAAATTTTGTTTCTATGTCTGTAATTTTGTATAATTGCTTAAATGTTGTCTTATGTTCTATAGTCTGAGAAAAAGGTCAGACTTCATCTGCTGGCTAACTCATTTCAAAGATTTTCAGAGAAACAAAGAGACACTTAAGGGGCTGGAGAGATGGCTCAGTGGTTAAGAGCACTGACTGCTCTTCCAGAGGTCCTGAGTTCAATTCCCAGCAATCACATGGTGGCCCACAACCATCTATAATGTGATCTGATCATACTGTATACATAATAAATAAAATCTTTTGAGAGAGAGAGAGAGAGAGAGAGAGAGAGAGAGAGAGAGAGAGAGAAAGAGAGAGACTTAAACTGATAAATGGAGCCCAGCACTGACATCTGGGGATCTCCTGCCTAGATGAAGCTGACATCAAGCCCAGGGCCACCTTAACTTCAAAGGATGTGCGCTGAACTCTGCTGCTGGGTGCTATGATCTGAGCTCTAGCAAGCCCGGAGCCCTCGCAGGGTCATTACCCACAATGGGAAGGAATAAGTGGCTGAGCAGTGGGAGCGGATGTGGTAGGTCTCTCTCCACATGAGGACTACAAAACACCCACAGATAGGTAATACGCTAGCTGGTCAGGCAGCAAGATGCTCCTCCCTTGCAACTACAGCTACAAAAAGTAAGAAAAGTTTTGTCTGTTCTACTACATGTTTGTTTCTGACTGGTTTTAAGTGTATGAATTTACCATGTTCTGTGCATCTTGGTTTTAGATTGCTGGCTTATAAATTATTGGTTATTGGGTATAGCTTAAAATCTCTAACATCCGTAACAAGAAGTTAATGTAAGCTTGTAATTTAGGGTTGGAGCTATTCTGAACAACAAATGTCATGAGCCAACTGAGGAAACAGGTTTCCAAAGGTACTTTTAAAATTGGTATAAGATTTTACATAATTTTTGTCCTGTCCTAAAAACCAAGCTTATTAAAAAATGAGATTTAAAACTATGCTTAATTAATGAAGCACTAGAGCTGCACCTCCATGTGTTCATAGACAAGGACTTTTCTTGCTGGCAGCCAAACTTTGTAACATAGAAATAAAGCACTTGGTGTTGATTTTAGAGACACTGAATTGTTTACACTGTTAAAATTTGGTTTTGCCTTCTAAAAATTATGGTTTTGTCCCATGATTTCACTCTTTAAAAAAGGTACTGTATTGCAAAAACCACTTTTTTAAAATGTTTAAATATACGACTATGAGATATGAGACATTTTACAATTTGCCAAATATTTTGTAATAATGCCTTTATTAGTATATGATCTTGATAAATAGATAAACTAAAAATGCTTTGACTATCACTAAACCTAGTTCCTTTTTACTATGAATTGTTCCTTTTGTATGGTTACTAATTGTATTAATTTATCTTGACATACACATACACACACACACACACACAGAGAGAGAGAGAGAGAGAGAGAGAGAGAGAGAGAGAGAGAGAGAGAGAGAGGACCTCTGTTCAGATAAACTAACCTTCTTTATGTTGTATTACCTATAAATCTGAGCCAACCTTGGTTTGATGACCCAATGTACTTATTCATTGGATACCATTACTAGACCCAAAAGATTTGTTGCTCTTATGTTAGAAATTACTGCCTTAATTGGAATTTTGGGGTCAGTCATTGCCTTTGCCATAACACTAGATCAATGGGCTCATACTACAGAATATGTTAGCTTTCAAAAATGTGTCCTTGACACAAATTACAACTTGCACTCTGACTAGTGAAAGTTGGTAATACACTTCTTGGGACATGACAATCTGCCCAGGCTGGCTAGGATGTTTTCTACCAGCCTGAGAGCAGGCTGTCATGCTTTGGAAAAAATGTGCCCTTTACACTACAAGACTGTTAAAAATTGGGTTAGGGGTTGGTAAAAACATGGTTATTAAAAAAAATCAATGATGACTAAACTTATGACCAAGAAAAGGTTAAAATATGTGTCAGGGAACAAAAGTGATCTGATCTATGTTTTAGAACAACGTGCATCTATCCCCGCCAATTGAATTCTGTATAAATAAAAATAAAACATTCTGACTACCAGTTAGTCAGGATATAAAACTCCAGGGTAACAAAGACACTGTCTTTGCCCACTGTCACCCTTCTCTTGCTATAAAGTGAGTTCCTTCCATTGTCATCCCACGCCACTAAGATCTACTCTCACCCTTACTCCCTAGACATCTGCCTGAGTGAATTAGCAAACTAATAAGCATTTTAGTAATTCAGCACACTCCCTCATAGACTACACTTTCTACCTCCCCTCCAGGAGAGCTGTAAATCTGGTTATGGGTCTAGAGGGAACTATTAGTGGACCCTAAGAGACATCAGTATTGTTCTGCCTGGCATCTCCTTCAGAGAAAGTCACTGTTAATTTCTCAGAAAGTGAAGGATTAATTTTCTCAGTGAAAGGTAGAAAAAGCAATATTTCAGGAGGTAGGGGTGGGGGCACATCCTCTGCTGGGTATGGAGAGATTACATCCTTAGGAGACATAAACCTTTGAGAATCTGAGGGTTCAAAGTTCTCGGCCTTAGTAGGGTCCTCCCACACATCACCACCCTTTTTTCTTTAATAATTAATTCCCTTGCTTTAACCACCAACACCCTCCCAGACTGGACTGGAATTTCACTGTAATTCAGCCAGTCCTATAATGAGGGTTTCCCTATGATTTTCTACAACTTGAGCTCTGTGGCTGCTGGAAGAAGATGCTCTCCCAGGGCATATGTAGAAACTTTTATGCTCATCTGGAGCCAACCATCACTGAGTTCATTGTTCTCCTTCACAATATTCTGAAGTTAATTGGTTGGTTAATTTTGTCACAGAGCTCTTTTTTTTTTTTACTTTGTCTGTTTATCCAGAGATGCTATGAACAACTGACCAGCATCATCATTATTCTTATTTTTCTACAAATTGTCAGATGTTTTGAGTCACCAAATCAAACCTCAACAGATAGAAGAAGATTAAAATAACTCTTTGTATCCTATCAGACTGCCATGGATTAAAGTCAGATTTCAACAACAGAAACAATAGAATGCCTACAAACTCATGGAAAATGAACAACTCTACACTCAGTAATCACTGGTTCAGGCAAGAAATAAAGAAAGAAATCAAAGACTTTCTAGAGTTCAATGAAAAGGAGGCCACAACATACCCAAACCTACAAAACATGATGAAAGCAGGGCTAAGAGGAAAGTTTATAGTACTAAATGCCTTCCTAAAGAACCCGGAGAGATCTCACACCAGTGAGTTAATAACACACCTGAAAGCTCTAGAATAAAAGGAAGCAAACACACCCGAAAAGAGTAGATGGCAGGAAATAATCAAACTCAGGGATGAAATCAATAAGATAGAAACAAAGAGAAAAATACAAAGAATAAACAAAACCAAGAGCTGGTTCTTTGAGAAAATCAACAAGATAGACAAACCCTTAGCCAAACTAACTAAAAGGCAGAGAGACCGTATCAAAATTAACAAAATCATAAATAAAAGGGGACATGAAAACAGGACATAATAACACTGAGTACATCCAAATATTCATTAGGTCTTATTGCAAAAACCTGTACTCCACAAAATTGGAGAATCTGAACAACATGGACAAATTCTTAGATTGACACCACTTACCAAAGCTAAATCAAGATCAGATAAATAATTTAAATAGTTCTATAACCTCTAAAAAGTAGATGCAATCATCAAAAGTCTCCCCCAAAAAAATCCAAGGACAGATGGTTTTAGTGCAAAATTCTACCAGACTTTCAAAGAAAAGCTAAGACCAATACTCTTCAAATGATTCCACAATATAGAAAAAGAAGGAACATTTCCAAACTCACTCTATGAGGCTACAGTCACCCTGATACCTAAACCTCACTTTCAGACCAATCTCCTTTATGAAAATTGATACAAAATACTCAATAAAGTACTTGCAAACCGAATCCAAGACCAAATCAAAGATGTCATCCATCATGGTCAAGTAGACTTCATCCCAGGGATGCAGGGATGGTTCAATATAAACAAAAATATATCAATATAATTCACAATATAAACAAAATAAAAGGAAAAAACCACATGGTTACCTCACTGGATGCTGAAAAAAGCCTTCAACAAAAGCTAACATCTCTCCATGTTTAAAGCATTGGAGCGATCAGGGATACAAGGCACATACCTAGACACAATAAAGGCAATATACAGCAAGCCAATGGTCAATATCAAGTTAAATGGAGAGAAACTTAAAGCATTTCCACTAAAATCAAGGACAAGACAAGGCTGCCCACTCTCACCATATCTATTAAGCACAGTTCTTGAAGTTCTAAATAGATCACTAAGATAACTAATGTAGATCAAGGGGATAAAGCTGGAAAGGAAGAAGTGAAAGTATTGCTATTTGCAGATGATATGATAGTATACATAAGTGACCTCCAAAATTCTACCCAGAAACTCTTATAGCTCATAAACACCTTCAGCAAAGTGGTTGCATATAAAATTAACTTTAAAAAATCAGTAGCCCTCTTGTATACAAAAGACAAATGGACTGAGATAGAAATTATGGAAATAACACACTTTACAATAGCCACAAATAATATGATATAAAGTATCTTGGCATAGTAACAAAGCAAGTGAAAAAGCTGTGTGAAAAAACTTCAACTCTATGAAGAAAGACATTGAAGAAGATATCACAAGATGGAAGGATTTCCCAAGCTCATGGATTGGTAAGATCAACATAGTAAAAATGGCCATCTTACCAAAAGCAATTGACAGATTCAATGCAAATTTCATCAAAATTCCAACATAATTCTTTACAGTCCTTGAAAGAATAATTCTCAACTTTATGTGGAAAAACAAAAAAACAAAAAAACAGAATATCTGAAACAATCCTGTACAATAAAAGAACTTCTGGAGGCATCTCCTTTCCTGATTTCACTCTGTACTCAGAGCAACAGTAATAAAAACTTCATGGTATTAGCGTAAAAACAGACAGGAATCAAATTAAGGATCCAGAAATAAACCCACACACCTAGGAACACTTGATTTTTGAAAAAGAAGCCAAAACCATACAATGGGAAAAAAGATGGCATCTTTAACAAATGGTGCTGGTCTAACTGAATGGCTTACATGTAGAGATCCGTATCTATCAGCCTGCACAAAACTCAGTTCCAACTGGATCAAAGTACTCAACATAAAACCAGATACACTAAAACTAACAGAAAAAAACCCAAGGAAGAGCCTTGAACTCATTGGCACAGGAGACAACTTCCTGAACAGAACACCAACAGCTCAGGCTCTAACATCAACAATCAATACATGAGACCTCATGAAGCTGAAAAGCTTCTGTAAGGCAAGGACACTGTCAACAGAACAAAACAGCAACCTACAGATTGGGAAAACATCTTCACCAACCCTACATCTGACAAAGATATAATATCCAAAGTATATAAAGAACTCAAGAAATTAAACACCCATAAACCAAATAATCCAAATAAAAATTTCTGGGGTACAGAACTAAATAGAGAATTCTCAACAGAGGAGTCTCAAGTGGTTTTGAAACACTTAAATACCCAACATCGTTAGTCATCAGGGAAATACAAACCAAAACAACTCTGAGATTCCGTCTTACACCTGTCAGATGGCTAAGATCAAACTCCAGTGACAGCACACGCTGGTGAGGATGTGGAGAAAAGGAACACTCTTCCATTGTTGGCAGGGTTGCACACTAGTACAACCACTGTAGAGATCAATCTAGAACTTTCTCAGAGAATTGAAAATAGATCCACCTTAAGACCCAGCTATACCACTCCTAGGCATACACCCAAGAGATGCTCCATCGTACCACAAGGACGCCTGCTTAACTATGTTCATTGCAGAGTCTTAATCAAAATAGCCAGAAACTGAAAACAACCAAGATGCCCCTTCACTGAAGAACAGGTAAAGAAACAGTGGAATATTACTCAGATATTAAAAACAAAAAATTCATGAAATTTGCAGGCTAATGGATGAAACTAAAAAAGATCATCCTGAGTGAGGCAACCCAGCCCCAGAGAGACACACTTCTTATGTACTCACTTATACGTGGATATTATCCAGATAGTGCAGGATCCACATACCCACAGAAGCCAAGGAGAGCCCAAGGGAAGATGCTTGAATCTCCCCCAGAAAAGGAAATATGATAGATATCCGAAGTAGATGGAGAGAAGCAACTGGATGGGAGATGGGGTGGGGAGGATAAGAGGAGTGGGAACCAGGTGGTGGGAGAGAGGAGGAAGGCAGGTGAGGAGAAGAACTGGGAAAGGACAGAAATCCAGGGTCAGGGGAGGCTCCTGGGAGATTATGGGGATGAGCCTTGCTGAGACTTCAAGCAACAGGTATTAAGGATCATAAAATTGATGCCTTTTGTAGCCAGGTAGGACTCCCAGTGGATGGATGGGGACACCAACCCACACATAAAACCTTCAACCCAAAATGTGTCTTGTCTACAAGAGGTGTAGTGGCAAAGATGGAACAGAAATTGAAAGAGTGGCAAACCAGTGAGACCCACCCCATGAGAGAGGGCAGACTATTGTTACTATTAATATTACTCTTCTATGCCTGCAGACAGGACTCTAGCACAACTGTCTTCTGAGAGACTGATGGAGACAGACGTGAGACCCAAGGCCAAGCAATGAGCTGAGCTTGGGAAGTGCTGGGGAAGAGTGAGAGGAAGGCTAGAAGGAGCCAGAGGGGTCAGGGACACCACAAGAAGACCTACAGAGTAATCTAACCTCTGTCCGCTGTGGCTCACAGAGACTGAACCACCAACCAAAGAGCTTGCGTGGACAGAATCTAGACCCCCCCCCTATACATATGTAGCAAATGTGTAGCTTGGTCATCATGTGGGTCTACTAACAATAGGAGGAAGGGCTGTCTTTGACTCTGCTACCTACTGCTAGGTCACTTTCCCCTAGCTGGGCTGCCTGATGGGAGTGAATGTGCTTAGTTCTGCCATGAACTGAGATACCAGGATGGATTGGTACCAGTTAGGGACCTCCCCCTCCCTGGGAGAAAGGAGAGGGGGAATGAGAGGAGAGGAGTTGGAGAGTGCGACTTGGAAGAGAGGAGGAAGGGGCTGGGATTGGGATGTAAAGTGATTAAATAAATAAATAAATAAATAAATGTAAATACATGGAGGGGGAAGTTTATAAAATAGTTCACACTATGCTTTCAGTACTCCGAGCTCCCAGTAACTGTAAGTGTTGGAAAATTAGAAAACCTATTCCAGACAATTAATTTTTTTCTTTATACTTCTGTGTCATGACTCCTCCCGTGGAGTCCGAGACAAATATTACGCAACCCAAGGCAATGACCCCAACTCAGGGTGAGCCTCCTGGAATGGGGCTGATGTTCCTGCCAGGAGTAACTGACTGCAGCTTTCTTTCCTCTCATTGTGTTGGAATCTCTTCTTTCTCCTAACTCTGCTCCCATATCAGGACTTTTCATGCATGACAATGTTGCTATGAGACAGCCCTAACTTGGGACTGTAGCCAGGGACTGTGCACACCCGGAGTAGTTCTGCTCCACTTCCACTTATTAAAAGAAAAATGACTGAAAATTAATTATTAGTTAATAATTTATATTATGGCTCACAAAGAAATAAAGTGTTTCAGAAAGCTCCAGATAGTGGCGCTCAGATACTAGGAAGGAGAACTAAAGAAAAACTGTCTTGGCACACAGGTGTTAGGCATAAGTTCCATTTATGAGAGAACACTGATCCTTGACAAAGGGAGCATATGTGTACTGATACCAAGCCAGTAATTTGGAAGTGATGATGTCTTTTCTGTGTATCCTGTACCCTGTGTTGTTTCATTTCAAGTTGTAATTCAAAATATTACAACACTATTACTTTGCATTCTGTACCTGTACCGTGTATACCTGATTGCTCACTGACTTCCATGAATCTACTCTGTGGGAAATGTAACCACAATACCCTGCCTGTTTCAAAATGTACGTGTAAAAATTTAGACTGCTTGTCTGAAAAATACACTCAGATGCAAACACTCTCCTGGGTTTGTCTCTGTTTGTCACTTTGCCTTATCTTTGTCCACCAATGCTTCGAGAACTCCCGTTCCCAAGGACTTATACCCGACTGAGCTGGTCCATGGCACTTCTGGTGCTCTAGAACCACATCTGGTACCCAAATCTGTATTCATCAGGGATCTCTGGAACAGTGGTTCTCAACCTTCCTAATGCTGTGACCCTTTAATACACTCCTTTATGCTGTGGTGACCTCCAACCATAAAAGTATTTCAATTCTACTTCATAATTGTATTTTTGCTATGAATAATAATGCAAAATCTAGCCGGGTGTGGTGGCGCACACCTGTAATCCCAGCACTCGGGAGGCAGAGGCAGGTGGATCGCTGTGAGTTTGAGGGCAGCCTGGTCTACAAAGTGACTCCAGGACAGCCAAGGCTAACACAGAGAGACCTTGTCTCAAAAAACAAAAAAAATGCAAAATCTGATATACAGCATATCTGATATGTGACCCTGCCCCAAAGGGTTCATGACCCCCAGGTTGAGAACCACTGCTCTAGAAGCACAGAACTTATAGGATGAATATGTGTTTATTAGAACGTTTTGTAGACTAGTGGTCCAGCTAGTCCAATGATGGCTGTATACCAACAGAACATCTAAGAATCCAGTAGGTGTTCAGCCCATGAGGCAAGAGTGAGATCAAAAGCAAGCAAATGAAGAGCTCCCTTGTCCTATGTCTTTTGTATAGGCTGCCAGTGAAAGGTGTGGCCTATATTAAAAGTGGGTCCTCCTACCTCAAAGATCCAGATTAAAAGTTGACCTTCCCACAGTGAATGATTTAATTAAGAAAAGATCCTTCACAAGTGTCCCCTGCCATTTGAGCTTTAATTCCAGATGCAGCCAAAAGGACAGCCAAGAGCAGCCATCAGAGTTAAGGTTTGCTCTACGCCACCGCATGTGCTCTATTTTTTGAGAAGCTTCCGTGTTCTGCTGAGTTCGGCTTATATTCTTTGGTGTTTGGATAGAGAGGCCACTGTTCAAAGCTGTGAAAGTGAAGCCTAATTGTCTTGGAGACCCTAAGATATGGGGATGCCAGCTCAGTGGATCACCTGCCAATGAGAGCTGCAGACAGGAAGTAGAACAAGCCCAAGAGAGAGAAACGTGTTGCAACCAAAGAAGCTGAAAGGAGTGGGAGATTTGAGGAGTGCTTTGACACCAGGCAGAGCGATGCAGAGTTTGGAGTTTTCCCAGCTGGTTTTTGGACTTGCTTTGGTCTAGTATTACCCAGTTGTGCCCCCTTTCCTCCATTTTGGTATGGTAATGCAGATTCTGTGTCATTGTATGTTAGAATTATGTGACCTTCTTCTTCTTCTTCTTCTTCTTCTTCTTCTTCTTCTTCTTCTTCTTCTTCTTCTTCTTCTTCTCCTTCTTCTTCTTTTAAGATGAGGTTGCAGTTAAGAGAGAGACTGTCTTAAATCTCAAAAGAGACTTTGAACTGTGGACTTTTAAACAGCAATGAAACTATGATAGACTGTGTGGACTTTTGACATTAGACTAAATACATTTTACATTATGGTATGGATACAAGCCTGAGGGGGCCTGGTAGTGGAAAATTGGTGGTTTAATTAAAAATGTCCCCCTATAGGCTCAGAGGGAGTGGCATTATTTGAAAGAATGAGTACATGTAGCCTTGCTGGAAGAAGGGGGTTACTCGGGGGTGGGCTTTGGGGTTTCAAATCTCAAGCCAGTATTTCTTCCTCTTTCTGCTTCCTGTGGGCCCAAATGTAGAATTCCCAGGCGCTCCTCCAGCCTGTGTGCTGCCACGTCTCTTCACATGACTATACGGGACTAAACCCTTGGAAGTGTGAGCCAGCCCCAGCTAAATGTTTTTCTTTATAAGCATTGCCATGGTCATGGTGTCTCTTCACAGCAGTAGAGCATTGACTGGGACAGGTAGAACATTCTATAGATATGTTAGGTCCATTTGATGTGAGAGATCATCTAAATCTGCGATTTCTCTGTTTATTTTCGTCTAGATAACCTGTCTATTGAAGAAAGTGAGCTGTTGAAATCACTGACTATTAATGGGTTTGCATTAGTATGTGTCTTTAATTACATTAGTATGATTTTTATGAAATTATGCTCAACAGAATTTGGTGTACATATGTTTTGGAATGTGATATTTTCCTAATTAGTCAATCCCTCTATAAGAAGTGTCCTTCTTTGTCTCTTAGTCAAATTAGTTTCAGTTTGAGGTGGATTTTTTTTCAGATATTACTATGGCAAGACTTGCTTGCTCTTGATCCTTTTTTTCTTGCAATATTTTTCCTATCCTTTCATGTTAACGTGAGCCCATCTTTAAAGCTAAGATATAGTTCTTATAGACAAGTGACAGATGGATTTTGTCTCTTAACCCATTCAACTATTTGTGTTTATTTTGAATGGAGACGTGAGGCCATTAATATTTGAGGTCATTATTGAAAGGTGGGTGGAAACTTATAAGAAGAACATTATGACAGGTGGATCTGGGCCCAGGGGTCCTGCTCAAACTATGGCACCAGCCAAGGACTATACATGCAGTAAACTTCAAACCCCTACCCAGATCTAGCCAATGGACAGGACATTCTCCACAGTTGAGTGAAGAGTGGGGTCTGACTTTCACGTACTCTGGTGCCCCATATTTGACCATGTCCCCTGGATGGGGAGGCCTGGTGGCACTCAGAGGAAGGATAGCAGGCTACCAAGAAGAGACTTGATACCCTATGAGCATATATAGGGGGAGGAGGTTCCCCTCAGTCACAGATATAGGTGAGGGGAGTAAGGGGAAAATGGGAGGGAGGGAGGAATGGGAGGATACACGGGATGGGATAATAATTGAGATATAATATGAATAAATTAATAAAATATATTTTAAAAAGAAAGGTGGGTGTAGAATGCCATCATTTTGATGTTTTTTGCTGGTTTGTTTTTCATTTGTTAAAAAGTTTTTTCATAAAAGCCTGGTGTGGTGGCTCATTACTGTAATCCCAGCACCTGAGAAGGCAGGCGGATCTCTGGGAGTTCAAGGCCAGCCTGATCTACAAAGTGAGTCCATGACAGCCAAGGCCATACAGAAAAACCCTGCATCAGCTAAAACTCAAGCAGGTATAGTGGCACATGCTTGTAATCCCAGTACTCAGGGAGGTAGAGGCAAGCAGATCTATGTAAGTTCAAGGCCAGCCTGGTCTACAAAGTAGGCCCATGACAGCCAAGGCCACACAGAGAAATCCTGTCTCAGAAAAAAATCAAAACTAAGTTAAATACTCTCATACTCCAAGAAGAAAGAATCAGAGCACAGTCACAATCAAAGCCAAGCCAAGCCAAACTTCAACAGTGTGAAATATTAAGTGCTTGACATCTGGGATTCACAATCTTCTGGGCTCTGAAGGGTGTGAGTAATTTCACCTCTCTGGCTCTGCCATCCACAGTATACACAGTGTCTCATAAGCTCAAGCCAGCACCACTCCACATTGTACTGACCTCTCCAAAACGCTGGGGGCTTCACTGCAACTTGAACCCTCACCAATAGCCTCTGCTAGGCTCTCTTCAGGGACTCTGTTCTTGCCACATGGTACCAACCCTCAGTTTCTTTTCCTGACCCTTCCAATCCTGGGGATTCTACTACAACAGAGGCCGTGCCTTCATCAATGGCCTCCCCAGGCCTCTTACAGAGCCAACCCTCAGCTGCTCTCCATATTCTTTCATGCGTAGCTCCAAGTTCCAAGGCCAGAACAAGGCAGCTTGGTTCCCCTCTGGTCCCATGTAAAGACCTTGAGGTTACATTTCACAAAAGAATTCTCAATGGTGCCAGTTTCTTCTTCTTTCTCTTTCTTTCTTTCTTTCTTCTTCTTCTTCTTCTTCTTCTTCTTCTTCTTCTTCTTCTTCTTCTTCTTCTTCTTCTCTTCCTCCTCCTCCTCCTCCTCCTCCTTCTTTTTGCTTCTTTCTTTGTTTTATTTTATGTATAATGAGAAATGACTCAGACATTTGAAAAATAAGAACTCAGATGTAAAATATTTGAATTAAACAAAATAATTACAAAGTCCCACATAATGTCTGAGACATTATTTATGAAAAGTAGGCTGATTTTGTTATGTTTCAATTCAATTTGGTATAAACGTCAAATGTAGATAAAGTATTATGTACTTTATGTTTCTTTTTTAAATTTTTTTTAAATTTTATTTTATTAATTTATTCTTATTACATCTCAATTGTTATCCCATCCCTTGTATCCTCCCATTCCTCCCTCCCTCCCGCTTCCCCCCTACTCCCCTTCCCATGTCTGTGACTGAGGGAGACCTCCTCCCCCTGTATATGCTCATAGGTTATCGAGTCTCTTCTTGGTGATCTGTTATCCTTCCTCTGAGTGCCACCAGGCCTCCCCATCAAGGGGACATGGTCAGAAATGGGGCACCAGGGTTTGTATGAAAGTCAGATCTCACTCTCCATTCAACGGTGGAGAATGTCCTGTCCATCGGCTAGGTCTGGGTAGGGGTTCAAAGTTTACTGCCTATATTTTCCTTGGCTAGTGCCATAGTTTGAGCAGGACCCCAGGACCCAATCTGCCCATCATAATGTTCTTCTTGTAGGTTTCCAGGACCCTCTGGATCCTTCTATCTCCCCATTCTCCCATGCTTCTCTCACCTAAAGTCCCACTAGGATGTCCTCCCCTCTGACCAGTTTCTTCTTAATCATGGCTGATTTTTCAGCCCCAGATGACCAGTATTTATTGTCCCAGAAAATCTCTTGTTGACCATAGCCTATTCTTCAAGCCCAGCAGACTAGAAGCACAGATTCCTAATTTAAAATATCACATGAACATAGATTTTGAGGAACTCTCAAGCTTTCCTCTGACACTTCACAAGCGAGGCCTCAGCATTCTTATCTTCCAAGCTCCCACTGAATGGCTCACTGAGCTCTTAAACCTCAATCACTTTGCCATACTGACGTTGAATACAACCCTCATCGAAACACACGGTCAGGTCTGCCACAGCAATATCCCAGGACCTAGTAGCAGTTTCTGCTTTAGTGTGGGGCTTCTATTACCATAAAACATCATAAGCAAAAGCAAGTTGGAGAGGGAAGGGTTTATTTTTACTTTATACAGCCTCAATGCTGTGGTGGTGAATGATTCCTTGGACTTCAATGCAGCGTAGGCTGTGAAAATCCATGGCAAGTAATCGTATAGAACTCTCTATAATATAGTGTATTGCTTGCTTAACTCTGTCTTAGGATACCAATGGTACAGCCAGGAAATCCTTGGGCCTAATTTGAGTTTCACACTTGCCACTTTGCTGTAGGTTATTTGATATGGTCACTTCTGTTTCCTTTGCCATGTATAAAAGTATCCCCTGTGATCCTAGATTTTGCTATGCTTATATTTTAGGAGAAATGTCAAGGTGGGTTAAGGGGCAGGACACTAGTGTGTGTGAAGTCTTGAATCCAATCTTCATGAATACGAAAGGGAAAATATTATAAAAATTCTAAGTCACATATGAAATGGATAGTTCCACGAAGGCAACAGAGTTTTGGCACGGTTTACGTTCCAGGAAGAGTGGAACCGTGTGGAAGAGGAGAGACTATAGCTGCTGGGCCCCCATACCATCCAGTGCATTGCATCCTGCCTGCAGTTACAGTCACTTCATTATCTCTAAGATAATAGTGTAGAGATCAGAAACACATACACACTTAAACCTAGGAAACCAAAACATTAGGAACATTAGGAAACCAAACAGCTTCAGGGAACCAAAAGTCCTTCACAAACACAAGACAGACAGACCAATAACAGTGTGTAACTATTGTAAAAAAAAAAAAAAAAAGGAAAACTGAGGAGGATGGATGGTTTTAGGGCCCATGGCAAAGATATTCGACCAACAGCCTCTTCAAGCACAGACTAAATGATCATTTCCTAAGTAGCTACACTGTGGTTTGAGTAGCTAGCACTGGATCAAGCAGAAACAGTCTTGTTCAGTACATGGCCACTTGGATTTGCCTTTAGTCGCTAGCTACCGATGCTTGAGGGGCCTCAGTAAATAGACACTGAACTTCATCTTCAGTGAAGACACAAATGACTTTCCCATGAGCCAGATGGGCAAGAGATGCTGTCTCCACAGAACTCTGTAGGAAATGAACGAACTATAATTCTATTAAGTGTTAAGTTTCCTTATCTGTTGCTGTGATAAAAATAACCTGGGGAAAGAAACTTAAGGATTGACCTGGCTCACACCTCCAGCCTATGGCCCATCACTACAGGGAAGTCAAGGTGCCAAGAACTTGAAGCAGTGAGTCACATCACATCCACACAGTCTGGAGCAGAGAGCGGAGCGTTGGTGCATGAGTGCTAATGACCAGTTCATCTTCTTCACTCCACATAGTTCAGAATCCTCCCCCTAGGGAAGGGTACCACCCACAGTGGATGTGTCTTCCCCACATCAATTAACACAATTAAGAGAATCCTCTCCAGATATGCCCACAGGCCAAGCTAATCTCGACAATCTCTCCAAGAGATGCCATCTGAGATTATTCTAGATTGTGCCAAATTGATAATTAGAACTGACTGCCTCAGGTGGTAACCACATCGGTTCTCTTGCTTCTTAATTCGTCTTTTTGTTTGGTGGCAACCCTAAAGGTAGAGTCCTTATTCAGAAGGAAAACATTCGCCAGAAGACTTCTTTGACCTAAGAGGAGGGAACACAATCTCTATCACCCATCTCTCATAATCTGTGAAACTATTTCTGAAGTGATTCTTCCTAAACCCTTCTATGAACAATTTGTCTGTACATACTGTATCGTTATCACGTGTAATTTATTCATACACACTGTGTTGATGCAACGCTGAGAATTAACATATGAGATCCTATAATTTCAAACATGAGCCATATTAAGAAGCAATTAAGTAATTGTAAATTCTAGCTGATGAGTCCTTATATGCTGGCTTAACAGTAAAGATATCAAAGACTGTGATAGAACAGGACCACATTTAGCACAATCCAGGAATGAGAATGAGAAGATAGTGTATATTCAGTCCCTAGAATGCTCCATCATTTTCTTATGCAACGTCTTCAATTTTTGAACATATGGACAAAGTATATTTTATCTAAGAATATTTAATACAGTCCTCCAAAGCCTAAAGATATGACTGTATATAGTGACTATATGTAGACTGTATATAGTTCAGAACCATTATTGAAATTCCAAAATACAAAAGCTTTTATGCTTATACCTACATCACTGCCATATGCCCTTTTTAGTGCTTAGCAGTTTTATACTAACAGTAAAATGGACAAGTATAGAAGTCTAATACAATCAAGTTTAAGCACCATGACAATGTTAATGCCGGTGCATGCTCATATTTTTTAAATTCAGTGCAGGAATATCTGGAAATCTAGAGAGTTGTCCTTTTAGAATGTGTGTAGTTCCTCTTGTGACTTTGGAAGCTCTGTCTTGTAGATAGGAACAAACAAAGCAGGACCAGGCATTGGAGTATGGCTCAGGACAGCACAATAGAAAGAAAACAACAAAAGCCTTCAGGAATTATGTTCTAGATGTATTTAAACACGGAAGCCTATTTTTAATTCCACCATAAATTTCAAGATGAAAAACCCCAAATTCTCTGGAGTATATGAACTTGTCAGAGGAGTCATGGGTGACCCTCTCCTGTACTTAACAATGATTTCCTTCATAATGTGCCTTCCTTTTATAGTATGTAAAAAGAATTGCTACTTTCAATTCACCCCACCACTACCACCACCACCAAACTCCTTTTTGCTTTAAAAAGGTCACCAGGCAAGCACTGAAATCATAAACAAGTAGAGTAAGTATCAGAATAAGTGCCTGATTTACATCCACAAATACTTTGGCTCACAGGCCTGTTCTCTGTGAAGTGGGGGCTCCTGTCTCCACTACTACCTAGTCCTCTCTGATCTCGTGTTGGTAGCTTTCAACCACGCATGCGACACCAATGCTTGCTGTTGTTCTACACCCCTCTGCAACTGCAGTTCTTGACATTTTATAAGGTAAAGACACTGGTGGAAGCTAGTGTGTGTATTCAGCACCTGAAACACTCCAGCGTGGTAGCAGGCACCGGCATTGCTTCTGGTACTTTCAGAGAAGTATGTTTCATCTCAGCATGCTTAGCATAATCACTGGATATCTGAAAAAAAAAACCCCAAAGTTTTCCCATTGTCACACAGCAAACTTCAGCACTACTATTGAAATTCCAGATTATCTGTAAAATGAATGTTTCTTTCACTCATGCATCCTTATAATTTATAAATGTTTCTCTTGATGCTTATTTCGCATTAACAGTAAAATACATAATAATCTAATACAATTGCAAACAGACCACAACAATGGTAACAGTAGCATATTTATGCAGCCAAATTTGATCCAGGGGCATCTAGAAAATGCTAACATGTACATCATAACTATGTAGGGCTTTTTCATGAGAAAAAAAATCTGAAAATGGATTTTACACATAGGAGTATAAAGAACATGATCAAATGTTGGGGTACAGTAGAATAGCTGGGCATTTATCTGGCTTGGGTAAGACGATGGGTTCTTGGCTTTGCTGCTTAGCATCACAAAATAGGAACAGAGAAAAATTAAAATCAAAACAAAACCCGAGAAGTGATCAATTATGTGACAGTAAGATGCTAAAAAGCTGAGACAGCAGTTAAGAATGCTTGCTGCTCCAGCAGAAACCCTGACTGTAAATGGTACTTTTATTCACCTGTTTCAATTAACTGTTGTCTCAGGCTTGCTGCCTCTTTCCACTAACCTGAAAGCTTCTACAATCTAACCTTGGCCTAGAATGTTTTCAGCCTTTGAGACTCTCTGCTTAATAAGCTCACCCTTTCCTGCACTGTTGTTGTTGTTGTTGTTGTTAAATTCAGACTGTATCTCGATTGTTATCCCCTCACTTTTATCTTCCCGTTCCCACCCTCCCTCCCTCTTTTACCCTATTCCCTTCCCCTAGACCTCTGACAGAAGGCGACCTCTTCCCCCACCATATGACCACAGCCTATCAGTTCTCATCTGGATAGCCTGCTTCATCTTCCTCTGTGTGCCCACAGGGCCTCCCGACCAAGGGGAAGTGATCAAATAGGCAGCACCAGAGGCAGCCCCCACTCCTCCCACAGTCGTGGAGAATGAGCTGTCCATTGGCTGTATCTGAACAGTGGGTCTAGGTTCACTGTATGCATTGTCCCTGGCTGGTGCAACAGTTTGTGCAGGCCCCCTTGGGTCCAGATCAGCTAGCCCTGATGGTCTTCTGAACCCTCTGGGTCTTTCCAACCCCCATTCTTCCATGCCACTCACAGCATTCTGCCCAGAGTCCATCAATAGGTCCCAGCATGTGCCCTGATCCCCCAGTGGGTGGAGACTCTCAGAGGCTATCTATGTTGGGCTAATATTCATTTATGAGTGAGTATATGCCATGCATGTCTTTCTGGGTCTGGATTACCTCATTTAAGATGATCATTTCTAGTGCCATCCATTTGCCTGCAAATCAACAGCCTACAGATTGGGAAAAGATCTTCACCAGTCCTACATCTGACAAAGGGCTACTATCCAAAATATATACTCAAGAAATTAAACACCAACAAACCAAATAATGCGATTTTTAAAAAAAATGGGGTACAGAACTAAACAGAGAATTATCAACAGATGAATCTTGAATGGCTGAGACGCATTTAAAGAAATGTTCACCATCCTTAGTCACCAGAGAAATGCAAATCAAAATGATTCTGAGATTCCATCTTACATCTGTCAAAGACTAAGATCAAAAAGTCAAGTGACAGCACATCATGGCAAGGATATGGAGCAAGAGGGAACACTCCTCCATTGCTTGTGGGAGTGAAAACTTGTACAACCACTTTGGAAATCAATATTATCTCTTTCTCAGAAAATTGAGAATAGTGATACCACAAGATCCGCTATACCACTCCTGGGCATATGCCTGAAAGATGCTCCACCACACAACAAAGATATTTGCTCAACTATGTTCATAGCAGCTATGTTCATAATAGGCAGAATCTTGAAATAACATAGATGTCCATCAACTGAAGAATGGATGAAGAAACTGTACACATTTACACAATGGAATACTACTCAGCTATTAAAAACAAGGAAACCTTTTTTGTTCTCACTCAGCATTGGGCTGGCTGGTCAATTCAGCTGTTCTTCCTCAAACAGAATAAGTCTTCTCTGAGCTGACTTATTCAACCTGGCTGCTCTTTGTCCCTGAATTGCTCTGCTTGGCCTCAAAGTAACTCCAGCAATCTTTTCTAGTCTCTTGCCTCCTTCCCATTTTCTGGCTTGTTCTGTCATTTAACCTATCTCTGTAAAACTCTCCTGGAAAAACTGACTCTTTTAACTAGTCCATGTAACGATAACTAGTCCACCGACCAGTCCAGCTGGTCAGTTATTGGGGGGCCGAGGGGGGTCGCAACCTGTATTTAAAGAAATGGGCGAGAGAGATGTAGAGCTCAAGCGAACAGTTGCTTGTCAAGAGCCATTTATTGAAGGTAATGGCAGGCTTTTTAAAACCTGCTTTAGTGAGGGCGGGGGTACGCAAGGAGAGTAGTGGAAAAGTACAAAATCTTCTGGGTTGAGCCCCGGGAACATTAGCAAGGGGAGGGGTCTTCCAGGTGAGACAAAGCAGGATGTCTCTGTGGTTATCTTAGGATCAGATCGCTGTCTTCTCAGGGTTAAGCCGGATGCCTTGCATACCTAATGAGTGGCCCAGCAGGATGTTGGCTGCAAATACTGAATGGGTGGGGGTCGGCCTCAGGCCTTTTGGTCCCTGGCATCTTCACCCCTTTTGTTTATTTTGGCCTGAGGGAGACCTTACAGCCCAGCGAATGACTTTTAGGAGGTCACCAGTCATTGTTACAGGATGGCGGTATATTTGAGAATCACTATTGTCCAAGTGTTTCAGGACAACAGTTATTCTGGACCGGCCAAATTCCCAAGGAAAGGGGGCCTCGCGATGGCCTGAGCCTGCTAGAGGATCGATGCTCAATCTTACCACGCCTATGGTCTGTCCTCCCACCAAGGACCGACCGACGTCTGATAACCGAGACTTATTCGATCGCTCCGTCTCTGACTTACCAGGCACTATCGCGGGTCAGGTCAAGGTGGGCTCAGGCCAAAAGATATAGGGGAGGGCTTGCACAGGTTTACCAAAGGCACCGAGGGCACAACCAGGCTCACCATCCAGCATTTTGCATCCTCGGGAACTGCGAAGGCCGCCCATAGGAACTGCAAAGGCCGCCCGTAGTTAACCGACTGAGGCGTAGGTGAAATTTCCTGGATGGAAATAGAAGTCTCATTTGAGTCCTCAGTCTCCAGGCTGCGGTAGTGAACCTGGATATTCTTGGTGGCAGCTTCAACCTGACTTTTAACAAACCCTGTAAGACGGTTTAAAGTCCATGGGCCAAAGGATAATAGAAGGAGAACACCAACGAGGGGCCCGAGCAGGGTGAGGAGAAGGGTAGTAAGCCAGGGGGAGGCAAGGTTAGGGTTGGGGAAATTCCCCCTTTCAGAAAATTTAAAAATGAGTCGGGGTCATGAATAGTAAAACGGGGAAGAAGAATAACAAGGACACACCAGTCTTTGGAGGAAAGGAAGGTAGGGGCATAGACGATCGAGGTTAAACCAGAGGAACAAGCAAAATGGGTGTTATTTGGCGCGGGAATGTAGGGGAGGGAGAGGTCGGGAATGACAGTCTGGGCGCGAACGCCGCTGAGGGGAAGAGGAGGGAGCATATGGGGACCCAGGAGGCAAGTACCTATGCCGGAAACGGACTGGAGGGTAATGCGATTGTCGGGAGCTAAGCCGGTGAGGGTGGGGTAACATTAGTAAAGAGCAAGGTGGAAAGAAGAGCAATACCCTCGTAAAAGGGCGGGGAGGGGGAGAAACACATCCAACATTCAGGAAATGACAAGGAGGAGTCATTTTTCAAGGCCCATATGGAGGCATTTGACAACTGGAGAATAACATCAGCCGAACTGGGGGGGGCCCACGGGGAGGGTAGGTCGGAAGGGAGGGGGTGAAATGGACCGAAGGAGGACGTCCGAGGGGGTGGGCGGGGAGGGAGGCATGGGGGTGGCGGGTTTAGGCGGGGGGCCAGGAGCAGGAACGGGAACAGGATGATGGAAAATATGATTAGGCCCAACCACTGCAGTGCCCTTATTGGGTACCTTTTTCAAGAGGTGCAACCTGAACATAAGTCCAAAATCGTACTCTGATTTATAAACACGGAGGCCCCATTTAAATCCACGACCCGTCCAACTGGCACGTTTACCGGGCTCAGTGAAGCGAATGGTCAGGGGGTTGCACCAGCCATTGGTGACTGAACGAGCTGCATTGCAAAGGTCTTTAACGGCCTCACCATAGGGCTGAGGATGAACCCAGGAATCAACAATGATGTAGTCCCAAGAAGAGGATGGCTTCCAGTACGTGTCGCCAGTGGTCTCACACCCCCAAGAGGCACAGTAAAAATCTTGGGCCCCACCACAGCGGTGGTTATCAGGACGGGGCCGATGAGAGGGTCCCGGGCAAACATAGAGTCCTCCGGCCCAAGCAATCCCATCCTGGTGTAAGGTTTTGTGGAGCATGATGCGCTCCAGGTCATTACGGCAGCCGGGGCTGGGACCACCAACCGAGCGAGAGAAAGGGGGCATCTCCTCGGGAGCCTTAGGCCAAAAAATGTCTTCCACGCCCCAAGAAGAGGGGCCTCCCAGGGCCAGGGCACAGAGGTCAACCTGTAAATCGGGCCACTGGGGGTTAATGCCCTGAGAGGAGGAGGAATTAACAATATCTCCCGCTTGGTTAATAATGACCCAGGTAAAATTATAGATTGTATAAGGCTGAGGTTGGCGCAGGAATGCGGCGAGAATCACTTCAGGAAGGCAGAGGCAAAGGAGCGACGCGGTGGTATCTTTTTTATCCTAAAAAAGAGCACAATTACATCTTTTCCTCAGGGGAGTTCCCTGGGAGAGGGGGGTTAAAAGGTTTGATTAGGCGCTCAGGTAACCAGCGCGCATTTTGTTCTTTTTTATCATAAATGCAGGCATGACCTTTGCCCCAAATAAGGACTGGGTCGGGTCCATGCCATTGGTGGGTCAGTGGATCCTTCCACAGAGCCTTGGCATAGGTGGAGGAGGTGGAAGAGTGCCAAAGGCGATCGGCCGCCGAATGGCCAAGATCATCCTTTTGTAGAAAATTTAGGACGAACAATGCATGATTGAGAAGCAGGCGAGGCCCTGCTGTAGAGGGATATAGGATTCCTTTGGAAAACTGTAATTTATTAAGCATTGTTTTAAGTGTCTGGTGGGCCCTCTCGACAATTCCTTGTCCTTGGGGATTGTAAGGTATCCCCGTAACATGTTTAATCTGCAGTTGGGCACAAAAGGACTTGAAGGCAGAGCTTGTATACCCAGGGCCGTTATCAGTCTTTAAGGTAAAGGGTTTGGGGGCAACAGTAAGGCAATACAAAACATGATCAATAACATTTCTAGTAGACTCTCCAGCATACAATAAGGCAATACAAAACATGATCAATAACATCTCTAGTAGACTCTCCAGCGTGCGGAGAGGCGCAAATAAATCCACTAAAAGTATCTATAGACACATGAATATACTTAAGTTTCTTAAAAGAGGAGAAATGAGTAACATCCATTTGCCAGACCTGTCCAGGCATGAGGCCACGAGGGTTGACTCCTGTATGTGGCTCGGGAAGAAAGGTGACACATGCCTGGCATTCTTTAACAATAGCCCGGGCTTGTTCCCGAGTGATGGAGAACATGTGGCGAAGGCTTTGGGAATTAAGGTGGTGGAGGGCGTGAGCCTCCCTGGCCATAGCAACGGGGTCGCTGGCGGATGGAACGGCCAGCCCTGAAAGCAGGGGGCGCGTGGCTGAGTCCACCTGGGCATTAAGTGTAGTCAAAGGCCCTGGCAGGGTAGAGTGAGCGTGAATATGACCAACGAAAAAAGGCTGAGAGCGCAAAAGAATAAGCTGTTGGATACGGGAGAAGAGAGGGGAGGCATTAGTAGCAGGCTTAATACGAGGAACCGTCTCGAGGAGTGTAACAGAGGACGCGACATAGGCACTATCAGTATATAGATTAAAGGGAGTATGGGGAAGCAATGTAAAGGCGTGTGCGACAGCTTCCAGCTCAACAAGCTGAGCAGAGGTATGGGGGGTTTGTTTTTGCAGGATAGCTCCGTCCACAGAGAGGGCAGCAACCCCGGTAGAGGAGCCATCAGTAAAAACCAGGGAAGCTTGGGGGAGGGGTCTGGAGCGGGTGACTCTCGGAAAGATGACAGGTTGTCGCTGCAGGAATTGAATTAGTTTATCTGGGGGATAATGATTATCTAATAGGCCGCAAAAAGAAATACAGGAGACCGCCCAATCATCTGAATTTTGAAAAAGCCACCTTATTTGTGTGGCCGAGTAAGGCGTGATAATAGAGTGAGGGTCCCTTCCGAAGAGCCTGGTGGCCGCTTCCCGCCCCTGCCGAATGAGAGACGCAACCAGAGTAGGATAAGTAGGAAGGACCTTAGTGGAGGAGGAGGGGAGATGAAGCCAAAAAAGAGGGGCCCGTTGCCAGAGCAGTCCTGTGGGGGCAAAGAGGGAAGGAAAAATTATGAGCGCGAAAGGCTGGGTAGGGTCAGGAGCCGTTCCACCACCTTTCTGTTCTCCCTCCGAACCTGAGGAATCATGTTCACTATCAGAAGCCGGATCTCCTGGCGTTGCCAGATCCAAATGGCGGTCTTGTCCCCAGGTCTGTAAGTTCGAAAGAGGCCAGGCTGGGGCGCGGGGTCTCTGGAAATGGAGCCCCCGTGGGGACCTGTATCGGCCACAACCTGCCCTGGGATGGTATCCGAAGAGCTGGTCTAGGCCCTTGGGGACTTGAGCCATTGGACCGGCCCACGCTGCATCCCACCTTCTTCCCCTTCCTACAGTAAGGAATCTCAGGATGCCCCAGGGACCGCCGCCTGGGACCCTCTACCTAGGGCCCCGTGTCTGGCCGGGACGCCAGACTCGGGCATTTTGTAAAAAGTGCTGGAGTTGAGGCCAGCAGAAAACTGAACGGCGGGAGCTAGCCAAAGCAAGGCCTTCAGTGCCAACCGCGAGACTACTGAGCTGATACTCGGTGAAAAATGAAGATTGTGAATGTTGGGCTTCAAAATCTGTAAATGATGAGAGGCATAGTGGTCCACACCTTTAATCCCAGCACTTGAGAGGCAGAGGCAGGTGGCTCTCCCAAAGCAGCGCCTGAATCAGTGGCCTCAGTTTTTGCCCCGCTCAGGGCGGGCTGGCTCTGGGAACGGGTGACAGGGAAAATAAACGGGGCTGTGGAGGAAATGTGCGTTGTTAAAAGTGAAAGCCGTTGTTGAAGTTGAAGAATCTTCGTCGCATGGGAGATCTGGTGTTGGAGATGGGCCTCTGTCTGGCAAAAGCAGTTTGGGAGGGAACAAGGTGGCGGGAGCCGGGAGGCAGGGTAGGGCTTAGTAAGGGGAGGGGGAAGAGTGAGCAAGGTAGAGGAGGGAAAGGTTGGCGCCGCGCGGAGGAGGCCATCATCGGAATGATATCGAGCAGCCTCCTCCTCAAGGGTGGCAGCAGCATCCGGATCCAAGGGCTCATCTGGGGCCTGAGAAAGGAAAATGGCGGAATGGCGGGAGGCTCGTGAAGGGCCGACCAACGGAGGGGGAACAGGAGAGGCTGGCGGACCGGACCGGACAGAGGGTGTCCTTTTTGGGGGAAAAACAGGGGCACAAAGTGGTGAACACCCACGTTCCATAGCGGAAATGGGGTCCTCATAGGTGGGAGGAAGCGACGGATAAAGACGGCGAGGGGAAGGGGAAGGATTGGACGCAGGCGCAGGGGAAAGATTTTTTAAGGGCTCCGAGGATGTAGGAGGAACAGAATCGGGGGGCATGTCAATGAACGTAAGAGAGGAACCCTGCAGAGAGGAACAGGAAGGAACACGAGAAGGAGGGAGAGATTCGCGCAGGCAGAGTTCAGCCACGGAGAGGAGCTGCCTCTGTCCGCTTTCGTTTTCGCTGGACTCAATTATGTCCCGTATAAGGCCCCAATAAGAAAAAATACTGTTCGACACCGCTGTATTACCATCTTTTTTAATAAGTGCATTAAGCTCACGCCCCACCTTTTGCCACTTTTCAGAATGAATAGTAGGTCCATCAATCATGAACCAGGGACAGGTCTGGTCAATAAAAACAAAAAACTCAATCAAATGTTTCTTTTTTACCCTAATACCCCTCTCTCTGAGTACGTCCTTTAAGCCTCTTATGAACTTTGCTTCCTTGGACAGCGAATGGCCCATTCTTGAGATATGCGAACGGATGACTCACCTAATGACGAAGCCGGCCGGGCGAACTCGGCTGGTCATGAAAACTCCTGTGGACCGGTCCCTTAATCCGTTCGGGAAGAAACCCGCACCTCGAGCCCCACGTTGGGCGCCAGATTAACTAGTCCATGTAACGATAACTAGTCCACCGACCAGTCCAGCTGGTCAGTTATTGGGGGGCCGAGGGGGGTCGCAACCTGTATTTAAAGAAATGGGCGAGAGAGATGTAGAGCTCAAGCGAACAGTTGCTTGTCAAGAGCCATTTATTGAAGGTAATGGCAGGCTTTTTAAAACCTGCTTTAGTGAGGGCGGGGGTACGCAAGGAGAGTAGTGGAAAAGTACAAAATCTTCTGGGTTGAGCCCCGGGAACATTAGCAAGGGGAGGGGTCTTCCAGGTGAGACAAAGCAGGATGTCTCTGTGGTTATCTTAGGATCAGATCGCTGTCTTCTCAGGGTTAAGCCGGATGCCTTGCATACCTAATGAGTGGCCCAGCAGGATGTTGGCTGCAAATACTGAATGGGTGGGGGTCGGCCTCAGGCCTTTTGGTCCCTGGCAACTCTTCTCTTCTCTTGTCTTCTCTTTTTGAGCTCTATTCTGATGTTAACACATCTTTGAAGTGTACAGGTTGGTCTAATTCAGTAGTATTTCTTTCCATCACCCAGTGTCCTTCAGCTAATCTTCATTACCCCTTTCTGTTTATCAAGATACAATTAGATCTTTATGAATCCACACATAAACTAAATACTTAGTAACTCTCATCCCATACTCAGCTCCACACCAGTGAGCTGGGCTCCAGTTCAGCAAGCCAGGCTTCTTAGCTGTTGCCAATGGGCTGTCTATATTGATCCCCAATCTCATTAGGTACCATAGGTTCACAATTAAGCATTTTCTTTTCTCTTAATTTCTCTGTCTCTTGTTTCTCAAGGCATTATACTATTGTAGCTATTTTTTTTCTTGTGGTACAGCTATTTTTCAACCCTTTTTGAGAGGAAATATATAAAGATTGCAATTGAAAGTAGGGAAGGGCTTACTATGGTAGTCATAATTGCAGTGAGTACTAGGATGGCTTTTTCAAGTAACATTTCTACCCCCTCAAACCATATCCTTGTTCTCAAGGACTCTGAAATGGAATTTCTCATTTTTGATGCAGGAAAATTCTTGTCTATACAATTAAAACTGTCTTTTAGGTTGGCTTACTGTGATTCACTGTCTTAGAGGCTCCTGCATCATTCCTTGCTCTGTGCCTCCTGCTGTCCTCTGAGTCTCTCTGGGCATCTAGTTGAACTCAAAGAACTGAATCTTCTTCTAGAGATGATCCCAGACAAACTTCTCATCTGCGCCTGTCTGCCACATGCTGCTGTCCTCTCCAACATTTCTTTCAGATGTCCTTTGCTTCTGCAACATTTGTGGGCTTTCTTCTTCTAGTATGTTGGGTTTTCTTACCAGCCATGTTGTGTACCATATGTAAAAAGAATTTTTATTTGTCTGTTTTGTTTGTATTCTTAAAGAATTAGGCCTAGTCCTGGAAGCCTCTAGCCTCCATACAATTTAACCTAGGCCTAGAATGTTCTCATCCTCTGAGACTTACTGCTTAATAAGCTCACCCCCTTTTTTTCCCCCCACAGGAGAAGAAAATTTATAAAGATATGATTTGAACAGGAGAGAGCTCCTGAATAAAGAGAAATGTTACTTCATCAGACAGCCTGTGCATTCAGTTCAAGCTAATGTATAAAGACTAAAGTTTTCTTCTTAAATAAGAAGAAACTTAAAATGTTTTAAGTAACTTCAAAGGGTTACTACAGTTGAAAATTGTTTTCTAAATCTCTAAAGAGTTGGAGTAATTTGTAGCTAAGATAAAAATTTGAGCAGGGTAGTGGTAGCCCAATGCAGAGGCAGGCAAGTCTCTCTAGAGCAGAGTTGTTTTCTAAATTCGAGAGTTACAATGAACAGGGTAGTGGTCGTTCATAACTTTAATCCCAGCACTTGGGAAGCACTGGCTTTTGATCTCAACATTTGAGAGGTAGAAACAGATACATAAGAATTAGAAAAGAAAATGACCTTGAATCCATAATAATGGAAATGATAGCGGTGGGAATGAATAAAATCCATAAACAAATGCAGGACGATGCAGCCAAACAGATTGAAGACCTTAAAGAGGCCTATAGAGAGACACTGGAAGAAATTCACAAAAATACAAAAAATCAGATGAAGGAAATCAATAAAACAGTTCAAGATTTGAAGATGAATATGGAAACAATGGGGGAATTCCAAGATGGCGTCGACCAGTATGCACCGTATCTGATCTACTGCAAGGAGACCAGGGACTTGAATGGAACCACAGACTGCTCAGTCTTGAGAACTGTAGGTGAGTGGGGTCCCAAACTCCACAGACCACTGGTGGGCCTAGCCCCAGGACAAACAACAGCCTGGAGGTGCTAAACCCACTCCCCAGACTCTGGAATGGAATCCACATGCAAGCACAAACTCGCTGTGTGGGTAGGTGATATTCCGGAGCCCCTGACCTGAGGAGTCTCAGGGAATAGGGTAAAACTGCCCTTGGATCCCTCCACCCACCCCACACTAAACTGTGGAGGTCGCCCGCCCAGGCCAAATGGAAACACAGGCGGCAGGGCCCACCAAAAACAGCTAGAGTGGGTGTGCAACTTGCGGGCCGTCCTGGGTCCAATCTAAAGCCAGACACAACGGACTGAGCCTGCAAACAGGGGCAGTTAGAAGCCAGCTTGGATTGCTCTCACAGGCCCAGCAGGATCTCCCATGCTATCGGGAGATGTGGGTTATGCCTGCAGTATCTAATCACCGACCTAGAGGGATCTCTGAGCATCTTGGCTTACAGGGTTGCAGAAAGTGCAGGCACCTTGGATCCTGCCAGTGGCCTGAGACCATATTGCCTCTGGTCCGCAGCACACTGATCCTGCACTCTCCAGCAGATAGAACCTAGTTGGATCAGCTCCCACAGGCCTGGCGGGATCTCCCACGCTATTGGGAGACGTGGGTCATGCCTGCAGAGTCTAATCGCTGACTTAGAGGGATCTCTGAGCATCCCAGCTTACAGGATCGCGGAAAGTACAGGTACCTTGGAACCCGCCAGCAGCCTGAAACCGTATTGTCTCTGGCCCATGATGCACTGATCCTGCACTCTCCAACAGACAGAACTTAGCTGGTTCAGGCCCTGCAAGATCTCCCATGTTCCTGGGAGAGACTGGACACTTCTACAGGGTAGAAGCTAAAAGACAGCTACAGCCCAGAAGATATGATCCAGCTGGGGTCTTAGCTACAAAGCGACAGGAAGGACAGGCAGCTGGGACCAACCTACCCAATCAGAATGCTTGTGTGCTGACCTTGTTCTAGGTCCCAAAAATGTTGATCTGAATTACAGTAGTAAGGTGAAAGGGTCCAAACAGAAACCTATTTTGGCTGACTCAGTCTGGAGCCTAAGGTGTAGAGAAAAATCTCCAGGAGTGGAAACCGGATCACCTGCCTATTCCAGGGAAATACTCCCTGATTCCCTACAGGCAGGGGCACCCGACCTATAATCAGTCATCAACTATCCACTCTCAACCAGTGAAGGTCACTAGAAGCTACCTCCCAACACAGAGACACCAAAATGACAAAAGGACAGTGAAAGAATGCCAACAAAAACCAAAACAGTTTGGCATCTCCACATCCCAGCAATCCCAATGAAAACAACCCAGAGAACCCAAAAACAATTGAAATGCAAGAAAATGGCCTCAAGTCCTTAGTAAGGAAAATGATAATGGAAGAAACGAATAAAATCTGTAAACAACTGCAGGAAGAGGCAAACAAGAGGGCTGAAGATTTAAAAGAGTCATATAAAGAGTCACTAGAAGAATTTCAGAAAAATACAAATAACCAGATGAAGGAAATCATTAAAACAGTTCAAGACCTGAAGATAAAAATGGAAGCTATGATAAAGGAACACACAGAAGAAAAACATGACCGAGAGGCATCAGAGAAGAAAGCAAGCATCTCAGAAGTGATCTTATCTAACAGAATGCAAGAAATGGAGGAACGAATATCGGGACTTGAAGATGCAATCACAGAACTCAAAACAACCACCAAAGAAAATGCTAAATCTGAAAAATTCCTGACACAGACATGCAGGGATGGTTTAAGATATGGAATTCCATCAATGTAATCCACCATATAAACAAACTGAAAGAGAAAAACCACATGATCATCTCCTTAGATGCAGAGTAAAAGGCTGGAAAAAGATATTCCAAACAAATGGTCACAAGATGCAAGCTAGTGTAGTCATTTTAATATCTAATAAAACAGAATTTCAACCAAAATTAATCAAAAGAGGTGAGGAAGGGCACTTCATACTCATCAAAAGTGAAGTAAATCAAGATTCCATCACAATTCTGAACATCTATGTCCCCAATACAAAGGTACCCACATTTGTAAAAGAAATATTAACAAACTTTAAACCACACATCGATCCCCATGCATTAATAGTAGTAGACTTCAACACTCTATTTTCACCAAAGGATAGGTCCACAAAACAGAAACTAAACCAAGAAATAATGACACTAACTGATGTCATGATTCAAATGGATCTAACAGATATCTACAGAACTTTTCACCCAAACACAAAAGATTATACCTTCTTCTCAGCAGCTCATGGAGCCTTCTCCAAAATTGATCATATAGTAGGTCACAAAGCAAGCCTCAACACATATGAGAAGATTGAAATAATACCTTCTATTCTATCAGATCACCATGGACTAAAGCTGGACTTCAACAACAACAGAAATAACAAAAAGCCTACACACACATGGAAACTAAACAACTCTCTACTTAATGACAATTGGGTCATGGAAGAAATAAAAAAATAAGGACTTCCTAAAATTCAGTGAAAATGATAGAACAAAATATCCAAATTTATGAGACATTTTGAAATCAGTGCTAAGAGGAAAATTCATAGCACTAAGTGCCTTCATACAGAAATTGGAAACATCTCATATAGGCAACTTAACAACACATCTGGAAGCCATAGGAAAAAAAGAAGCAGAAATACTTAAGAGCTGGAAATAATCAAACTCAGGGCTGAAATAAAAAATTAGAAACAAAGAGAACAATTCAAAGAATCAACAAAACCAGGAGCTTGTTCTTTGAGAAAATCAACAAGATAGACAAATTGTATCCAATCTAACTAAAAGACAGAGAGACACTATCCAAATCAACAAAATCAGAAATAAAAAGAGAGACATAATGACAGACAGTTGAGAAATACAAAGAATCATAAGGTCCTACTTCTAAGGCTTATATAACACAACATTTGAAAATCTAAGGGAAATGGACACTTTTCTTGATCGTTTCCAAAGGTGAATCAAGATCAGATAAACAAATTAAATAGCCCTATTTCTCCTACAGAAATAGAAGCTGTCATTAAAAGTCTCTTCACCAAAAAAAAAGCTCAGGGTCAGATGGTTTCCATGCAGAATTCTATCACACTGTCAAAGAAGAGCTAATACCAATACTCTTCAAGCTACTCCACAAAATAGAAATGGATAGAACATTACCAAAATCCTTCTATGAGGCCACAGTCACCTTGATACCTAAATCTCACAAAGACCCAAGAAAGAAAGAGAATTTCTCTTATAAACATTGATGCAAAAATACTCAATAAAATACTTGCAAACCAAATCCAAGAACACATCAAAGATATCATTCACTGCGACCAAGTAGGCTTCATTCTAGACATGCAGAGATGGTTCAATATATGAAAATCCATCAATGTAATCCACCATATAAACAAAATGAAAGAAAAAAATATTATCATCACCTTAGATGCCAAAAAAGCATTTGACAAAATTCAACACATATTCATGTTTAAAGTTTTGGAGAGATCAGGGATACAACGCACATACCTAAACATAATAAAGGCTATATACAGCAAGTCAATAGCAAACATTAAATTAAATGGAGAGAAACTCAAGAATATTCCTCTAAAGTCAGGGACCAGACAAGGCTGCCCACTCTCTCCATATCTCTTCAATATAGTTCTTGAAGTTCTAGCCAGAGCAATAAGACAACAAAAGGAGATCAAAGGAACCAAATGGGAAAGGAGGAAGTCAAATTATCCCTATTCAGAGATGATATAATAGTGTACATAAGTGACCCCCAAAATTCCACTAGAGAACTCCTACAACTGATAAACACCTTCAGCAAAGTAGTTGGATACAAAATTAACCCAAAAATAAGGCAGTAGCCTCCCTGTATCCAAATGACAATCATGCTGAAAAAGAAATTAGGGAAACTATACCTTTCACAATAGCCACAAGAAATATACAGTATCTAGGAATAACTCTAACCAAGCAAGTGAAAGACTTGTTTGAAAAAAACTTCAAATCTCTGAAGAAAGAAATTGAAGATGACATCATAAGATGGAAAGATCTCTCTTGTTCATGGATCGGGAGAATTAACAGTAAAAATGGCTATCTTACCAAAAGCAATTTACAGATTAAATGAAATCACTATTAAATACCTATACAATGTTTAAAAGACATTGAAAGATCAATTATCAATTTCATAATAAAACAAAAACAAAAAACAAAATAGCTAAAATAATCCAGTACAATAAAAGATCCTTCGGAGAAATCTCCATACCCTATCTCAAGCTGTATTATAGAGCAACAGTAATTAAAACAGTATGGTACTGGTACAGAAAATGCTGGATAACCAATGAATCGAATTCAAGACCCAGAAATAAATCCACACACATATAGACACTTGATTTTTGACAAAGAAGCCAAATCCACTCAATGGAAGAAGGATAACATCATCAACAAATGGTACTGGTCTAACTGGATGTCTACATGTAGAAAGATGCAAGTAGATCCATATTCATCACCATGCACAAAACTCAAGTCCAAATGGATTAAAGACTTCAACATAAAACCAGAGACTGTAAATGGGTTAAAAGAAAAAGTGGGGAAGAGCCTGGAACATATTGGCACAGGAGACAACTTCCTGAACAGAACTCCAACAGCCCAGGCCTTAAGGTCAACAATGAATAAATGGGACCTCATGAGGCTGAGAATCGTCTGTAAGGCAGAAGACACTGTCAACAGAACAAAGTGAAAGCATACAGATTAGGAAAAGATCTTCACCAACCCTACATCTAACAAAGGGTTAACATCCAAAATATATAAAGAGCTCAAGAAATTAAACAAACCAAACCAAATAACCCAATTAAGAAATGGGGCTCAGAACTAAACAGAGAATTCTCAACAGAGGAATATTGAATGGCTGAGAATAACCTAAAGAAATGCTCAACGTCTTTAGTATCAAAGAAATACAAATCAAAATGACTCTGAGATTCCATCTTACACCCATCAGAATGGCTAAGATCAGAGATGCAAGTGACATCATATGCTGGCAAGGATGTGGAGAAAAGGGAACACTCCTTCATTGCTGGTGGAAGTACAAATTTGTACAACCACTTTGGAAATCAATCTGGTGCTTTCTCACAAAAATGGGAATAGGACTACCTCAAGACCCAGCTTTTGCACTCCTTGGAATATACCCAAAAAATGCTTCACCACACAAAAAGGACATATGCTCAACCATGTTCATAGCAGCTTCATTTGTAATAGCCAAACCTGGAAACAACCTATATGTCCCTCAGTCAAAGAATGGATAAAGAAACTGTGGTACATTTACACTATGGAATACTGCTCAGCTATTAAAAACATGGAAACCCTGAAATTTGTAGGTAAATGGCTGGAACTAGAAATGATCATCCTGAGTGAGGTAACCCAGACCCAAATGATACACATGATATATACTCACTTATAATTGGACACTAGCCAAACAGAGATGTCCCTTGAAAGTCTTCACTTAGCCAGAGATTGGGATAGATACTAGGACTTCCTATTGGGACTCTAGGTGTGAGAGGTAAGGAAGAACTGGGAAATAGAATGGTACAGAGGGTCCTAGAATCCTACAAGAAGACCATTAAGGCTGATGGATCTGGACCTAGGCAGGTCAGCTCAAACTACTGTACCAACCAAGGATAATGCACACAGTAAACCTAGAACCCCTATCCAGATCTAGCTAATGGACAGCACATTCTCTACAACTGTGTGGCGAGCAGACACTGACTCAGATATTAACTCCGGGGCCCCCTGTTTGACCACTTCCCCCGGTGAGGAGATCTGGTGACACTCAAAGGAAGAGTAAGCAGGCTACCAGGAAGAGACCTGATAGGCTGTGATCTTATAGTGGGGGATGAGGTCCCCTTCTGTCATAGACCTAGGGGAGGGGAATAGGATAAAAGAGCGAGGGAGAGGGAACAATTGAGGGGATAACAACTGAGATGTAATCTGAATAAATTACTTAAATAAAATTTTTTTAAAGAATCAGAATGATTAAGCTTAAAATCATTTGCTAACAGTAGGCTGAAATGCAAAATAAATGTACTTCGTGACCTAAAAATAAATATATTTAAAGTTATGTTTAGTTTCAAATTTTCAAGACATTTTTTTTAATTTTTCAATTGAAAGACAATGCTTTTTCTATTGCCGAAAATAATTTTGCCTCAGGAAAGATATAACCCATCAAAAAAGAAAACTCCCAGCGTTAGGGGGAGGGCAGGGTTTTGTTTTTATCATTCCAGGAGAATATAAACATCAAACAAAGGAATCTAGAAACCACCGGATAAATAAAACATCTGAAGAAAAGGGATATATTATCAAGAGAAAATGTCACAAGAAAAGGAGTAATTGGCCAAGTGTTATGACCACCTCCATTTTGTCTCTGCTACCCTCTACAGACATAAGTGGCAAATGGTCTTCATGTGGTCCCAATTCAATTAAAAATTAAAGCTGGCTTTGGAGTTGGAACATGGCTCTCTTCTACTCTAACCCCATGTATGCTTGTTAAACAAAAATTCAAAATCTCTGTCTCATATCAGAATAGCCACTTGGTATGGGACAGAGGATGAATTTGGGTTCTGGTATTGACATATTGCCCAGCTCTTGTTATTTGTGTTCTTGCACTAGCCTTTAGCCATCTGGTTGTCTCTGGTATTAGCTGGTGGTGTGTGGTGGCTGCCTGCTTGCAGGAATGCATGTAAGTGTGAGGTCGAGTAGATGAAGGCTGCAGGGGGCCAGGTGTATCTCACCTCTGCCATGTTTGCCTGTGTCCTGGTGGTCCTTGGGAGCTGTAGTCCTCTGTCTTACCCACTTGGCCACCAAGGGCCTCTAGGGATGGGGTGCTGGATATGGATTGGGGTGCACTAGGAATGGGTTGGGTCACCAATTTGCTGCTGTTGGATAAAGTGAACTAACATCAGATGTCTAGAAAGTGCAAGAACTGGGTTGGGGTCCTGTAGACCAGTCCAAGTCATGATCTGAGTCATGGAACCACTGAAAGAGAGGTAGCCCTCTGAAATCCATAGAAGACGTCCCCAGACACCAAATGCTTAGCATAAGGAGATTTATTATCTTGGAGTGGCAAGCAAGTGGGCGGGGCTTGGAAAGCCAGTAGCAGCAAGCACAAGCAAGAAAGGTAAGAGGAGAAAGGAGGCAGGAGAAGCAAGAGAGGCAAAAGCAAGAGAGAATGTTCCTGCAGGAGTGGGCCTTTACAGGGAAAGATGGACAGGGCGGGAGTCTGTACTACAGTGCACTGGTAAGTCCTGACTGGACATCTTAGCCAAATAATGTTTTGATTGTCGGACCTTGGTGTTTTGTCTCAGGAATGAGTCAGTAGCCAATCAGGAAATAGACCTTAGGGGCTAACTTTAGGACTGTAACAGTTATCAGCAAAGTACAGGAAAAGTTGTAAAAGAAAAAAAAAAAAAAAACCAAGGTGGCAAAATGCATCCGCAGTGTTTGCCATGCTCAGTCTATTGAAGCTCTTTCAAGCATGATGTTTTCATACATGTACATCATGTATGTTGATCTAGTCTCCCTGACTGCCCATTACCACTCACTTGTCTCCTTCACCTTTCATGTTATATTTTTAGAATCTAGATTTTGCTTATGAATGAAAACAGGGTACTTGTCTTTTTCATTTGGGCTGGAGACATGATTCAGTAAAGTACTTGCCTTGCAAGCATGAGCTCAGATCCCAGGAACCGTATAGAACTCATAAAAGCAATGCAGTGGCATGTGGATGTAACTGAGTGCAGGCAGGAAGGCCTGGATCTCACTGACCAGCCAGTATAACCAAATCAGTGAGTTCCATGTTCAGGGAGAGATGCTGCCTCAAAATCCAAGGTGGAGCATGACTAATGAAGACACCCATGTTGACCTCTGGCTTCCATGTACACGGGCACATGTGCATCATGCACGCTCTTACACATATGCAAAAGAGGTATGTACACACACACACACACACTCACACACACACACAAATTTTCTACCTATAATTCTGGCAAAGATGAAAGCATTTGGCAATGTACAGGTTTATTGAAAATGAGCAAATTTTGGGCGTGGGAAGAAATTTGCAAAAAATAAAAAAAACATGACTGTTGCTATTAATTTGATACAGATTTGATGATATAATTAAAATTCCTGGCCTACGTAGTAAAGGAGAAAAGACAGCAACAAGACACATGTACAGTGAAGCTGGGGTCAGGTTATCTGTGCTGCTCTGATGGAGCCACACCTGCTGCCATGAGTGTCCAGGAACCTCAGCAAGCATCAGCACCATTTTATTAGGTGGAGCACAGGGGTGGGGGTGTAGTCTCAAGCTTCTTAACCAATATATTTTATTACAACCTAGTATCTGAACGAATGTACGTCACTTATAACCCGACTAACCAAAACAATAAGAAAGGAGGATTAAAGAACACAATAAGAAAACTGTAAGGATATCAGTCCCGAGGAACGATTCTCCTAGGGTAATAAGCAGGATTTCTTCTGCTGGAACCTGGAGTAACCAGAACCTGGAACTTCAGCAGGAGCCGGAGCCCCGAAGCCTTCCCTCGAGCGCTTCTCTCTAGGAGTGTCTCGAAGTGGAGCCATGAACAGCCAAAACTATCCGAAGTCTCCAAAAGGCCCCGCCTCCAGTTCTGGGCTCATTTATATGTTTCCTCCCAGAGCCTGTTCACAGGGTCTTTTCAGCTGGCAACAATCAAGCTCCAGCATGAGATGGTTGGTCCTCTAGTGGATTAACCTCACCTGTTGTCTCACAAGACCATTCCGATCCCATGCTTGGGATCCTAAAAAAACAGGTTTATCTCTCCTTCGTGGGGGTGCAGGAGAAGTTAGCTAATCTTGGTAGGAAGTCTCTGTAGGGAAGCCATCTCAGGCTTTAAGTATTGAGGAGGATGAAGCTACAGAGCTAGTTCTTGCACCAGCCTGATCAACTGTTCACAAGTACTAGTACTTGGACCAGTATCCGCCAGGTGTGGGGGCATACATTTGCTCCAGGCCTTGGGAGGCTGAGGAGGAATGATAGGAACGAGTTTGAGGGCAGCCTGGGCTATGTGATGAGTTCAAGGCTAGCCTGGGCCACATAGTCCAGGCCCTAAGCAGCTGCTGTCCTGACAGGCGCCACTCAGAGATACTCACCTGTGAGGCATTGCTAGACTCTCATCTGCAGGCATAGCAGCGTGTTGTTAATAGTGTCAGGGTTTGGATCTCCTACATGATGTGCCCAGGCCTTAGTGTCTGCTCTTTCTTTATCCGTACACATCTTGTAGGGATGGTAAAATTTGGGTCGAAGTTTTTGTGGGTAGCCTGGCACTCCCCTCCCTCTACGAGGAGTCCTGTGTGGTTGGAGGGTGGCCCTTCTTCAGGCTCCATGTCTACCCTTAGTGTAGATGTCTCAGCTAGAATCATCTCCACATCCTCCTAGGAGCCTACCCTGTCTTAGGTCTCTAGCCTGTCTCAGAGATGCCCCAGGCCATGGATTCTCTTCTCTGCAAACCCTCTCTCCTTCCCTCCTCTCCCACATCTGATCCTGGCCCTCATTTCCCTAAGCATCCCTTTTCCTATTCTGTTCCCTCTCTTTGAGCACTTTCCCTGTTCATTCCCCCATCTCAGTGAAACTCAAGCATCCTCCCCTGAACCCTTCTCATTACTTAGCTTCTTTGGGCCTGTGAATTGTAGTATGGTTATCCTGTACTCTATAGCTAATATCTGCCAATAAGTGAATACATACCATGCATATCTTCCTGGGTCTGAGTTACTTCACTTGGGATGATCTTTTCTAGTTCCATCCAATTTTGCCTGCAAATTTCATGGTGTCCTTGTTTTTAAAAGTGGAGTAGTAGTCCATTGTGTAAATGTACTACATTTCCTGCTGGACTGAGAATGGGGTGCACTGGGAACCAGGTGAGCCTCTCTGCTGTTAAGTTCACTGGTAAGATAGGGCAGGCTGGGAATTGTCATCATTGGGGACTCACCTAGTGGTCCCTGGGGCCCACTGGCCTCTGGAAATGGAGGTAGGGGTGAGTCTAGAAGACTGAGGGTGCAGGGGCCCTGTGTAGCTCACTGATGCTGTTTCCCTGGTGTCCTGGTGAAAGCAGAGGGCTGGTGCCTGCAAATCTCACCTGTCTTTCACACCTGGCTGCCAAGAGCCTCCAGGCCAGGGATGGGGCACTGGACCTGGAAGAGGGTACACAGGGGACAGTGTCATACAGAGTATTAACTAATTCTAAAGTAAGCTTCATCTAGCTTCTGTGTTTTCAGGTTTGAGTCTGAAGCAGGTAACGAGGAACAAAGTTTGTGTACTTGGGGTGTCCTTAATAGATTATGGTTCTCAAACTTTCCTGAGATCTGCTAAATACAGCATTTAAAATGTTTAGGTTTTCTCCGACTCCTAACAGTAACTTTTTAGGTTTCCAAGATGATGAGGGGGCTCCCAAAGACAAATCCACCTGGATTGTGTAACACCGACCACTGGGAGGAAGTAGTTTTACTAGGACAATAATAGGTAGGTTGCAGAAAAAGAACACAGGTGAAGACAGAATAAGCTAGAAATGAAAAGGAGCCAGAAGACTAGAAAAGATTGCTGGAGTTAGTTTGAGGCCACGCAGAGCAATTCAGGGTCCAAGAGAGAAGCCAGATTGAATAAGCCAGCTGGGAGAGGACTTACTCTGTTTGAGCCAGAACAGCTGAGTTGAACCAGCCAACGGAGAGCTCAGAACAGGAAAGCGTGAGCTTACTAAACTGAGTCCCAGAGGCTGAAAATATTCCAGGCCTAGGTTAGATTGTATGGAGACCAGAAGCTTCCAGGACTAGGCCTAGGTTAGCAGAAGGAGGCAGTAAGCCTCTGAGACAACAACTGAAACAGGCAAGTAAAAGTTCCTTTTACACCTGAGATTGGTTTCCAACACCCATGCTGTGTGACCCACAACCACCTGTAACTCCAGCTCCAGGAGAATCCCACTGTGACCTCACAAACAGCTGCACTCACATTTACAAATACACACACACACACACACACACACACACACACACACACACACACACAATTGGGGAGGAGAGTGTGATCAACTTTAAGAAATCATAGAAAGCAAATCTTAACCCAGAGACACAATGCTAATTCCACATTAATTTTATTTCAAGACGAAAGCCTCAAGGTTGTGAATTGTTATGTGCTCGTCAGGGGGAATCGTTGACAATTTCTTGTAGTAATTGCTGTGGACTTTGTTTCTTGTGTAGCTCCAATTAGTATGGAAGGAAATTAGTTTCCAGGAGGATTTTCTTTCACTTGTTTGGTCTCTATAACTATGGCTGCTCTTACAATTCCACCAAAAAGAAGGGAAGCCAAGATGAGAACCATACGAGTAAATAAAACAAGTAAGATCCTGTTTACACTCACATGTATTTCGATTTGAAACCTTTTCTCAGTGGAAGGTGGAGGACCGCTGTTCACACTACCACCTGCTCCTGTTAGTTCACACGTTGGTGGTTCCCAACCTTGCACACAGTGACAATTGCCATGGTTGTTACACACCCCTTTGAAGTTACATTTGCTAATGTTGCATGCATAATTCAGGGTTTGATGAAAAACACACGATTGTGCTTTACAGTATTTCCCAGGGCCACAGGTTGCACCATCCACTACAAGCCCATAAGATGGAATATTTGCCCCATGGTGTACATCATACCCAAAGCACTGGTGTTCTTTAACATCGCGTACCTTTATGTGATGAAATGTAGAGTGCTCACCTCCACCAGGGATACGAGTGACACCAGTACAGTGTAGGAGTCCACAATAGATATCGTCATCTTGACATTTGATAGGCTTGCTTCCTGAAAGCAGTATTTTAAGCCCACAGTTTCCAAATCGGTCACCTTTGCGATTTAATACTTCATAGCATGTTTGTGAAGCATCCTTTACTTGGTATCCAAAAAGAGCTTGACACTGCAGATTACGGTCGCTGCAGTTCCCTGACATGCAAACTGCTAGTGGTGAGCAAGGAGTTCCATCCATGATGTAACTATTTTCTGGGCAATGATTTGCTGTTCCGCTACAGTATTCTGGCAGATCGCAAATGCCTTGTTTGTCTCTGCACCTCATGCCAGCTTCTGCATAGTTACAATTGATACAGCAACCTCCTACATCGCAAGTACTGCCCTGAGTAAATGTGCAAGTGGTTGTACAGCACATGTTATGGGTGCAGTTTTTAAAGGAGCCACAGTCACATTCCTCTTTCGACTCCACCACTAGATTTCCACAACGGGGAACTTCGTATTTAAAATTATTATACGGCTCGGGAATTGAACTCAGGCAACTATCCCAGCCATGGATCCTAGTATGTATCTCAATGAAAGAACAATTGCTCCACATATCCAGAAGAGAAGGATGTTCATTCATGACACAACTGCTTCTTCTGAAACAAACACAGCCGGGTGTGTCATGCGTTATACTCAAAGTGTGACCTATTGCGTGAGACATCAGACTTGCAGCCAGAAAGGAATGGCGATGTTGTAGATACACATACACTACTGAATTGGCACTGTGGCACAAAGACCCCTGATTGGATAGGTAATCGGCATTTGCAACTTTATTTCCTGTAAAAATAACTGAAACGGAGCTCGGTATCTCTGTATGAAATCTGGATTTCCACATGCCAAAATTTTGTAGATACTCTGAACCGTCATGGAACCACCTGCTTAGGTCATGCGAGTCACTGTGTTCCCATATACACACCGCAATTACATAGACACCCAAGCCAGTTAGTTTATAAATGCTGTCTGAGATGCTGTTTATTATCAGTACCATCTCGAGTGAGTAAGTAAAATTCCTAGTGATTTGGTGTAATGAATGAGTCACCGTGTAGTGCACTCTCAGATTCTTCGTATGGACACGCCACAAATACGTTGGGGCTGCTCTGGGACTTCCAGCAAATTTCATCTCTTCTGGGGGTTCTCTTCCCTCTACCACATCCTCATTTCTACACTTTCTAGACTTACGTGACCTTTCGTCCACCGCAATCAGAGAAATGACATGCTCAAATTTCGAAGAAGTTGCCAACGGCTTGATTTCATAAGTGGAATCATCTACCTGCACCATGCCATTCAGGCCTCCTTTGCAGGTGTCTAGTGTAGCTAGGGACCCAGGGACCCCTTCCAGGTAGCTGTAGAAGTAACAATCCCGAGGAATAAAGGGGTGATCCTCCTGCTCAGCTCCTTGGTCATTAGTAGTGTATACAGGAACATTTTCAGGAATCATGTTCCTCTTGAGTTTCATGTGGATCACGTGTCTCTGTCCCCTAAAGCGCATGCTATAAGCGACCTGGTCTGGCATATTGCTTCCACCCATTCTCTGGGGAACCTTCCTGGGAATCACAACTTCAGAGGTCATGAAGCGCCATTTTGGTGGGCCACGGGAACAGCAGACAGGTGACAGCAGTACCCACAGCACAGACAACCAGAGAGCACCTCCTAGGAGGGCCTCAGTCCAGGTAGATGACCTAAGGAAGGGAGCCATGGACCAAAGCAAATGTAGCCCCCTAGGAGGCAGATGGGATTAAAATATCAAAGTTCAAACTGGGGCATGAGGAGAGCAGAGTGAGGCAATAGACTTACAACCTCAAGGAACTAAAAAGAGAGGCTATTACATAACAATGCGGTGCTCATCCAAGCATTGTGTGCTCAGTGACCTGGAGAGCCTATGGTAGAAGCCCCAGGAAGGGCAAAAAGTGAGAGGTACTTGATGGAATACATATATATTTGTATTAAAACATATTCAAATGTAAAAATATGAGTGAGAAAAAAGAACTTTTGGGTTTTAGGACAGGATGAACATTTAATTATGTCAAGAAACAAACATTAGTAAGATGGTAAATGCTCCTCTATTAGGGATCTTGTGGGAAAAATTATTGTTTACAGAAATAGCTTTTATTTGGGCATTTTTTGGGTCTTACTGGCCTTTTGCTTATATGTTTTCTGATTTTGTGGTGTTATGATGCGTGTGTGTGTGTGTGTGTGTGTGTGTGTGTGTGTGTGTGTGTGTGCCTGTCCGTTTCCTCTGGGGCTTTTTTCTTTGTTTTTGTTTGTTTGTTTGTTTGGGTTTTTTGAGACAAGCTTTTTCTCTGTGTAGCCCTGGCTGTCCTGGACTCACTTTATAGACCAGGCTGGCCTTGAACTCACAGGGATCTTCCTGCCTCTGCCTCCTGAGTGCTGGGATTAGAGGCGTGCACCACCACAAAGGAAAAATAGAGGCTTTTCCTTTGTATTTTTAAGTTCTTATTTGTTTGTCTATTTTTTTCCAAGAGAGAAGGGGCACAGAGGTAAGTGGGAGGAGATGGGAGGATCTGGAGAAAACTGGAGAAAGGAAAACCATGGCATACACTGTATAAATTTTTTCAATAAAAATTTAAAATAAGTAAAACCAACTAGAAGTGATATAGTCCATAGATGTCATGAAAAGGAAACTTCCGGTTGCAAAACATAGTTTCTTATCAAATTCAAGTGAGTGATACCAATCTTCAAAAAGCTACAAATATATTCTTACCTAATGATCATAGCATCACTTTTTCTAAGCTTATTCTAAATCCTCAAAATAGAGCCATCCCTAAATCAATGATAGCTACACGTTTCCATTGAATAATTCTCTTCATTAACATCAACCAATTTCTAACATCTGCAATGGTGTATGTGAATCTTACAGAGAACATGACTGGGGAGGGAAGCAGACCAAAGATTATTCTCTATAAGTGATTTCATTTGAAAGGAGCCGGATAACAATGCAGACCAATGGAGGGGATTAGTGCAGCAAACAGCAATTTCCTGATGTGTGGTGTAACAGGGCATGTAGGGACATGTCTGGAGTGATGGGCAATAAGAGTCGAGTATTCCTACATGGTGACCACCAAGAAAATGCCATCTTTTAAGTGTTTGTTTCCAAGTGCATGCTTGGTACACTTCAAATGAGTGTCTAATGAAGTGTCTTAGTTTAGCTTTTTTACATCATTCACACATCACTGACATCTCAGAAGACACCTTCCTTTCCTTTTAAATACCATTTTAGCACTGGATTGCACGTATATAGGTTCAACTCACTACAGAAAATTACTGACTTAGCTTTCCTCCTTCGTTTCTCTCTTTTTCCTCTACTTAGTTGGAGTCTGTCTTAGCTAGGGTTTCTAGTACTGTGATAAAAACACCATGAAGAAAATCAACCTAGGGAGCAAATGGTTTGTCTCAGCTTACAACCCTCAGGTTACATTCTATCATGGAGGGAGTTTGGGCAGGAACTCAAACAGGACAAGAACTCGGAGGCAGGGACCTGTGAGAGGCCATGGAGGAGTGTGGCTTACTGATTTGCACTCCACTGCTTGTTCAGCCTTCCTTCTTAGAGCATGCAGGACCAATGTCTCAGAGGTGGTATCACCTAGTGAGCTGGGCCCTCTCACATCAATTAATCAAAAATAGGCCAACCTTAGAAGTGCATTTTCTGAGTTGAGGTTCCCTTTTCCAAAATGACTCCAGCTTGTGTCAAGTTGACATGAAACTAGCCAGCGTAATTAAACACTGGTCAACTTAACACAAAGATAACCTCACTATTCAACTAGAACTTCTTCTTTCTCGTTTGTCTCCGAGATAGCATATGAATACTATTATTTCAATATAAACTATTAAATAACTTGAAAAGTCCCACTCTTTAAAAAGTTTAAAATATTCAGAGTCTCTTTCAAAATTGAACCCTCCACGCTATTCTTATTACCCAGTATTACCTTCATACCAAAGCCAGACAAAGACACAAAGGAGGAGGAAGAAGAGGAAGAAGAGGGGTACTATTTTAGATCCATCTCCTTGATTAACATAGATGCAAAAATTGTCAATAAAATACTTGAAATTGAATTTAATGTTTCATTAAAAGGATTATTCATCATCGCTGGGCATGGTGGCATACACCTTTAGTCACAGAACTCAGGAGTTCAAGGCTAGTCTGGTCTACAAAGAGAGCTCCAGGAGAGCCAGGGCTGTTACACAGAGAAGCCCTGTCTCAAAGGAAAAAAATATTATTCATCATGATAACTTTAGTTTCATTCCAGTGATACAGGTTTGGTTTGGCGCATATAAATCAGTAAATGTACTTTACACATAAGTAGATTCAAAAGGAGAAATTACATGATCATCTCAATAAGTGCAGAAAAGCTGTAGATAAAATCTATAATCCTTTCCCGATAAAGGCATGGAAAGGCAAGAATCAGACAATGCATCCAGGCTGAATACAATAAACCTGTAACTCACATCACACTAAGTAGAGAAAAACTCAATGTTTCCAGGATAACCAGGAGCAAGATAAAGGTGTCTACTCTCTTCACTTCTGCTCAATAGCTTCAACTCTTACCTAGAACAATAAGAAAAGAGAAAGGAATAAAAGAGATACAAATAATAAAAGTGAGAGTGTTCTTCCTCGATGTGACTCTGTACACAGGAGGCCTTAAAGATAAAAGAACTCTTAGAACTGGTAAATACTTCTGGCGGAGTCTGATGAGTCAAAGCGAACACACAAAAATCAGTAGATTTTTCTATATTCCAATGACAAACATAATCAGGTATATATTCTTTCATGTAGTTACACACAAAATAAATAAATAAATAGATAAATATGGGGGCATACCTCTATAATGGAAATATTAAGACAATAAAATAGAAATTGAGGGAGATATTAAAGATTCCCATGTTCAAGAGTTGGAAGAACCAATATTGTAAAACTGACTATCCTACTGTCCTGCTTAGTTTTATGACAACTTGGCACAAGCTAGAATCAGTAAGTAAAGAAACCTCAATTGGGAAAAATGTCTCCACTAAATTACCTGAAGCTCCTGTTTCCTGGTTCTTGTCCTGTTTGAGTTCCTTCCTCGACTTTCCCCTTCTCTCTCCAAATTGTTTTTGGTCATGATGTTTTATCACAGGCAATAGAAATAAAACTAAGACATCTACCAAAAGCACTGGATCCCCTGGAGCTAGAATTACAAATAATTTAGAGCTACCTGACATGGGTGCTGAGAACTAAAACTCTGGTCCTCCATAAGAGCAGTACCAGCTTTTAGCACTGAGCCATCTCTCTAGCCTTGAGGACGGATTCAATCTGTTTTCTTATATCTCCTCATCCATGCTTTGAGAGTCTAGTTTTCTTTCTGCATGCATATGTGTGTGTTTATGGTATACATATATGTGTGTGAAAATGTTCATATCCATATGTGTGCTAATGCCCATGGAAGCCAGCAGTTGATAACACATATCTTTCTCTCTCTCTCTCTCTCTCTCTCTCTCTCTCTCTCTCTCTCTCTCTCTCTCTCTCTCTCTCCCTCTCCCTCTCCCTCTCCCTCTCCCTCTCCCTCTCCCTCTCCCTCTCCCTCTCCCTCTCTCTCTGCAGCTAGCTCTTGAAGCAGTCTCTCACTGAACCTGGAGCTCAGCAATCTGGCAGGACTGGTTGGCCAGTGATCTTCTATCTGATGTCACCACATCAATGTTGGGATTATAGACAGACTCCAGCACCTCTGGACTTTAGAATGAGTATTGGGAATCTGACTCCAGTCCTAGGCTTGTGTGACAAGCATTCTACCAACTGAGCTATCTCTACAGCCCCTATTTTCCTATGCTTTCTCCTTTAACCAGTGACCATTTGCTACCGCATGTAGTATGTCAACATGTACAGTTATGTTTCAGAAGGTTTCAGTACTGATAATAAGACATGCTGACAATCTTCTAGGTACTCAGTAGCCAGATGTCATCTTTTATATGAAACAGATTTTTGTTTTGTTTTGTTCTTAATATAAGCTCTAGTGCTGTGGCTCAGGCTAACCTAGAACTCACTATGCAGGCCAGGCTGGTATTCAATCTGCAGTGACCCTCCTCTCTCTGCCTTACAGTTCTGAGATTATAAGTGTGAGTCACCAGCTTGAAACATCTTTCTTTAAAACATGAACTTTTACTAACAGTAGAGAATGGTAAAGGATAGAGAGCAGGACACTATAGTACACCACACCGTGGGATTATTCTTTAATTAATCTATTTTTTCACTTTACATCCCAATCATAGTCCCCTCCCTCTTCTCCCAATCTCACTCTCCCTCCCTCTTCCCCTTAACCACCCTACCCTATCCCTTAGAAAAGGGGTGCCCCTCCACTAACCCACCGAGCACATCAACTCACATCAGGGCTGGGAGCATCCTCTTCCTCGGGGGCCACAGGGCAAGTGATCAAAAAGGACACACAAAAAAAGTCCTTGTCAGAGACAATCCCTACCTCCCTTTACTAGGAGACCCACATGAAGACCAAGATGCTCATTGGGTACATAGGGAGTTGTGGTTTTTTTTTAATTGCCTATTGTTAAAAATCTCCACATACATGCTATTAATAGCTGAGCATAGACTCGCTACTCGTGTTTTTATATTCAGAGGCTTTGTCCACAAGCCCATATAGCAATAAGAATAATGCAAGAATGAGATGAATAGACAATAGCCAATTGTCTTAGAATCCCTGGGAACATTTGAACCCAAGCACACAGAGAGATGACCATGAAGAAGTACAGAAGATGGTGAGGAGCAAGGTGCCAACAATATGAACCTCCAGGATCCATCTGACCACATGGGGTAAGGCCAGGCCTTGAAATGGCTTGCTGCTTTCACTTCCCTTAACCTTTATATTCTGAAGACTGGAGAGGAGCCATAAAGCAGGTGTTTTGTTTTGAACAGTGTTAGCCTACGGCTTTTGCCTATCACCAAATCCCTGAGTGGAGGGCAATACAAGGATTCCACTCGTGCCTCTGCCCGCGGCTGTCTGTGGGTTACAGGTAGGATGACTCTGCTACTTTGGTGACAGCATTAGTAAAATGTCATAGTAGGAAACTTCAAGATCCACCCCACCCCCAATATTAACACCAAGAATGAACCCAAACTCCATAGGAGTTCTGAGGAGCAAAACTCAAACCAACCAATATCCATATTCAAAAAAGCGGTAGCTCTTCTATTAACAGGTGGAGATTAACACAGAGGCCCACAAGTGGCCACAGGGCAGAGACCAAGAGACCACTCAGACCTAAGTGGGACATCGTATCCCCTCCACCCACAAAAAGAGGGCAGAAACACTAAGAACCAGAGGCAATGGCTGATCACAGGGAAATGTGGTGGGAGCCATGTTACCTATCTTGAGGAAAAATACTCAAGTCTTCTGTGAGTGATCCCCTTGAGGCAAAGCCCTTGGAGCTTTTCTTCTACCTGGTGAGATCCAGTGGGAATAATATCCAGAATGACTATGTCAGTCCTTGAGAGATGGAGCCATGATCCCTGTTTGTGATCCCTGCTTGTTTATTAAAGGTTAAGTAAAGACATGATTGGTCAAGACCTTTATAATAAAGTTTTTAGTAGATGGTCTTTAAATATTAATAAAAGATTTGAGGAAGAAAAGGGGCTTAGAAAGGTCAACTATTGCTTCTGAGGACCTGAGTATGCTAACCCATTAGAGTGAGAGAAAGGTCAACACCAAGAGAAGATAGGGCCTGAAGAGATAGGAATATGGAGATGGGGCACTAAAGGGCAAGGATAAAGAGTTCCTTCTTAAGCCAAGTTAATTTACTTTCAGGACAAAGCTAGTGGGCTGTAGGGAATCAGAAACCCAAGCCAGGCCCAGTGGAATTCTCCTTTTCCTCCTCCTGACTATGGATACAGATGTAGGACTCTCAGCTACCACGTCTTCCTGTGTATCACCATGGTCCCCACCATGTGGATAATCGTCTAGACCTCTGAAAGTGTAAGCCTCAGTTAGATGCTTTCCTTTATAAGGATTGCTGTGGTCATGGTGTCTCTTCACAGCAGTAGAGCTGTCTATAACAACAACAAACTCAGAAGAAACTAAGGAAGTCTACACGTCCAGATCTCCTCACAAGAATACCAATGACATGAAAGAGCAAGCCCAAAATCTTCTCTAAAACTTACCAATGCTGCAGAAATGCTGGCCAATGAGAACCACCCTAAGTGAACTACAGGACAGAAAACTTAAAAGAACAATCATAAACCTCATCAAAGACTCTGAAGATGAGATTGTTCAACAATGTGAGATTGTTGAACCTGCCTGAGAGCTGCCTCTCAATAAACTTGCCTTTATACTCTTGATTTGTCTTGAATTGACGTATTGTATAGGTGAAAAACCTATTAGTTTATATCCCCTGATTGAATTCTATTCTCAAGTCTTTGTTTTGGTCATTCCCATGAGCCTTAGGTTTGTGTTTTCTTGGGCATCACTCAAGTGTTTGCTTTCCTTAAGCTCTTTGCCAATTTTGTTTAAATTGTTTCTTTGTGTTTTCCTCTAAACTCTTCAGAGTCTTTGAGGAAGAAACTCTTATTTATTGGTCGAGGTACAAATGAATAAACCCAATGTGAAAATAAATGTGGAGATATTTTTTAAATTATAACTAGAAGTACCGTATGGCCTTGCTATTTCACTCCTAGGCACATGCCCAGAGAACTAGATAATCCACCAGAGAGCTTGTGTGCACCTCCCATGTTTATTGTGTTTTATTTACTACAGCAAGGAAATGAAAGCAGTCTTGTTGTCTATCAACTGAGGAATGGAAAAATGAAAATCTGGCACACATACAAAATGGACAATTATTCAGCTCTAAAGAAACATAAAATCCTATTTTCAGGAAAATGAGTATACTCGGAATGTATAATATCATGCAAGGTCACATAGTCTCAGAAAGAAATCTCCTTCATATGCAAATTCTAGCCTAACATACGTGTTTGTGTCTGTGTATGTGAGAGAGAGGTGGAGGGGAGTACTCTAGCACACACACCAAAAAAATTTGCCTTTGGGTACAATGGAGCAGGCACAAAATAGAGAAGGGGTAAAGAGTAAGTGATGAGGAAAGACGGAGCACAGGTAATGGACACTTGAGTCATAAAAGAGGTTATAAACCTAAGTTTTTTTAACTGTGTACTGGGTTTTCTTGTGGGTTTTTTTTGTGTGTGTGTGTGGTAGATAAATGCATGAAAGTATATTGGATAATGAAAGTGTAACATCCAATGTGATGCTCCATAGCTTCAGAATAGCTGTTCTAACTGTGCAGAAGTTCATTGAGATGTTTAGCCTTTGGATCTGGATAGCTTTATTGTGTTATGGTTTTTATTTGTACACTCTTTATAATAAAGTTTGGATCATTTTTTTTAAATAGTTGACCAGTGAGGCTCGGATAAAATACGTGTGCTTCCATTTGGTAGATGTTTGCCTTTCTAGAAGTTGTAGAGATTTAGACTAAACAGTGAGTGAAAATGAACAAACTAAAATCTATATCCCATAGCACCCCGGGTAAGAGAGAGTGTGTCATGTGTTCTTAAATATTGCTATGGTTTGTGTATACTGTTTCCCCATCACCCTGTAAAGACGTGTGCACTGAAGGCTTTGTTCACAGCTGACAGGTCTAACCAGTAAAAGCTATTTAGATCCAAAGGTGCTGATCTAACCAATGGATTAATTCATGGATGGATTTATATTCTGGTAACATTATTGGAAGGAGATAGGAATTTTCAGAGGTGGGACCTGGAGGAAGAAGAGGGCACTGGAGGCATGTCTAACTTGCTCCAAGTCCCTCTTTGCCTTACTCTATACTTACTGGCTGTGATGATGTGAACAGCCTCCTCTATCGCATGCTGCTGCCTCCATGGCCTTTTGTTTCACCACGAACTCATTGGAATGGAGCCAGCTGACAGACAATGGACAAAAGCCTCTGAAATCATGAGCCTAAATAAACCTTTATTTTCATTGTATATTATTTCTCTGAAATAGTCATTGCAGTGTCAAAAAGCTAATTAAGACAAGTGGTTTTGGATGTAGTTTAAATATATTGGTATAAGCATTAATTTTTAATAACTGTCAAAAACAGGAGCAAGACTCATGAATAAAGACCTTATAGAAGAGCTGTGGACAGGCACTGGGGTTGAGCAACCATCAACCTTCTCCACATGTACAAACTGTGTGTTCTCAAGTCCAAAAGAAACTGGAAATGCCTCTTGGCTTCAGATAAATGGTAACACTTTTAGTTATATAAAGTTCTGGCTAGTGGACGATCCTTCATTTTGCAAATTCTCTCTCATTGGGAATTATCTATGGCCATTTCTTCATATCACAGATTCTAAGTATTACTGGATGCACACAAACTTAAATAATAGAATCTTTTCAGAAACATGCCTAAACTTTGAATTCAGTAAGAACTCAAATTTTAGTTCCATTACTATCTATCCACGATCTCGGACATACTATTTTACTTCTAAGAGCTGAGCCTCATTTTTTAAAAAGAGAATGATAATATTAATCTTCCAAACCTCCAGCCCATTTAAATAAAGGATACAATGTCCTTCACACAGAGTAAACATTTTGTGTCAGTTGAGTCTACAAGAAGCACATGGAATATTCAAATTGGGGTATTTAATTTTTTTCTTACAAATGAATTATTACCAAGAGTGAACAAGACTTGGGAGAAAAAAAAAAACAAATCTAGGAAAAAATTCCAGGTAAACAAATTTAGTATTCAAGAGTGACTCTTACATTATTGTTGGCTTGTCAATTGGGGAACACCCTACATGCCTAGGTGTAGGGAACTGGGTGCATAATTCGACTGCACGTCGTTAAGTAACTGAAAATTACTACAGAGGTAAATGCATCAAGAAAACTTGTAGTAACTCAGATGCAAGGAAAAAAGAGCAGATTTCAAGATATCACGGTCCATAGACTCTATTTTGTTAAAATTACAGACATAACTTTTCTAGTCTATCTACACTCTGGGATAATTGCTGTTGGGATCTTATAACAGCTGTCAGTTCTTTTTATTTCTTCAATCCTTAAAGAAAAACTTAATTTTCCTTCTTCAACCTGACTCAAATTATCCAGATCAAGTAGTGAGTGTTGTGGCTTTACGGACCCCTCTCCAGTGTGTTTGAGACAGACCTGTATTGGAAACTATTAATTCTTGGGATGAGGTTCAAGGCAGTCATGGGAAGAGTGTGGCTGCTTGCCTATGTGAGTTTAGAGAGCAAGGCCTTACTGAGTGAAACGTGTGCTGGAGAAGCCACTGGTATTTTCTTTTTCATTACATGCAGCATATATAGATCAGAGTGACTAAAGCCTGCAGGAAGATATGAAACAGGAATATCCTTTAAGGGGAGAGATCCAAGATGGTGGCACCAATCACACACCACTTCTGATCAGCAGGACGACCGGGGCTGCACAGCGACCTAAAGACCAAACTGAGAACTACAAAACACCAGTGCTGCTGATCCCCAGGTGAGATAGATCCACACTATGTGGAGCACGGGTAGGTTTGACCCCTTGCCACCCAGCTAACCTACAGAAAAAGCCTCGGGGACGACCCACATTAGCCGCCATCTTAAGAAAGCCTGTGAGACATCTGTGCAGCTTTGGGGCCTCACTTCCCGTCTGCTGCTTACCAGATCTGGGAGAACCAGCAGACAGGCAGAGCTGAGTCCTGGCACCGGACACAATACACATTAGCTGCCAATGTAGGAAAGAGTGTGGGACAAGAAACATACAGGCAGAGCGGAGTCCAACTGCCGGGCACACTTCACATGTGAGCAGCTTCGGGCCCTGATCTGTCTCCACCCACCTGAAGCATAGTGCTCTGACGCAGCTAGGACACAGAGAAGCTAGGTTGAGCAGAGACCTGCTCCACATTAGTGGCCACCCTGTGTGCAGCTTCGGGCTTTGATCTCTCTCTGCCCACCTGCAGCTTATTGGCCTGGCCCATCTAGGTCACAGAGCAGACAGAATAGAGACCTGCAGGGGAGGTCACACTCCACATTAGCTGCCATTCCGTGAACAGCTTTGGGCTCTGATCTCTCTCCGCCGGCCAGTGGCTTACTGGCCTAACCCAACTAGGACACAGAGCATTTAAGCAGAGCCCTGTCATCTTGAGAAGGCCCGTGGAGCACCCCAGCAGCTTTGAGCTCTGGTCCCCCTCAGCCCCCCAGCTGCTTACCAGCTCGGCCTCCATCTGGGATACAGAGCAGATAGGCAGAACTGAGTCTTGTGTGGGCTACAACTCACATTTGTTGCCATCTCAAGGCCTGTGGAGCAACTGAGCAGCTTTAGGCTTGAATCTCTTGCAGCCCCTCAGCTGCTTACTGGCCAAACCCATCTGGAACACAGAGCTGATAGGCAGAGCCCTGACATCTCGAAGAAAAGAACTGAAGGGCACTTTAGCAGCTTTGGGCTTGGAGATCTATCATCCCACTCCTCTCCTTCATGACCCAACTGGGATACAGACAGGGAACCCAGCTGAGCTGAGTTGGGGGCAGACTCTGTCCACCATGCTGAGGAGGCCTCTGGGGAGCCCTAGCAAACAACCTTCAGCTGGGAGCTGTCTTTACTTGCTCCCAACCTGCCTGGCCAATGTGGGACACAGACAAAGAAACCTCTAGGCCTGATAACACCAGAGACAACCAGATGCCTAGAGAACAGTGCAAGAAGACTAACAACAAAACTCAGAGTCACATAACAACACAGGAAAAAAAAGTGATCCTACCACAGCAAGCCCTGGAGACATAAACACCCATGAAGTGCACGGAGAAGACTTTAAAACTGAGGTGATGAAAATGATAGAAGCCTTGAAATAAAAAAATAAACCACTCAATGAAATACAGGAAAATACATTCAAACAGATGAAGGAATGAATAAATCTTATAAAGAATTACAGGAGAATTCAACCAAATGGGGGGAAGTAATGAATAAGACTATTCAAGACCTAAAGAGGGAATTAGAAGCAACAAAGAAAACACAAGCTGAGGAAATCTTAGAGTTGGAAAACATAGGGAAGAGAACAGGAACCGCAGATACAAGCAACACCAACCAAATACAAGAGATGGAAGAGAGAATCTCAAGTGTGGAAGATACAATCAAAGTTATCGGTACATCAAAAAAAATGTTAACACTAAAAAGTTCCTGACACAAAACACCCAAGAAATTTAGGACACTATAAAAAGACCAAATCTTAGAGTCTTCTAAGCTCCAAGGCACAGAAAACATTTTCAACAAAATCATAAAAGAAAACTTTCCCAACCTAAAGAAAAAAATGCCCATAAACATACAAGAAGCCTACAGAACTCCAAATAGATTCCACCAGAAAAGAAAATCCTCTTGCCACATAATAATCAAAGTATTAACTGTACAGAACAAAGAAAGAATATTAAAAGCTGTGAGAGAAAAGGGTCAAGTCATACATAAAGGCAAGCCCATCATGATTACACTTGACTTCTCAATAGAGACTATGAAAGCTAGAAGGGCCTGGACGGAAGTCATGCAAACATTAAGAGACCATAGATGCCAACCGAGACTACTATATGCAGCAAAACTTTCAATCACCATAGATGGAGAAAACTAGATATTCCATGACTAAACCAAGTTTAACCAGTACCTAACCACAAATCCAGCCCTACAGAAGGTACTAGAAGGAAAACTCCAACTCAAGGAGACTAACTACACCCAAGAAAACACAGGAAATAAATAATTCCACATCCACAAATCCAAAAGAAAGGAAATGCACACACACATACACACACACACACACACACACACACACACACACACACACACACTACCACCACCACCATCAAAAGAAAAGGAACTAACAACCACTGGTCATTAATATCTCTTAACATCAATGGCCTCAACACCCCAGTAAAAAGACACAAAGACACAAGCTGACAGGATGGATTTGAAAACAGGATCCATCATTCCACATACAAGAAATACACCTCAGTAATAAAGATAGACATTACCTTAAAGTAAAGGGTTGGGAAAGTGTATCCCAAGCAAATGGACCCAAGAAGCAAGCTGGAGTTCATTGCCATTCTAGTGTCTAATAAAATAGCCTTTTAACCACAACTAATCAAAAGAGATGGGGAAGGTCACATAATCACCATAAAAGGAAAAATATGCCAAGACGATATCTCAATTCTGAACATCTATGCCCCAAATGCATGAGCACCCACATTCATAAAAGAAACGTTGCTAAAGGAAATATGCTTTATGACTGCACAAAGTAATCAGAAGAGCCACGGCTCCCACCAACATGGGCTAGATGACGAATGGCTACATGTGAAATTACTTAGGGCAAAAGGACTCTGAAGGCACAGATCTTGAACCAATGTGATCTGCCCTAATAGTCTGACTGAAGCTGTGTCTCCCAGGACGGAGATGGAGTTTTCACTATGGCAAGAGACTCACACTGAAGAATCAGCTCTGTGGCACACAGTAACCATCATAGGAGAGATTTATGAGCGCCAGTGAGTTCCTGCCACTTTCATTGCATTATTTATTTAAATAATTTGAAAACTCTGTGGAGGAGATACTATCATTATCTCCATTTCACAAAATGAAGGACTTGGTGCTCAGAGAAGTAAAGAAACTTGTAGCAGAGCTGAGATGGGACTCCAGTAGGGCTCTGAAGCCATGCTCTTGACCCTTGCAGTGTGTTACCTCCATAAGTGTGTGCACTATCCTTGAGCAGTGCTTGGATGGTGTAAGAGAAGGGCAGAAGGGATCTGGGGGAGACAGAGATGAAAATTCTGACTCCAGGGACAGTCCTTGGCTAGTGCTGTTATTGTGAAGGAAGGTCAGCTTTGCAATGTCATCCACTTAACTGTTAGATTATATTTTCTGTTTTTTAAAAATTGTGTCATTCGCCAATTATGACAGTTTTTGAAATTTTATTCCTAAACTTTACATGTTTATTACTTTTCTTCTGCTACCGTGATAGTTTGAATTCCAGAACAATTATCAATGAAAGTGCCATTTATACCATGTCTTGTACTCAATCTTAAGCCACAATGCTTCATTTTTTGAAAAGGTGAATATGATGTCGGTTATAGATTCGTTTTGTTGTAGTAGAAATTTTCCTTTTAGAGGTGGAAGGGAACCTGGGAAAAGTAAAGGGAGGGAAACTGTGGTTGGGTGCATAGTATGAGAGAAGAATCTACTTTCAGTGAGAGAGAGAGAGAGAGAGAGAGAGAGAGAGAGAGAGAGGGAGAGGGTGAGGGAGAGGGAGAATAAAAAATGTTCTTAAAATTTTTTTAAATTCCTTTTACTTGTAGGGTTTTTTTTCTTGTGCAAAGATTAAACCCAGGGCCTTGTGCATATGAGGCAAGAACCTAACTACTGAATGGCATGGCTGGGCTATGTTTTAAAGTCATGAATGACTGTTGGATTTCAATAAATTACTTCATTTGGGTTTATGTATCTTGTTCTTTCATTTGTTCATTAGTAAGCTATAACAATTGAATTTCAAGTGTTAAGAAAATTGAATTGCTGGGATGCGTTCAAATTAGTTACAACAGCAAAATGTTAATAATATTTTATTAATTCTTGGAGAATTTCATGCTTATTTGTGACACTCAGCTGATCAACTCTTCCCAGATCTACCCCGCCTCCTGACCCATCTAACTTTGTATTCTCTTCTTTCCTTGATGTTTTTCATTGAAATATAATCATATCTTTTACCCCTCCTCCATCCTCCATCCAGCCCCTCCCAGTGACCTTCCTTTGTATTAAACTCATGGAGTCCAGTTTATGTTGCCAGTTGATGTAGTCAGCAGCATTGCCACTTTGGGAACCCCTTTATGACTGAACATTACATAAATGGAGTCATGCAACATGTACTATGTGAAAATTAGCTCTTCTTTCATTCAGTTTAATTCCCAGCAGATCCATCCACAGTGTGTGTACAGCAATAACAGTTTGATCCTTTACAATTCTCAGCTGGCATCCTTGGCTACATGTGTTACAATTTCCTTAACCATTCTTTGGTTAAAAGATATCTAGACTATTTACATGTGGGAAGCCGCACTCACATTCGCCATTACAAGATGGCGCTGACATCCTGTGTCCCATGCTGACAAACAACTAATCTGCGCATGTGCGAAGGGATTTTCCACTTGTTGTGCTCTGCCTCTCCCGTGGCGTCATCTCGCCCGATGAGCAACAGCCAATCAGGGACTGACACATCCTAAGCGGAGGACAGTTTCCGATATAAGGGATGGGTTTCTGCTGTTTGGTCTCTCTGTCTCCATTTTACTTGTTGTAAGCTTATGCTCTCCCTCTCAAGATGCATTAAAGCTTTACTGCAGAAGGATCCTGTGTGTGTGTGCAGCGTCGTTCTTGCTGGAGAGACGGTAACGCTAGCCACATTTACAGTTCTTGACTATTACAAATAAGTTTTACATAACTGTCCATGTATAAGTTTTTTATGAACACAGTTTTTTTCCTGAAAATTCTCAGTAAACGCCCCAATGTGCAAGTGTTGGGCTATATACTAATTGCAGGTTTACTTTTTTAAAAAAACATGTTGCCAAATCATTTTTGAAGATAGCTACCCTATCTTAGTGCCTATCAGCAACTGGATGAATTTTATTGCTATGTACAAGTGTTGAAACGTACTTATTCTAACCTGTTCTCTACTCTACCATTGTGTCTGCCTGTGAGCAGGAGGGGGGACACTTAGAATTGTACATGCACAGGTCCAAACAGGGGAGGAGGGTCCCAGTACTGAGAGGAGGAAGTGGATGAAGGATCCCATGCCTAACTGATACCCCCCTTCAAAAGAAAATTCAGTTTTCTTCAACAGCAACTCCCTATGTGTTACCTATACTTCAGGTAGGCCCCATGTCCATCAGTCTATGGCCAACACAAAATAAACTCAATGGTGTTTTTGTTGTTGTTTGGTTTTTTGTTTGTAGGTTTATTGCATAATAATACTTTGTTTGGTCCTTTTTTCAGATTTAGTGTTGTAAAGTGTGTGTGTGTGTGTGTGTGTGTGTGTGTGTGTGTGTGTGTGTGTGTGTCAGAGACAGACAGAGACAGAGACAGAGACAGAGAGAGTAGTTACAAGGGAGTTATGAGTTTTGGGGTTTGGTCTGACTGATTTTTTGTTGTTTGTTTTCTAAAGAGAGAGGGGGGTGGAACTGGGGAGGTGGGGAAGATCTGAGAGCAGTTTGGAAAAGGAAAAGTGTGATTAGAGATATTGTATGAAATGTTTTTCAATTAGATAAAAATAAGATCTTACAAAATGAATATAATGTTGGTAGTTTAAAGGCCCACTCAGGAAAGCCTTGCCCCCTGGCAAGAAGAGAAAGGCTCATGGCCCAGTTTTGATTACTTGGGTCCACAGCTATCTATGCACATGCATATTTCCTACCTTTTGTTTCAACTTTTCCATATTTTGTAATACTGTATGGCCAGAAGCAATTTAAGAATAACTTTCCCTTCAGTTTTGATAAAAATGGTAAACAAATTTATTTTCGTACATATATATATACACACACACATTATTTTTCTCTCTCGATGCAGGTCATATTTAGACCCAACAGTTCTGATAACATAAACAACAAACTAAAAAGATATTCTTTTCATTTCTTAACTCACATTTGGCTCTTTCTTTATCATTTGTATTTCTTTCCTGAGTTTTTTTGTTTGTTTGCTTAATGAGAATTGATAGTTGATTGCTAAAGGATGTTGATGGTCTCATTAAAATCCTGGTCAGATAATTCCAACATTGGGTTCATTTCTATGTTAGTATTAGATTATTGTTTTTCTTGCTGTGGTTTTGATTCTTAGTATTTTGAGTAAATGTTCTAAGATTTGTTTTTGTTTTACAAGATTTTATCATTATTATCATTTGAATATTAAAGTTATGTATCCTGGGGAAGGCATGTGAGTGTTTGAATGCAGGTATCCTTGGAGACCATCGACACCAAACCCTCCATAAGCTGTACTTACAAGTGGTTGTAAGCCACCCAATGTGGGTGCTGAGAATCAAACTTAAATCACCTGCCTGGAGTAATTATTTTTTGTTATATCCTGAATATTTCTGTTTATATTAGGAGATTTTGAACTCTTTTTAAATATGTCACTTTGTACAAGTGAAATGAATGGACTCACAAGACTTTAAAAGCTAGTAAAATATTTTATTTTAGGATTTATCTATCTGATTTATATTTTTATTTAACACTTTTTATCATGTTTCTTTTAACATATACATTTATATTATTACACATGGGTAAAATAAACTACATACAGCAGGAAGAACAATGAGACAATCGGAAATTATATAAATGTTACATTCATAGTGATTTGGTTATTTATATTTGGCAAACTTAAAGTAAACATTTTTCCTATCTTGTTGGGTCTAAATTTCTGAATGGAGAGGTTAATATCCATCATATCTCATCTCTATTAACTTAAAACATCTATCTTGATCTAAAAACATCTTAACCACTAACCTACTAAGCTTAATTGAAAGACTAAACTATCTGGTCTTCAAACCCATCAGAGACTTGAGAAGATAAAACTTAAATATTTAAGTGAACCCAAAGTTGCAGGTTAGCAGCTTCCAAAATGAAAAAAATGACTGAGACAGTTTACTGCCTGAAAGTCACCCAACACTCTCTGTAACATTGGAGCATCATTTTCAGCCTTCTGGCCCAATATATCTGACAGACATATTTGTGAGGCAGGAACTATTGAGAACTTGCTTACCCTTTCTTGGCAGAGTTTGACCATCGACTCTGCCTGCATCTAAATTTGCCCATTTTTCGGCAGAATTCTATCTGTGGCAGAAGCGAGGACGTTTTGCCCAGTGGCTGGTTTGCCACATTTGAAGCCATCTCCATAAGGAAGTTCTTGGATGCTCGTCTTCTTTGAGGTAGGCTGGGTGTTGCCAGGAGTTAACTTGTCTCGTTGTCAAAGAATCTTTAGAATAATAAAAAAAATCTTTAAATGCCATATTCTGTAGGTCTCTGAGGTTTTTGAAGACCTTATTTAACTATTTTACCTCATATATCTATAGAATATCTGTCTATTAGACCTAGAATATATATTCTTGTGATAAGATTAAACTAGTTTTTGACATGAGCATGATTTGCATCAATATACAAAATTCAATACCATTGAATTAAAAAATAACCTTATTTGTGAGTAACAATTAGGGCCTTGAGATGAGGAGTAGATTCAATCATCTATCTTTTGTTCTATCCTCCCTGTATATTTCTATATCCCCCTTTTTTTCTTTTCAGCTCCTATCTCCTTACCTACAGAAGAAAGATAAAGGAAAAGAGAGATGTTTGAGTCAAACTTAGTTTCCTCTCTGTAAAAGACCAATAATACTTATAAGCAACTCCCAATGAAAATAAGCATCTGTAGATGAAGAGAGTGAGAAGAAACCTATCCAACCTCCCTTAGAGGAAATAGGTTGTCGTTCTCTTAGTGTTTCTTTAGTCTGATTAAGGGCAAATAATTCCTTTGAAGGCCCCCTAAAAAAACAATTGAGAAACAGGGCTCAGAATTAAACAGAGAACTCTCAGCTGAGGAATATCGAATGGCTGAGAAACACTTAAAGAACTGCTCAAAATCCTTAGTCATCAGAGAAATGCAAATCAAAACAACTCTGAGATTCCATCTTACACCCACCAGAATGGCTACGATCAAAAACTCAAGTGACAGCACATGCTGGTGAGGATGTGGAGAAAGGAGAACATTCCTTCATTGCTGGTGGGAGTACAAACTTTTACAACCACTTTGGAAATCAATCTGGTGCTTTCTCAGAAAACTCAAGACCCAGCTACTCCACTCCTTCGAATATACTCAAAAGATGCTCCACCACACAACAAGGGCATATGCTCAACCATGTTCGTAGCAGCCTTATTCGTAATAGCCAGAATCTGGAATGTCCCTCAGTCCAAGAATGGATAAAGAAACTGTGGTACGTTTACACTATGGAATACTACTCGGCTATTAAAAACAAGGAAATCTTGAAATCTGCAGGCAAATGGAGGGAACTAGAGACAATCATCCTGAGTGAGGTAACAGACAGACACACATGGCATGTTCTCACTCATAAGAGGATGTTAGCCACTTAATTCAGCGTAACCACATTACAGTACAGAGACTGGTGAGCCAACCAAGGTCCATATGGGACGTGGACCTAGACCCTCTACATCCTGCTCAGATGTAGTCGATAGGCAGCACAGTCTCCGCCTGGGTCCCACAATATGTGGAGTAGGGACTACTTCTGACATGATTCATGCCTCCTAATGTTGTTCACTCCTACCCTGGGGGGTTGGCCTTGCTAGGTCACAGAGGAAGAGGTTACAGGTAGCACAGAGAACAACCGATTAGCTGAAGTCAAACGTTAGGGGAGGAGGGCTCCCCTTGCTGAGGACTAGGGGAGAGAGGGAAAAGGCATGAGAGAGGGGATGGGATCTGGAGGGGATGAGGGTGGGGGAGGGAAGGGGAGGTGATGAGGGAGGGGGCTTCAATCGGGATCTAAAGAATTCAAACTGCAGAGCAAGCAGGTAACTAACATTGCTAATCTCACTACACGGGAACAGCTCTGAGACTGGCTGACATGTGAAGGTTTATGCACAGACAAGGCTTCGTGTTGGTCACAGATCCTCTGTGACTTATAATTAGAGGCCATTCTTAGTATGGCATGAAGGAAGATTTGCAGATGCCTTACTTCAGCTCATACAATGAGCAAAGAACCAGCCTTAACTGCTCTGTACATCTGCACACCTCACACCATCACAATGTTAGAACTGTAAAATGCTTGTGAGAAGTTATGTTTTCAGAGCAAAAGAACTGGACATCGACGCTGGATCAGACCTGACGGGATTCATTCCTCTCAGCAAGCTGAATGCTGACATCTTGCATCCCCCAGGAGCCTCAGTTGCTGTTACCCATCAGAACAGGAGAGCTTCTAGGACAGCGTTGTAGAAAGTTTCTGATCCCAATTGGTCCAGCAGTTCAGACTGTCTCACACAGGACAACTATTAAGCCTGGAATTTAACAACTTTTGAAAAACGGACCACAAATGCTATCCCTGGATTACTTAACTATATATATATATATATATATATATATATATATATATATATATATATATATATATATATTTAAAGTAGTCTTAGCTAGGTATGGCATTTCACAGCTATAATCCCAGCATTGGAGGAGGCAGAAGCAGGAAGTCATCACTATTTCAGGAAAGCCTGGGTATAGAATGAGACAGTCTCAAAACAAAAACAGAAACCAAACAAGAACAGATCTTAGAAATCTTTAGTGAACCATAGTTTTGTGATCGTGGCCCTGACAGGAGAACTATTCTAAAGAGAGACATTTAAATCATAGATTGCAAAGGATTATACTTCCCCCCAGGAACCCTAAGCTAGGAAAGAAAGAGGACAGGTTAAAAGGAACTTTTCTCCCAGCCAAAGGAACTTTTCTCCCAGAAACACTCTACACAGCCCTCACAGTTTATCTGGCAGTAGACTAACATGTGCCTATTTCCTGGCTTTCATTTAACTGTATCCATGAAATCGTAACCCTGCCACAGAAAGACAGAAACCAACCAGGAGGCTTTCTCTTCTGGTTTTGGTCACTCTGAAAATAAATCCTTTTCTCTTTATCATTTTTTCCCCTAACGTCTCTAAATGTGCTACTATGTGAGTTTAGTGTGTCTAAGTACCTGGCAACAGTTTCAGTGAGAGTTTGTCAGAGGCTCCTGATTTTCTGAGCTATTTCTAAAGAAGCAATGGGGATTCCTATAGCCGAGGCAGCTGGAGGCCTCAGTGCAGAGAGGAGACTCTCTGGTCCGTATGAATACAAAGTTTGGGGATCAGGAAGCTTCTTAAGGTGCAGAGTCTTTTGCTGATCCCCGTCACCACTAGGCTACCCCTGGATGGTAGAGGGCAGCCTCAGTTCTGTTATGGCAAGTGGCTTCCCTGCTTCCTGGAATGGGGTCCAGTGAGGAAGTGCCCCTGATCTGTCTCAGTTTTCTCAGAGCCAAATAGGAGTGCTCTTTGCTGGCCATTAGTTGTCCGGTACAATTATGCACACTTGTGATCCCAGCACTCAGGAGACCGGGGCAGGAGGATCACCAGTCTGAAGGCCTGGACTGCATAGAGAGTTCCAGGTCAACCTGGACTTTGACTGAAACTCTGTCTCAAATCAAAAGGTGGCGGCAGGGATGAAAATATCTTCAGACAAATCAAAATAGAAACAAAAACATCAAATGTAGCAAGATGACCTGAAAGCTGTCTTGAGGAGGAGCCTGCTTTTTGAAAAAGGTTTTAAAACTTTTTGGTTTTTCCGAGTCAGAGTTTCTCTGTGTTTCCTTGGCTGTCCTAGACTCACTTTGTAGACCAGGCTGGCCTGGAACTCACAGCGATCCACCTGCCTCTGCCTCCCAAGTGCTGGGATTACAGGTGTGCGCTCTACATCTCCTTCCCGGGGAGATCCATGCAACACCACCCCCCACACTCCTTGAGCTCACCTTGTTACTTAGCTTCTTCTGGGCTGTGGATTGTAGCCTGATTATCTTTTACTTTAAAGCTAATCTCCACTTATAAGTGAATAACCACTATGTTTATCTTTCTGGGTCTGGGTTACCTCCCTCAGGATGATTTTTTTTTCTAATTTGACCACAAATTTTATCATGTTATGTTTTTAATAGCCAAATAATACTCCATTGTGTAAATGTACCACAATTTCTTTATCCATTCTAAAGTTGAGGGACATCTAGGTTGTTTCCAGTTTCTGGCTATCTCGAATAAAGCTACTGTGAACACAGTTGAACAAGTGCCTTGTGGTAGGATGACACATCCTTTGGGTATATGCCCAGAATTGTATAGATGGGTCTTGGTAAACCAATTGCCAATTTTCTGAGAAACCAACATATTAATTTCCTAAGTGGGTGCACAAGTTCGCACTCCCACCAGCAACAGGGAAGAGTGTTCCCTTTGCTCCACATCCTCACTAGCGTGAGCAGTCACTTGAGATTTTGACCTTACCCATTCTAACAGCTGTAAGATGGAATCTCAGAGTCATTTTGATTCACATTTCCTTAATAACTAAGGATGTTTAACATTTCCTTAAGTGTTTCTTAGACACTTGAAATTCCTCCGTTGAGAATTCTCTACTTAGATCTTAGATTATTTGGTTTGTTGGTCTTAAGTTTCTTAAGTTCTTTATATATTTTGAATATTAAATTTCTGTCAGATGGAGAGTTGGGGAAAATCTTTTCCCATTCTATAGGCTGCTTTGCCCTACTGATGTTGTCCTTTACCTTACAGAAGCTTGTAGTTTTATGAAGGTCAATTTATTAATTGTTAATCTTACTGCCTGAGCTATTGGTTTTCTGGTGAGGAAGTTGTCTCCTGCGCCAATGCGCTCAAGGCTAGTCCTCACTTTCTCTTGTATCAGGTTTTACTTTTTATTTATTTATTTATTTATTTATTTATTTATTTAAATTTTTTATTTAATCAATTTATTCAGATTACATCTCAATTGTTATCCCGTCCCTTGTATATTCCTGTTCCTCCACTTTCACCCTATTCCCATATTTTGTGGGCAGAATGAACAGAGGTGATGGTGGGAACAGGAAAGGCAGGTAGCAGGGAGTTGGAGGGAGAGAGTATAGAGCAGCACAGCTGGAACCGAGGGACACTTATGGGACAAGCTAGAAACCTAGTGCAATGAAAAAGCCACGGAATCCATGAGGGTGACCTCCTAACAACTCCTAATAATGGCAGATAAGGAGCCCAAACATGCCATTTTCTACAACCAAGCAAGGCTTCCATGGAGAGATTGAGACAGCAACACAGTCACAAAAATCTTCGGCTTAAATTTTGTTCTGCCTTTAAGATGTCCTGGGGTAAATGTGATGCAGAACTTGTAAGAGTGACCACCAATGACTGGTCCAACTTTAATCCCATGCCACGAGAGGGAGCCCATGCCTGACACTGCCTGGAGGGTCAGGATCTACAGGCCAGATAGCTCAGAGACCTAGGAAAGAACCAAGCATGACTGGAAAAAGAAGGAGGAGGAGGAGGAGGAGGAGGAAAAAAATTTCATTATATCAAAGTAAACCAGCATATCCGTATCATTAGTATGTAAACTTGCCTTAATCTATTTAATAAATGGTAAATTGTTAAATTTTTTAAAAAAGGTTTTAAAACTACTTTTTTAAAAGTTGTAATATTCTATAGTTATGAAATATCTCAAACAATCAAATTCCATACCCCAAGGAACAAACTAAGCTCAGAGTTACAAAGGGAAGGAAATAAAAATTAGAATAGAACTAAGTGAGATAGAGCTTGGAAAAGAAACCTGATTTCAGAAGATTCAGGGACAGAGTCACAGGATCAGTGTCACCCACTAAAACCTTTCGATGGAAAATTTAAAATCAGCTATTTTGTTAGATCCCCCAGAGTAGTAGACGTAAGGGCCACTTTCTTTTCCTTCTTCAAGAATATAACATCAATTCCATAATCTATGCATCAATCAAATGTCAAAGCCTGAAGGCCCCTTGAGTGAGAACCAAAAAAGACAACACTATCAGACATCACACTGGAAATATTCAAAGTATTGACTATTCTGATTGATAGGTCATAAAATGAATTATTCACAATATGCACAAAGTTTGAAAGGTTAAAAAGTTCAATGAATAAAAAAGGTAAAGAGACAAGTAAAGTTTAGAAAACAAAATTTCTAGAAGTAAAAAGCATAATAAAGAAGTCACCGGACAAGGAAGAGCTGAAAGAAAGTAATGAACTGAAACGTCTGCTCACACAAACCACTCACAGCGCAGCTGCCCAGAAAAACACCACAAATCCCAAGAGACAAAGGACAGTCTGACAAGCTCTAACAAAGTGGTAAACTGAGCATACAAATTAAGAAATTGCAGCAGGCACAGTAGCACACACCTGTAATCCCAGCACTCAGGGAGGCAGAGGCAGGCAGATCTCTGTGAGTTCGAGGCCAGCCTGGTCTACAAAGTGAGTCCAGGACAGCCAAGGCTACACAGAGAAACCCTGTCTCGAAAACAAAACAAAACAAACAAACCAAAAAGAAGTTGCAAAGAGAGAGGCTAAGGAAGTGGCTCAGTGTTCAGAGGAATGGCTCTTGCAAAGGACCTGGGTTAGACCTCAGCACTCATAATCATCTGTAATTCCAATTCCAGGAGATCCGACATCATCTTCTGACCTCCACGGGCACATCCATGAATGCAGGCAAAATACTCACATACATAATATAAAGTAAATATAAACTTTTTGGAAATGAAGTTACAACAGAATTGTAGAACAACACAGAGAAATGAGACCCCCCGTGTTTGTGTGCGAGTGCACACTTACAATCCCAGGTCTCAGAAGGCTGATGTGACAGAACAAAGTGTTCCCCATCTTGTCTCATCTGGAGCCATGTTGGATTTAATCTGAAACTACTCCCTTCCTACCCCTGCTGTGAAACGTCCTGTGGGAAAGCACCCAACTCTGTTCTAGGAACTTGGCATCAAGATGACCCAGCTAACTGCATGCTTTGGGCTTTTGTAAAACTGCTTGCTTGCTTGCTTGCTTTACTTGCTTATGCAACTGCCAACCAGGATGTAGTTTTTCTGTGTTCTTTGCTTTCTAAAATCTCTCCTTAAAATGCATTCCAGATTACTCTGTGAGGACTGTTTCTCTCCAGGTAAATGTTGCTGACTTAATACAGACTCCCAGTTTGGAGTTTGGCTGTGTGGCGTGGTCTTTGGGTCTCACTCCTGTAACACTGAGTCAGCAGCATTGAAATTTTGAGACCAACAAGTTCCTGTCTCCCAAAAGAAAGAAAGGGGGAGTGGAAAATGAAGGAGGGACCAGGACAGAAAAGACAGGGGAAGTGAATGAATGAATTTAAAACCGAAAGACCCTCTAAGGTAAAAATAGCTCTTCAAAGCGGTAAGTGGGATGGCCAGTGCTTGAGAAAACCTGACCAGAGACAGAAAAGCTATGAGGAAGAACGATTGAAGCTGCGGAGATGAAAAGAAAAGAACAATGAAATAAAAGCTTCACTGGGTAGGAGGAATAAATTTTAGTGGTCTCAATAGGGTGATTATATATTTTGGAAATAGCACAAGCAGCACCAGGAGAACCCTCAAGAGCCCACTGGGTTGGGAATCCCAGTCCACGATGGTGGGGTATCTTGAAGACAATCCAGACTCAGCGTTTCTTAGTTCCCAACCCCCCAACAGGCTTTTCCACCTCTGCCTGTCATCATGCAGTCTCTGGCAAAGAGGCGAGCAGTCTCCGGACACCCGGCATTGCAAGTAGGGGTTTCAGTAAAAGTCCAGGCTGATTTGGGATTCTTACGCAGCCCAGGCCCTTAAGCTCACAATCCTCGTGCCCCAATCTCCTGAGTGCTGGGACCACAAGTGTACATAACCGTGCCCAGCCTTTTATTTTCCTTTGATTTATTCTTTGGTCTATTATTTGTTCAGGCATTTGTTGGCTTAACTTCCACATATTTTTATTCCACGCAGTCAGAAAGTATTTGGTATGATCTCAGTCTTATATTTTGTGAGACTAAATTAATAGCGTAGTCTCCTGGAGAACATTCTATTTTTATTTGATAAGGAAGTATACTGTGCCACTGTTGGATGGAATGTTCTATGGTGTCTGTTTGATCTCCTTGCTCTATACTGTTAGTGTGTTGTTATTCTTATTAACTTCCTCTCTGGAAAATCTGTACATTGTTGAGAGTAGAGTACTAATATCTCTTGTGACTACTGTGCTGCTATCTATGTTTCTGCCCATTGTTTCCTATATTTGAGTGTTCTGATATAAGATATATATATATATATATATTTCAGTTGTTACATCCTCTCAGAGAATTAACCCCTTTTGTTTATTTATCATCACTTTTATATGACTGTTGTTAATTAGGTTCTTTTAATTTTTTTATGTGTATGGGCTTTTGCCTGCATGTATGTCTGTGTACTCCACGCATGCCTGGTGCCCAGAGAGGCCAGAAGAGGGTGTCAGTACCCTGGAACTGAAGTTGAAGACAACTGTGAGCTCCCACAGTACTGATGAGAATCAAATCCAGGTCCTCTGGAAGAGCAGCCAGCACTGAGCCCTCTCTCCAGCCCTAAAGTATTTTTATTTTATTATTTATTGGTTTATTTAGTTATTAAAGTATTTCAGGGTGGCCACCCTTGTTCCTCTGATCACCATTTGCATGGATATCCTTTTCTACCATTTCACTTCCGGATATCTGTCCTGAAAATAACTTCCTAGGAAGCATAAAATTGGGTCTTCTTGCTTTACAGAACACCTAGTCAGTATAATTTAACTGAAGAACCATTTGCATGCAAAGTAAATCATTGGCAAGGACTTGTTTTTACCAGGTTGTTGTTTTTGTTGTTCTCCTCCTCCTGCTCCCCCTCCCCCTCCTGCTCCCCCTCCTCCCTCTCCTGCTCCCCCTCCTCCCTCTCCTGCTCCCCCTCCCCCTCCTGCTCCCCCTCCTCCCCCTCCTGCTCCCCCTCCTCCCCCTCCTGCTCCCCCTCCCCCTCCCCCTCCTGCTCCCCCTCCTCCCCCTCCTGCTCCCCCTCCTCCCCCTCCTGCTCCCCCTCCTCCTCCTACTTGTTTCATAGTTTCCTTGTCCCTCTATCATTGTCCTTCTTTGTGATTTAATTTTTGTAGTACTGTGCTTTGACTGGTTCCTATTTACCTTCTGTGTATCTTTTACAAATTTTTCATGTGAGTGCCACAAGCCTTATGTAAAATGCATAAATGCATAGCAGATAATGATTTCGATGGCAATGCAGTGATACAGTGCCAATTGTAAATACAAAGAAATACAACTCAAATTACTTGAAAATGAAATGGTACAATATTTAATTGTGCTTTAAAATTTGGGAGTTATTGGAGCTATTTGAAGATGACCAGAAGTGCTTGTGAAAAATAGATATTGGCAGATTTGCATTTTTCTTTTATTACATACAAAATAGGAGTTTTATTCATTCCTGCTCTTCTCTCCTCTTTGTGTAAAACTTTCCGTGACTAATTTATTATCTTCATGTTAACAGAACTTTTAAAGTTAAAACTAACTTACAAAGAAGGCTAAATCTGTGTGTACTATTTACTGAGCATGAGCAAAAGAAGATGAATTTCATTCAAGTCATGGACAACTGTGCGGAAACTAAGGTTCAGCAAAACAGGATGCAATGTTGATACCTATTTTCATATGGGCCAATACAAACTAAATTTTACTTTGAATACAATAATATACTTGATAAATTATAATTTACTACTGTTTTACTATCCTGGACTTTCATATCACACTATCCACTGTACTTTTTTATTGCTTGAAAATGCCATACATTTATATGATGAATATAAGTCCTTGTATATGAAGCATCCAATGGAAGAAAATTTTCACTTTCCTCTTTATGTTCATTCATTCTCTTTTGAGCCAGGGTCTCACTATGTCACCCAGTCTAGCTTTGAACTCACAATGCAGCTCAAGCTTTCCTCAAGCTTGGAGCGATCTGCCGGCCTGTAGCTCCTCAGTGCTGGGCTTACCAGCTCATGTCGTCACCACAGCGCATTTAACTTATTCTTACTAATATGATTTTGTGAGACTTAATGAAAGAAAATACGGCCACTGTCATTAACTATTTCACTTAGGATTATTTCTAAAATAATTCTCAAATAAATGAAGAAATGTAAAAACATAATCCACTCCAAGTACCAAACACACTGGATACAATAGAGGCTTGATCACAAGGATGGCGCCCGCTTCAGGGGAGGGCAGTTAATTCCCCACCCCTACATCAGAGCTCCTGCCTCGTTTTCCTCCTTCATCTTGCTTTTCTATTTTTCTCCTCCTCAGTTTTACAGAATGCCTCAGTGTTGTTTTAACATAGTGATGCAGCGACTGTACAAGTGGCCCTGGGGGGAATTCAGAACAAGTGGACGGCAGTCGGTGCCACGGGCAGAGCTGGGGATGCCGCAGAGGAGGCTTTGTCCAGTGGTGGTGTAGTTATTGGTTCTGTTTCCTGCCCCCCACCCACTCTGACCCGGATGTTTCCACAGGCTCTTCACAGGGACCTGGACCCTGTGTGAAGGGGAGAATGAATGAGAAGAGCCAGGAGATTATGAGAAGGCAGAAGAAAAGGGTGCACTAGGAGAAATAAAGATGCATTTCAAAAACAGATTATAGCAGTTCTTTTGCCCGTGCTTTCTTATCCTAGAGAGTAACGGGATCCAAACTAGACTAAAAAACAACTCAGAAAACACTCTAAATCAAGGTGCCACTGGAAAATCAAAACCAGAAGGAGGATAAATGGTGAATAAAAGAGTCATTCCATCAGAGCTTAACAGAGAAATGAGCAGAAAGAAGATAATATAAATTATAATACAATAAAATATATCATATGCTATACATCATCAAATAATGCATAAATCTTGAAGAATTGAGCCAGCATTTCTACAAGATTATTTGTAATATCTCACGTTTAAACACAGTGTTTTGATTAGATGTAGTATAAGATTAGATACAGAACAGACTAGTCTAGTCTAGTCTGACAGGAAATGTACCCAATGGTTAAAACACTATGTGCTAAGCTCAAAGTGTTGCTCCGTGGTGAATGGCACGTACCCGTGACAAGGGTCTGAGTTGTAAATCTCAAGGCTTGTGTCAGATTCTGGGATATGGTTGGAAAAATCATCCTGGCAGCTTCCTTTCTCTTGCTTCCTGCTGCCCCCTGTGGTAGGATTAGCAAACTGAGCCAAGACCTGCCCAGCATGGCGCGCACTCCCAGGTGTGTCAGCCTAACCCTGCCGCAGGACCTGTCTTTACAAAGCTCCTGCTGCGGAACCAGGTGATTGGGTTGCTAAGTAAATACATTGGGTTGCTAAGTAAATATATTTTTTAAAAGATAAACAATAGACACCGCTCCTTTTTTATTTACTTTTTTAATTTTTTTGGCCCTTTAATTCTTTCAAAGCCATTCTGTAACTTCCATATAAAAACATGTGCGGATACAATTTAGTTACTATTTGAAATATAATCCAAGAATTAATATTTGTAATTGAGATTGAAGTTAAAGACCCTGAGTTTGTCAGTGGCCAACGATCAAGGGAAATCACAAGCACTTGGCAAACATGAGCCAATAAAACTGATGCATCCCCAATTTATTATTATTCAATAGGTTTCAGTGTTGTGGAAAGTCACAGGTGTGTCTGTGCGTGTTTTGGAGCAGCACACTCCCAAAGCTTGGCAGAACCAGCACTCCTCTACTGTCTCTGATCCAGGTTACTGACCGGACTCACCTCAGTGGTGGCCTAGAATCTTTGAGATGAAATAAACCCATTGCTCTCCAAGTTCAGGGTTTTTTTTTTCTCCACTTATTTATGTGTTTATTTGTTTAATCACTTTACAACCTGATCCCAGCCCCTCCCTCCTCTCTCCCCAGTCCAGCCCTCACACTCCCTCTCCTCCCCCTCTCTCCTTTTCAAAGAAGGGGCGGCCCATAAGGGGTACCAACTCACCCTGGTACCTCAAGTTGTGGCAGGACTAAGCCATCCTCCCCCAACTGAGGCCAGACAAGGATCCAAGCTAGAGGAGAGGGATGCAGAGGCAGGCAACAGAGTCAAAGACGGCCCATAATTCCATTGTCAAGGGACCCACATGATGACCAAGCTGCACATCTGCTACATATTGTAGGGGGCGTCGGTGCAGCCACGCATGCGCTATGGTTGGTGGTTCAGTCTCTATGATTCCCCCATGAGCCCAAGTTAGTTGACTCTACAGACCTTCATGTGGTGTCCTTGACCCCTCCAGCTTCCTCAGTTCTTCCCCCTACTCTTCTATAAAACTGCCTGAGCTCAGCCTATTGTTGGCATGTGGGTCTCTGCATCTGTTTCCATCATCAGCTGGATGAAGCCTCTCAGAAGACAGTTATGTGAGACTCCTATCTACAAGCATAGTAGAGTATCATTAACAGTGTCAGGGGTTGGCTCTCTCCCATTGGGTGGGTCTCAAGTTGGGCCAGTTATTGGTTTGCCATTCTCTAAATCTTTGTTTTGTTGTTTTGTTTTTTCAAGACAGTGTTTCTCTTTGTAGCCCTGGCTATCTATGAACTTGCTCTATAGGCCAGGCTGGCCTCAAATTCAGAGAACCACCTGCCTCTGCCTCCAGAATGCTGAGGTTAAAGGAATGTGCCACCACTGCCAAGCATGAACATATTATTTAATCTAAAGAAAAAAATCATCACCTCACACTGTTTAAAGTAAGTTGACAGTTCTGTGTTGAGCTGCATTCATAGCTCCCATTAGCCACATGCACCACTAGTCTGCAGGTTGGACATGCCTAGAGCCCTTCTGAACACTGTAGGAAGCCAGAGAATGGAGGATCTCATGAAATGGAAGTAGGTTTGGGGAAGGATAAAAAAGTGCTCAGTCTACAAAGAAGAGAGGGTGTTGTTATCCCTCAAATACATAAAGACAGGCTTACACCACACAGACAGGGAGGGAACTGACAAAGTCTACCATGTCCTGCTTTATCGCTCTGCCTTATCCTTTAGAAATAAGGTCTATCAGTGGACCTGGAGCTGGGCTGGTGACCAGAATCCCCAGGGACCTTCTTGTGTCTTCTCTTCCACAGATGAGTGTCACAGACACACCTAGCCAGTCCCCTACATTTACTAGGGCGTTTCCATCCCAAAGCCCAGGTTCACGTGCTCTTCCCCGCTGAGCTGTCTCTTCGGTCCCCCAGCTGCTTCTTTAAGGGTGTCAGAGCATGTGAAAGAGCTGAACGTTGATCCTCAGAACTTCAAAGAAAACAAGATCTTGAGGATGCATGTAATAAACCATAAAATGACTTGGTACTTTTTTATAAAGAAAAACAAATATAACTTTGAAAAAGTATGAACAACATATGGAAATACAACATTTTGAAACACAAAGCCAAAGGGATAATGACAGTTTATACACCACTAAAGCAAGGTTGGTGAACTGAGATGAGGGCTTAAGAAGCAAAGCATAAATAGTACAAAATAATCAAAGTGTCCCCGGAAGTTGAGAGTAAGATCTATCTTACACCCTGAAGCGCAGAGCCTCAAGGTAGAATCAGCAAAAGAAAAGAAATATTTTTGGAGATCAAGGCTGAAATTTTTCAAATAAATGAGAGATAAGAATATTCAGATTGGAGGTTTCCAAATCATAATTTAGATAATTAAAGGACTTTCACACCAGGACAAATTACAGAACATTCCAGAAGAGGAAAAAAAAAAAAAAAAGACTGAGAACAAACCTAGGAAAGGTAGGCAAGCCAGAAGACAAAGGAGGTTTTATAGTTGTATTTTCAAGACCATGGTAATGTCAAGACAGTAGAATCATACCTTCAAGGTGGGAAACAAAAACCCAGAGCCCGGCTAAGAACGATGGCTCAGTGGCCAAAGCACTTGCTTTGCAGTCATGGCCTGAGACTGGTTATCTGAGCCCAGGATAAAATGCTGGGGACTTTACTTTTAATTCCAGAGCTGGGAAGGTAGAGACAATATAGCTGGCATTTTCTAATTAGTGGGTTCTTCTTTCTTCTACCCTTCTCTGATGCAGGGGGCCTGCACAAACTGATGCACCAACCAAGGACAACACATGCCAAGAACCTAGACACCCTGTTCAGATATAGCCAATGGACAGCTCACCCTCCAAGGCCATAGGGGGAGCGGGACTGCCTTTGACATGAACTCTAGTGCCCATGATTTGATCACTTCCCCTTGCTGGGGAGGCCCTATAGGCACACAGAGGAAAGGGAAGCAGGCTGTCCTGATGAGACCTGACAGGCTGTGGTCTCTAAGGCAAAGATGAATTATCCAACTTAAATTTCTTTCAAGAGCATAGCAAATTCTACTTGTCCTAAGAATGAACTCTTTGATGTTGACCATTAGTCCCTATCTCTTTAGGCCCTATGTTCTCTTAGCTGGGTTTGAACTTTCCCTTACTCCAATGTATTGGCATCTTTAGTTCCTCAAAAGAAGTAGGTGACATTTCTAAGCCCTTTCTTTCTTCCTCATATATCCTATCAATTTTTTGAGACCGTCTACTAAGGAATCTTTTTTAAAGGTCTTGGTCAATGTCTTTACTTAACCTTTAAGGAAGCAGGAAACATGGCTCATCTCAGGAGGATTGACACACTTGCTCTGCAAGAGCCTTGCCTTGGGGCAGCCACTCACAGAACACTCTTGTGCTCTTCCCAGGAGATGCAACGTGGCTCCCACCTAAGCCCCTTGGGGCAAGTTTGATTTTTGTCAACATGATATCCATTTTCTTTTTGTTTCTTCTTTGTGCACGACTTCTTAACAAACCATGAGTAACAGCAACCAACAGCCTACCCTGCCTCTCAGGGCCCTGGCATTTATATACCCCTAAGAAGTCCCCAGAATTCAAAACCTCACACAGTCAGAAACTGCCTGATGCTGGCAAAATCAGGCCCCACCAGAGCACGAATCAGCTTCTGAGAAGCAGCCTCATATCCCCACACCTGGGATTAAAACGAAAATATATCCTTATAATATTTCTATGTTTTTCAAGAAACCAAAATTGCAGAATTATCACTACAAGACAAGAGGATCTGCAAGGCTTGCTGGCCACCCTGTCTATCCCAATTGATCCTCTCCAGGCCCAGCAAGACCTGGCCTGAAAAGAGGTGATAGTATCCCTGACAATGACACAGGAGGTTACACACACACACACACACACACACACACACACACACACACACACTGAATATAAGTTCAGGGGCTGGGAACATGGCTCAGTGGATTAAGTGCTTGCTGTGTAAGCCTGAGTTCAGGCCCCCAGCACCCATGTGACAGCAGAACGTGGTAGAACATGCTTAAAATCCAGAGCTGGAAAAGGTAGAGACCAGCGGATCCCAGTGACTTTGCTGACCAACTGGTCTGTCCAAGACAACAAGCTCTAGGTTCACCAAGAGACCCTGTCTCAAAAATGAAATGAAATAAATCTCACCTTCTAAGTATCTATTAACACTTACAATCATATTTAATCTTTTTACTAAAACTGTATTAAAATAAAATAAATTGCAATAAAGAAAGACATTCCTGGTTGACCTCTGTACTCCACATATACATGTACGAGCCCACACACCCACATACCATGTGCAAGCATAGGTATCAACACACACACCTTAATTTTTAAAAAAGGTAGAACAGAGAAGTAAGAAAATAAGCTCTTTAAAGGGGATAGTTGATGGCCCTGAGACATTTTTTATATGTACAAGAAATCCAGTTCATTAGGATGTGACATAAATGTGATGAACATGAGTGAATATAAATGCATATCTACCAGGAAAATTATGTAATTGGGGGATTAAAAGTTTAAAAGATAAAACTAATATTCCAGGAAGCAGATAAATCGAGAGTAATCAGAATTGAAACTTTATAATATCCTTACAGCTAATGCCATGCTGTTCTGACAGTGCGGTTCAGCCCTGCAGCGGCCATCACGCCAGTTTGTCTCCACTCTAAGGTCAGGGCGTGAGGCCTTTGAAGCTTTCTGTTGGGTACCAAGCATTCTTTACAGAGTGCCACAGGAATGAGCACACATCTTCCAGATGCCCAGATAACGCTGCTGCCACCGGCCAAGGGCAGCCCCCTTAAGACCACTGGAGGGCGAGCTGCAAGGAGCAGCTCATTGTAAGCAGATACCTCAACCCAACAAATGGGTGCAGGGCAGGAGACCCCAGAAGAACACTGTCTTATTCACTGTTCTGTTGCTGGGGAAACACACCATGACCATGGCAACTCTTATAAAAAGGAAGCATTTAACTGGGGATTACTTATGGTTTCAGAGGGTGAGTTCACTATCACTGTGGTGGCAGGCAGATGGCATGGTGCTGGAGCATTCTCTGAGAGCTTTACATTCTGTTATGCAGACTGTAGGCAAACACACACACACACACACACACACACACACACACACACACACACACACACACACACACTGGGACTGGCTTGGGATTTTGAAACCTCAAAGCTCACTCCACCAAGGCCACATCTCCTAAGCCTTCAAATTGTTTATCAACAGGGAATGAAGCATTCAAGCAAACCAGCCTCTGGGCAGCATTCTCATTTAAACCACCAAAATACAAGCTTCATTGGTACACATTTTATTCTGTGAACTCACTCATTTTTAGGGTGTAAGTCAATGAAATTTTGTGTATTTATAGAATTATATAAAATTATATTATACATAACTTTAGATGACTTAATTTTGTGTTTGCCACAAGCTGGCTTTAGAATATTTCTCTCACCCTAAAAAAGAAACCTCATAGCTACTTATACTTACCCTGTATACCTAATAAGAGCCCCTAAATAATCATTAATTTTCCTGACTCTAGAAATTCATTTGTCAAAAGCATGCTCCAGTTGCGCAATCAGTTAGTATGTAATACTTATAAAGAAATTCATTTGTTTCAGACATTTAAATAAAATACACAGTAATAAGTAAATCATATAATGTTGTTTTGTGATTTTTTACCATCACATGTGTCAGTATTCGCTTCTTTTATGATCCCATTGCATGCTGTGATGTTTTGTTTGTTGTCCAATTCATCAACGTCTGGTTGTTCCTGCTTTGGGATTACTGGGAATAATGGTGCCATGAACACCGACAATCAAATCTTTGCATAGTTGTCCATTTTGTTTTCACTCTATACCAAACTCAGAGACCTTGAGGAGTTTCTGGTCTTCAGCAAAACTGGGCTCGGGCTGACTTCTTTTGCTGAGTTGCAAAAAGCAGCATTTCCAACTGCCCCCTGCCAGGCAGCCCAGAGTACCCACTGTCTACCAAGAGTCTACATAATTGGATGCTAAATCTTCACTTTTATACCCAAAATGTCATTGCCATACAACTTTTTATTAGAGACTCTGGCCAGTTAACAACATAAAAAGTGTTAAGACTTATGACAACTAGAAAGGAAGAGTCAAAGTTGTTATTACTCTGAGATAAAAGAAAATATAATAATTACTGTTAGAAATAAAAAGAGGGTGTTACAAAGTCAGTTTGTTGGGAACCAGAACCAGGATTCACATGTCATTTTCTTTTAGATACACCATTAAACCCACAGCTGATTATAAGTATAAAGCCCAGAAAAGGGTTACAACAGCATATAAAACTTAGATAGTGAGGAATGAATCTATCCAAAAATGTACAATCTTCCTACTGAAAATTGTAGCACTTTATTTAATATGATATCTAAGTAGAGAGTCTTAGTACACTTACTATAGGCAGAGTCAATATTGAATAGATATCAATCTCAAATTAATTTATAGGAAAATTTAATCCCAATTGAAAGTTTAACCAACTTATTTTGGACAGTGATTTCACAAACTGTCCTAAAATTTCTACAGAAGAAAGAGCAAGAATAATTAGGAAATTCCTAATGAACAAGAAAATGGTGTGCATCTTGTCCTACTAGAGCCCCAAACTTAAATAAAGTATGTTCATAATCCTGCATTGTAAATTTTCAGAAATAAATAAATAAATAGATCAGAGTAGAGAACTCAGAAACAGGCTACATATATGTGCAAACTTCGATTGTGACAGATGTGACATTGTAGATCAGTGGGTTGGAACCCTTTGATAAATGGTATAAAAGAAACTGCTTACCCAAATGCTTAGATGTGAAATAAGAATGTAAATATATAGCTTCCCTGAAAGTCAGCTTACCACCACTCAGCAGAGGTAACTTTGTATATTGTAATTCATGCTGCATTTTTATCAGTGCTCATATATGAGACTGTTCATGTTCTGGGTATAAGCAGAAAAATGGAAGAAGAATCCAACACGTCCCCTGAGAGGAAATGCCTTATTTACTTACTGAAAACAAGCACAGGGTGGAGAAAAAGGAATCTATGTTCTACAAATAAATACGAATAACTAACAAAGATATTGTTGAGAAAAATACCACTTATAGTATAATTTCACTTATACTGAGTCTATGAATGTGAAAAGAAGGTAATATATGGCTAAGGAATGGTTATTTCTGTGATCAAAATGAAAAAAAAAACAAGGATAGTGGTAAATAATATTAAATTCAGATTAATATTAGAAGGGAATACTTAGAAGATTACTATTAGAAGATATTAGAAGATTATTAGAAAATATTAGTTGAAGATTATTTCAGGTTTGGTCACTTTGGAAATTAGGGAGCACTTCAAACCTATTGGTAACATTCCGTGTCTTAGCTAACCTCAGGGCAAGACCCCGCCCGGCTAATCCTGCAATCTGTAAAAGGAAAAGTCTGAGGGTTTTCCTAGGCATAAACAACAATGAAAGCTTATACAAGTATAATTCAAAAAGGAGGCCAGGTTCCAGCCCCAACAAGCAAAAGAACTTGGTAGCTTCAGTCACATAGTTCTGTCTTCAGAGCCAAGAAGGACACAGAAAAATGGCTTTAGAATCTTCCTCCAGCAGCTAAGGAACTCCACTGAGGCCAGGCATTTGGCAGTCTCTGCATGGAGGCCCAAAGAAGCCATTGAATCCAAAGAGGCTTGCATTGGAGATGCCAGAGCTATAGGATTCTTGCCAAGGAAATCTGCAGACTGGGTGTGGAATGAGAGAGAGAGAGAGAGAGAGAGAGAGAGAGAGAGAGAGAGAGAGATTTTTCAGTTTACCCTACTGGTGTGCTGGTTTTCAGTCTCGTTTTGTCCAATATTCCCTCACTACGATCCCTTTCCGCCTCCCTTTTGGAATGGTAATGTATATTCTTTGTCATTCTATGTTAGAAGCACATGATCTGCTTTTGACTTTTTATTTTACAGAGGGTTACAGTTAAGAGAGTGCATGAGTCTCAAAAGAGACTTTAGACTTTGGATGTTGGAACAGTATTGAGCCTATGGGGACTTTGGAAGTCGGGCTGGATGCACTGCACTATGATGCAGCTACAGCCTATGGGAGCGGGATGTGGTGGTTTGAATGCGAATGATCCCAAAGAAGCATATACTTGAATGCTTAGTCTCCAGGGAGCAGAGCGGCTCGGGAAGGATTAGGAGCAGCCTCACTGAAGTCACTGGAAGGTTTCAAAACCCTATCCCAGGCATAGAGTCTGAGCACTCCTCTCCTCTCCTCCTCTTCCTCTTCTTCTTCTTCTTCCTCCCCCCATACACATCAGAATGTAAATTTCTCAGTTAATGCTCTAGCACCATACCTGCTAGAAACAAGCCCCTAATTAAATGCTCTCTTTTATAAGAGCGGCCTTGGTCGTGATGCCTCTTCACAGCAACAGAACCATAACGAAGACACATGACGCACACTCACATACATTACAGATAAAATTTTTATTAAACAAAACATGTTACAGTCAAACAGTAAATAAAGTCGGGATCTTTATCACACGAGTTGTAACGGAAGCAAAGGGAATTTTTGCCTCTTGGGAAAAAGCATGTGTGAAGAGGTTTTCTTCTTTTAGGAATACCGTACCAGAGGAATTACTGTAGTCAATTTGTTAAGTACAGCAGAAAATTGCCTTTACCACTCCACAGAAGAAATAAAATATCAAAGGAGATGAGTATAACAACATAAAGTTAGGAATAAGTTCTACTCATGAAAAAGAATGAAAATTACTTATGAAGCTGAGAAGGGGCAAGCACCAGGCAGCAGTCTTCTGAGCCAGACTGTTATCTAGCTCAGCCTATCATGGTTGTGAAGAAAATTCACATCTGTATAATCTCTGCTTGCAAATGAGCCTGGGATTTTGATGCCTTCTCCTGGAACAGGGGTTTCCTATGAATTACAATTTCTGAGCCAACTACTGGGTCCTGTTATAGCTATAAGGATGAAAAAGGCTCAACCACTCTTCTTTTAGGACAGCCTCTTGTTTTATTTTTCTGGCTTAATCTATAATTTGATATTAAGTCATTGAGGAAAAAACTGTTAAGAATCGTATGTACCAGTCACTGGGCAAAATGCCCTCGTTTCTGTTACAGACAGAATTATGCCTAAAAGTGGGCAAGTTTGCATGCAGGCAGAGTCGAGGAGCAAACTCTGGCAGTACAGGGTAAGCAAGTACTCAGTAGTTTCTGCCTCACAAAGATGTCTGCCAGATATAATGGGCCAGAAGACTGAAGACGATGCTCCAATGTTATAGAGAGTTTTGTCTAGGCAATGAACTGTCTCAGTCATTTTTTTCATTTTAGAAGCTGCTAACTTGCACTTCCTGTTTACTCAGACAATTAAACTTATTCCTTCTCATGTCTCTAATGGGGATGAAGACCAGTTTAGTTTTACAATTAAGCTTAGTTGTTTTGGGGCTAAGATGTTTTAAGCTTGATAGAGATATGGTAGACATTGATTTACATTCAGAGTTGTAGACTCACCAAGATAGGAAAGATGTCTTCTCCAATGTTGTCAAATACAAATAAGCAAAACACTATGTAACATTTATATAATTCATAATTGTTTCATGGTCCTTCTTGCTGTATGTAGTTTATTGTCTATATTGTAATTGTCTATTGTAATAATATAAATGTATATGTAAAAGTAAAAAAAAACTAAATAAAAAAAGAATTGTATCTTTGTATCTACTGGATGTTAAAACAGAAGAAAATAACTAGGATAAGGAAAATTTGGTGTATGTGCATATGCGTATATGTTGTATGCATATGCTTGTATGTGTGTATAAACACATGGCTAACATCTGGGTGTCTTCCACTGCTTTCCACCTTTTTTAAAACTATAGTCTTTTCACTGAATCTGAAACTCACCAATTCTGCTAGACTAGCTGACCATGGGACAAGGAAATCAGTCTATGTCTCCAACTCTCTCAGGGCAGGTATCACATATGTTTGACATTATATCCAGATTTGAAGCCGGTGCTAGGGATCTGAGTTTAAGTCAGATGCTTGCGCCATAAGCACTTCACCCATGGAGCCATGGTTGTATAGAAAGTTTTCCCACTTGAACATTCACCCCTGGAGGCAGGAGGGACATACATGAGACTCAGAAAACAAAGACCTCAGAAGTCTCAGGAAGCTCCTGAGACTAACAAGCTTCACAAGGCCTCTTCCTCAAGGTTACATAAACAGTAGGAACTTTTGGGGAGAGAAGACTCTCTGACCAGCCTAGCTGCCCAGAGGAGAACTGTTCAGTCCAGAACTCCAGGGACACAGCTTTTGTGAGTGTCACCAAGGCTAGGGTAGGATTTTCCGTGATGTGGCTGACTTTAGTCGTCCATGAGCCTGTAAATAAACCTAATTGGTTCCTTGTCTGCAGAGAATAGACATTTGTCTCCCCAGGAGAAATTAATACAACAATCTCCCTAGCCTCTCAAATTATTGATTAACAGCAGGTTGAGATAAATGTTAAGACTGAGCTATGAGTTAGCAGGGCTAATGGTGAGTAAAAAGATAGCTAAGTTACTTTGCATTTATCTCTCTAAGTTCAAAAGGTAGAATTCATAGGGAATGAGAAAATAGTAAATCAAAAGTAGAAATCTCTGAGTAACTTCGATGAATAGAATTATGTACCCTGAAATATTATGGTGTTGGCACAAATAAAATGAAAACTCATTGTCTCCCTCATTTAACAAAGATTTACACACACACACACACACACACACACACACACACACACACACACACACACAAAACTGATCCTTTCTTTAAAGTTTTCTTATTTCTACCCTCCTGACTTTCTTTTTCTTCTTTTATTTTATAGTATTTTATTGATGGTGTTTCACTTTGTAGCCCAGACTGGCTTGAAACTTCCAATCCTCCTGTCTTGACCTCTGAAGTGCTGATTTTAGGCATGTGTCACCCTGTCTGGCAGAATATTCCTATTTTCTTCCAAGAATTCCTAAATGTACCAGTCACGTTCATTTACTTGTTGTAAACACACGAGGTGATGAGCTTGGACCAAGTGAAAGGTGGTTTAGCTGGTGGTTCTGGCGGTTCCAATGCAAGTCTGACAGACTCTTGCTGTTGAGGGATCCACATGACAGAGGCTAGGAGCATATGGTGGAATAAACCTATAACACTGCAATCGATGAAACAGGGAGAAGCAGGACTGGTAGAATCCTGTAATCTGCTTTAGGGGCACCTCCCCCACCACCACCACCAAGTAATCTAAGAACTCCTAATAGGCTCCACTTTTCAAAGGTTCTGCCAACTCCCAAACCTGCCACATTGAGGACCATGCCTTTAACACATGAGATCACCCACCCACATCAAGAACATAAAAATAAGTAAAAATATAAAAATCCAGGGAAGGGATGGGACTATAGGTCAGTGTTAGAATGCATGCCTAGGATGTGTAGGTGTCATAAGTTCAATTCCCAGCACATACATACAGAGAGAGAGAGAGAGAGAGAGAGAGAGAGAGAGAGAGAGAGAGAGAGGTATCTACGCTGTAAACAGGCCCCTGCTCTACTCACATTTTGGTCCCAGCCATGTTCCTCTGTAGCCCTAGCTGGGTCTGTATGCACTATTTCCTTGGTTAAATTCTGCAGTTTTCCTTCACATTCTATCTCACCGAGGTCTCTTGTTATTGACGTACTGTCAAATTGCCTTATAAAGTCCCGTATGACATCCATGTGAAAAAGCAACCTGGCAGATAAGGTCCAAGATGAAATGGAGATATTTCAAACAAGTCTCAATGCTAGGCTGGCAGAATTCACCTCATCTCTGCTTCTCATCCTCTGCAAGCTTTCCTGGCTGCAGAGTTACTCACGGACCTTATACTCTGGGCCCCCAAGAAAAGAACAGGAAATAGGAGGGAAATGAGGCAGACTTTAAGATAATTTTAAATTCCGTTTTTCACTTGTGAAGGACCAAATGGATCCCTTTCAACTGAAGTGACTGTACATATGAGCAAACATGTAATATGAACTATTGCACACGCATAGATATCCCTTATTTGAACTAGATCTGAGACATTGGGTATTATTCTGAGCGTTTTGCATATATTTATTCACTTCATTTTTACCTGATGAGGATGAAGTTAGCAAAGAGAGGATAGTGGCAAATTAGAAGAGACATCACCGGCAAGCTTTACCTGCGTTGAGTGGTGGGCATATAGACAGCAGTGCCTAGCTGCATCTTGATTTCATGTCCAACTCAAAGGCCTATATGAAACAAGTTTGTTGTCTTCTCTACCTAGAGTTAATATATTCAGACCCAAGGGATGGTGGCAGTAGCCAAACTGCAGAGCAAGACATTCAGATCCCCCCCAAAATTAAGAAGCCAGACACCCCTTGATGGCGTTAACAGAAATGCCTGAATAGCAACAGAAGTTTGTCAATAGCCACATGAATCCCCCCTTGAACATGCCAATAGCCAGCAACCTCCACCACTACCAGTAAGTGTATGTAGATCCAGGGGGAGAGAACTTGGAACGTATTTGCAGTGCTGTTCCTCCAGAGGAGGCAGAGCTGTGCCTCCAAAACTAATGCCTCACAGGTGAGTATCTCTGAGTGGCGCCTGTCAGGACAGCAGCTGCTTAGGGCCTGGACTATGTGGCCCAGGCTAGCCTTGAACTCATCACATAGCCCAGGCTGCTCTTAAACTTGTTCTTATCATTCCTCCTCAGCCTCCCAAGGCCTGGAGCAAATGTATGCCCCCACACCTGACGGATACTGGTCCAAGTACTAGTACTTGTGAACAGTTGATCAGGCTGGTGCAAGAACTAGCTCTGCAGCTTCATCCTCCTCAATGCTTAAAGCCTGAGATGGCTTCCCTACAGAGACTTCCTACCAAGATTAGCTAACTTCTCCTGCACCCCCACGAAGGAGAGATAAACCTGTTTTTTTAGGATCCCAAGCATGGGATCGGAATGGTCTTGTGAGACAACAGGTGAGGTTAATCCACTAGAGGACCAACCATCTCATGCTGGAGCTTGATTGTTGCCAGCTGAAAAGACCCCGTGAACAGACTCTGGGAGGAAACATATAAATGAGCCCAGAACTGGAGGCGGGGCCTTTTGGAGACTTTGGATAGTTTTGACTGTTCATGGCTCCACTTCTAGATGCTCCTAGAGAGAACCACTTAAGGGAAGGCTTCGGGGCTCCGGCTCCTGCTGAGGTTCCAGGTTCTGGTTACTCCAGTTCCAGCAGAAGAAATCCTGCTAATTACGCCATGAGAATCTTTCCTCGGAACTGATATCCTTACAGTTTTGTTATTGTGTTCTTTAATCCTCCTTTCTTATTGTTTTGGTTAGCCGGGTTATAAGTGACATACGCTCGGATAACAAGTTGTAAAAAAATATATTGGTTAAGAAAACTGAGACTACACCCCCACCCCCTTGCTCCACCTAATAAAATGGTGCTGATGCTTGCTGAGATTCCTGGACGCTCATGGCAGCAGGTGTGGCTCCATCAGAGCAGCACAGACCACCTGATCCCAGCTTCACCGTACATGTGTCTTGTTGCTGTCTTTTCTCCTTTACTACCCAGGCCAAGAATTTTAATTATAACATATCATCAAACATGTATCAAATTAATAGCAACAGTCGTGTATGGTTTTGTTTTGTTTGTAAATTTCTTCCCATGTCCATATTTTGCCCATTTTCAATAAACCTGCACATTACCAAATGCTTTCAACTTTGCCAGTATTATAGGTAGAAAATTGTGTGTGTGTGTGTGTGTGTGTGTGTGTGTGTGTGTGTGTGTGTACGTACCTGTTTTGCATATGTGTAAGAGCATGCATGGTACACATGTGCCCGTGTACATGGAAGCCACAAGTCAACATCGGGTGTCTTCATTAGTCATGCTCCACCTTGGATTGTGAGGTAGCATCTCTCACTGAACATGGAACTCACTGATTTGGTTATACTGGCTGGTCAGTGAGATCCAGGGACCGCACTGCCTCAGCCTTCCTGCCTGCACTCAGTTACATCCACATGCCACTGCATCACTTTTATGAGTTCTATACGGTTCCTGGGATCTGAGCTCATGCTTGCAAGGCAAGCACTACTGAATCATGTCCCAGCCCAAATGAAAAAGACAAGTACCCTGTTTTCATTCATAAGCAAAATCTAGATTCTAAAAATATGACATGAAAGGTGAAGGAGACAAGTGAGTGGTAATGGGCAGTCAGGGAGACTAGATCAACATACATGATGTACATGTATGAAAACATCATACTTGAAAGAGCTTCAATAGACTGAGCATGGCAAACACTGCGGATGCATTTTGTCACCTTGGTTTTTTTCTTTTACAACTTTTCCTCTACCTTGCTGATAACTGTTACATTCCTGAAGTTAGTCCCCAAGGTCTATTTCCTGATTGGCCACTGACTCATTCCTGAGACAAAACACTAAGGTCCGACAATCAAAACTCATTATTTGGCTAAGATGTCCAGTCAGGACTTACCAGTGCACTGTAGTACAGACTCCCGCCCTTTCCCCATAAAAGCCCACTCCTGCAGGAACACCCTCTCTTGCTTTTGCCTCTCTTTCTCCTCTTGCCTTTCTTGCTTGTGCTTGCTGCTACTGGCTTTCCAACCCCCACCTCCTTGCTTGCCACTCCAAGGTAATAAATCTCCTTTATGCTAAGCATTTGGTGTCTGGGAACATCTTGTATGGATTTCAGGGGGCTACCTCTCTTTCAGTGGTTCCATGACTTGGACTGGTCTACAAGACCCCCAACCCAGTATTTACATTTTCTAGACAACTGATTCTGTTTCCCTTCATCCAGCAGCAGCTGAGTGGTGAGTGCCTCTCAGGATCCATCCTAAACATTCCCCCAAGACAACAGGAGATGACTGCTGAATGCCAGGCGTCTCTGCTCTGTCTCATGGGGGAGGAGGAGAACACACCCCAGCACAACCTTCAGTGCTCACAGTGGACTCTCTTGGACAATCAATTGGTGCACTCCATTCAGCCTGGCTGGGTTGGCAATGCTCCTTTCACTTCTGTGGCCATCCTGCTGTAACACATGCCCATTCTAACTGTTTCTAGCGCTGGCTCCTGACCTTGGCTGGACAGCCACCAATAATGATAAGATCTATTCTCTCCAGCCTGATTGAAAACACCAACATACACCCCCCAAAAAATCACTGATGCTTCCTAACACTCAAGACTAGCCCTTCTACTGCACCTCCCCCCCCCCAAACAAAATTTCACAATTTTGCGGGCCTGGACCAAGATGTCCCACTTTTTACCTGTCCCCACCTCCCTTCTCAGAGGAGTTATGTGCCTCTACCTATCCTGCCTACTTCTCTGCCACTCCTAACTTTTCCCTTGCACTTTCTGTTCTTCTATTGTTTACCTGAAGCCTCTGCTGCAGCTCCAAAGAAACACTATAACAGCAGTGCTCTGATCATGCCCCGTCCTCCAGTCCTACCATCCCTCCGATGTCCACCCCCACCACACAAACAGGCCAAGTTGTCTCCGCCTTACAACTCCAAGAACCCTCCCCCACCCACTGCTGCTGCTCCACAAACATCTCCACCTTCTTTCAGGCTGATGCCATAGCTCTGGTAACTTGCCAAAGTTTTGTCTAAACTGCCTGCTCTGTCTTTGCCTCTAATGAAACTCCTCCTACAGCTTACACAAACAAAGGATCCCAAAATATCTTATAGTTTACTTTGTTGTACACTTTCAAAACTCTCTTATTTCCCTGTTCCCTTGAGGAGAATTTCACTTTTCCATCTTCTCTCTCCCTCCTTGGACTATACACACCTACAAAGGTAAGCCTAAAATTAACTGTACCAGATAGAAGGTTCTCTGAGTTCAAGCCAACACCAATGACAACCAGATGGGTAAAAGCTAGAGTAAGAACACAATCAACAAGAGCCAGAGCAATATGGCACCACCAGAGCCCAGCTAATCTACTACAGCAAGGCCTGGATATCCTAACACAGATGAAACACAAGAAGATAACCCTAAATCCAATCTTACAAAGATGATAGGGGCCTTTAAAAAGGAAATGAATAAATTCCTTAAAGAAAATATGATCAAACAGGTGAAGAAAATGAATTAAACTGTTCAAGGCCTGAAATGTAATAGAAGCAATAAAGAAAATACAAACTGAGGGTATCCTGGAGATGGAAAACCTAGGGAAGATAAAGGAACTACAGGTAAAAGTATCACCAACAGATACAAGAGGCAGAAGACAGAATCTCAGGTGTAGAAGATACAATAGAAGAAATTGACACATCAGTCAAAGAAAATGTTAAATTGGAAAAAGTTCCTGATACAAAATATTCAAGAAATATGAGACACTATGAAAATACCAAACCTAAGAACAAGAGGAATAGAAGAAGACTCCCAGCTCCAAGGCTTACAAAAATATTTTCAACAAAATCTTAGAAGAAAGCTTCCCCAACCTAAAGAAAGAGAAGCCTATAAACATACAAGAAGCATACAGAACACCAATTAGACAGGACCAGAAAAGAAAATCCTCCTGCCACATAATGATCAAAACACTAAATGGACAGACAAAGAAATCATATTAAAAGTTGTAAGGAAAAAAGGCCAAGTAACATATAGAGGCCGAGCTATCAGAATCACACCCAACTTCTCAGAAGAGACACTGAAAGCTAGAAGAGCATGGGCAGATATCTTAAGACTCTAAAAGACCACAGATGTCATCCCAGACTGCTATACCCAGCAAAATTTTTATTCATCATAGGTGGTAAAAACAATATATTCCATAAAAAAACAAATTTAAGCAACATCTATCCACAAATTCAGCCCTACAGAAGATACTAGAAGGAAACCCAAGGAGGATATCTACACCCAATAAAACACAGGAAATAAATAAAGCCATGCCAGCATAACCAAAAGAAGGGAAAGAGACAGACAGACAGACACACACACACACACACACACACACACACACACACACACCACCACCACCACCACCAACAACAACAACAACAACAACATCAAAATAACAGGAAGAAACAATCATTGGTCATTAATATCTCTCAGAATCAATGGAGTCAATTTCCCACTAAAACTGGCTAATATAGGCTAACAGAACAGATGGGAAAATAGGATCCATCATGCTGCTGCATACAAGAAACACACCTCAGCAAGAGAGATAAAAATTACCTTAGAGTAAAGGGCTTGAAAAAGATTTTCCAAGTAAACAGACTCAAGAAACAAGCTGGAGTAGCCATTATATCTAATAAAATAGCCTTCCAACCAAAAATTATCCAAAGAGATGAGGATGGGCACTTTATATTCATCAAAGGAAAAATCCACCAAGATGACATCTCAATTCTGAATATCTATGCCCCCAATGCAAACATCATCCACATTCATAAAAGAAATATTACCAAAGCTTAAATCATACAGTGAACTCCAACATTAATAGCATGAGACTTCAACACTCCACTCTCACCCATAGACAGATCACTGAGGCAGAAACTAAACAGATGTTATAAACTAAATAGACCTAACAAATATCTACAGAACATTTCACCCAAACACAAAAGAATATACTTTCGTCTCAGCACCACATGAAATCTTCTCCAAAACTGACCATATAGTCAATCACAAAGCAAACCTCAACATATAGAAGAGAATTGAAATAACCCCTTTTATCAGACCACCGTGGATTAAAGCTGGACTTCAACAATAACAGAAACTGTAAAAACTCATGGAATTTGTACAACTATCTATCTAATCATTGACCACTGGGTCAGGGAGGAAATAAAGAAATAAATTAAAGACTTTCTGGAATTCAATGAAAATGAAGGCACAACATTCCCAAACTTATGGCATATAATGAAAGCAGTACTGCGCAGTGGCACAGGGGCAGGGTTCGAAAGATGAGGTCCTCAATGCATTCTGAAGAGGATGATCATGCTCCAGAGCTACACAGAAATGTTCACCCCTAAGAGCAGCCTGATTGGGAGGAACATTTAGTGCAATGTATTAAAAATACCCAAGCAGAGATCATCCAAGACGGCATCGATAATACACTGTGTCTGATCCACAGAACAGCAGTGCCTGCACAGCAACCAAAGGACCATACTGAGAGCTCCAAAACACAGTGCTGGTGTTTCCCAGAAAGAAAGAAATTCTGTCATGTGGAACATCCATGCCCTCCCACCTCAGGACCATGGGATCATGCTCAGGTGAGCTGCCAGGAACCCCAGGCCACCGCTGCAGCTGATTTTAGGGTTGCAGCCCGGCACAGTGCAGGCCAAGGAGATGGCGTTCAAGGAGAGGTGCTGTTCCAGGTGAGCCCAGAGAGGACTGCACCGCCCACACCACAGGCCTCACAGACCTCCTCTCACGGGCTGGGGCCATGCTCAGTGCTGAAAGCTGGATTGTGCCAAGATGGATACTAGGGGCAGCACCGAGCCCACGATGGATGGAGCATGTGATGGAACCAGAGACTCAGGAGGTGTGAATCAACAAAGTCACAAGTTCCCCAGGACAAGAAGCTGAGCTGGGCCAACATCAATGGTTTTTGTGAGCAACTCAACAAAGACTTTGAGGGGCCTCCTCTTGCCGCCTGCTTGATGGCACCCAAGATCCAGTACCCACAGGAGAAGGAGGCCATCCAGGCCTTGACGGCCAGCAACAATCTGGCAAACTGAACAGGAGCAGGAGAGCTGGCCCTGAGGACATGGAAGCAGGAGAGTTGACCCTGAGGACACAAGAACAGGAGATCTAGCCCTGAGGAGCAGGTGAGCCAGCCCTGGAGACATGGCAGCCTGAGATCTGGCCCTGCCTTGAGGATGCAGGAGCTGGAGAGCTGCTCCTGCCCTGAGGACACAGGAGCAGGAGAGCAGGCCCTGCCCTGAGGACATAAGAGCAGGTGAGCTGGCCCTGCCATGATAACAGCTGGTCCTGCCAGGATGACATTGGAGCCCAAGAGTGGACCCTGCCCTGAGGACAGGGGAGTGGGTTAGCTGGCCCTGCAATGATGACACAGGAGCAGGAGAGCAGGCCCTGCCCTGGGGATGTGGGAGCGGGTGGGCCAGCCCGGCCCTGATGGCATGGGGGTGGGAGAGCGGGCCCTGCCCTGGGGACAAAGGAGTGGGCCCTGATCCAGGGCTCTGAGTGAATCTCACCCCAACATCTACCCCATGTATGGCCTGCTGGAACACATGAAGGGGCCGGACCTGCAGAGTCAAAGATTAAGAATCTCCTTGAAACACAGCAACAACAGGATATCTAACAACAGTCAGTCCCAGTGAGGATCCAGTAACGATGGTGTAGGCCTCAAACCAGACCCATGACTTGTAGCAATGAACATTTGAAAGTAAACATATGTGGACAGAAGGCTATACTGTGTGATACACTACAGCTTCTATGACAAGACTTTTTGTTTGTTTTATTTTACTGGGGAGAGGAGAGGGATTTTCGTGCATGACATGTAAATCGTAGGCTTCAATAAAAGTATAAAAAACAAAACAAAACAAAATAATGAAAGCAGTGCTAAGAGGAAAGTTCATAGCACTAAGTGCCTTAATAAATAAAAATTGGAGAGATCTCATATTAGTAGCTTAATAGCATACTTGAAAGTTCTAGAACAAAGTGAAGTAAACACACAAAAGAGGAGTAGACAGGAGGAAATAATCAAACTCAGGGCTGAAATCATTAAATTGGAAACAAAGAGAACAATACAAAAAAAAAATCAACAAAACCAAGAGCATCTGGTTCTTTGAGAAAATCAGCAATATAGACAAACCCTTAGCAAAACTAACTAAAAGGCAGAGGGAGAGTACCCAAATTAACAAAATCAGAAATTAAAATAATAGACACTGAGGAAATTCAAACAGTCATTAGGTCTTACTTCAAAAGCATGTACACCACAAAATTGGAAAATCTAAAGGAATGGACTGTTTTCTTGATAGATATCACTTGTCAAATTAAATCAATAATGAAGAAATCTAATCAGCCATTGAAAGTCTTCCAATAAAAAGAATTCCCAGGGCCAAATGGTTTTAGTGTAAAATTCTACCAGACTTTCAAAGAAGAGCTAATACTAACACTCCTCAAACTATTCCTCAGAATGGAAACAGAAGGAACATTGTCAAACTTATTCTATGAGACCACAGTCACCCTGATATCTAAACAACATAAAGACTCAACAAAAAAAGAGAATTTCAGATCAATTATCCTTATGAACACTGATGCAATAAAATACTCACAAACTAAATCCAAGAACATATCAAAAACATCATCCACCATGATCAAGTAAGCTTCATCCCAGGGGGACACGGATGGTTCAATGCATGAAGATCATCAATGTCATCACCCACCATACAAGCAAACTGAATGAAAAAAAAAAAACTACACATGATCCTCTCGTTAGATACTGAGAAAGCCTTTGACAAAATCCAACACCCCTTCAGGTTAAAAGTCTTGAAGAGGTCAGGGATACAAGGCCCAACCATAAACACAATAAAAGCAATATACAGCAAGCCAATAGTCAACATCACATTCAATGGAGAGGAACTTAAAGCAAGTCCACTGAAATCAGGAACAAGACACAGCTACCCATTCCCTTTGTGTCTATTCAGTATAGTACTTGAAGTTCTAGCTAATGCAATGAGACAGCTAAAGGAGATCAATGAGGTTCAGATTAGAAAGGAAGAAGACCAACTCTCACTATTCACAGATGATATGATAGCATACATAACTGACCCCCAAAAAATCTACCAACGAACTCCTGCAGTTGATAAACACCTTCAGCAAAGTGACTGGATACAAAATTAACTAAAAGAAAAGTCAGTAGCCCTCCTTTATACAAATGACAAATGAGCTGAGAGAGAAATTAGGGAAAGAACAACCTTCACAATAGCCACAAATAATATAAAGTGTCTTGGTGTTACTCTAACAAAGCAAGTGAAAGACTGTATGACAAGAACTTCAAGACTTTGAAGAAGATAGCAGAAGATGGAAAGATCTCCCATGCTCATGGACTGGTAGGATTAACATAGTAAAAATAGCTACCTTACCAAAATCTATCAATGCAATTTCCATAAAATTCCAACACAATTCTTTACAGACCTTGGAAGAGCAATTCTCAACTTCATATGGGAAAAAAATATCCTGTACAATAAAAGAATTGCTAGAGGCATCACCATGCCTGATTTCAAGCTGTACTACAAAGCAGTAGTAATGAAAGCCACATGGTATTGGCATAAAAACAGATAAGAAGATCAATGGAATTGAATCAAAGACCCAGAAATAAAACACACACACACACACACACACACACACACACACACACACACACACACACACACACACGGAAACTTCATTTTGTTTGTTTTGTTTTGTTTTTTTCAAGACAGAGTTTCTCTGTGTAGCCTTGGCTGTCCTGGACTGCTTTGCATACCAGACTGGCCTCAAATTCACAGTGATCTGCCTGCTTCTACCTCCCTCAGTGCTGGGATTAAAGGCATGTGCCACCATGCCTGGCTCAGAGACTTGATTTTTGACAAAGAAGCCATAACCACAAAATGGAAGAAAGAAAAAGGAAGGAAGGAAGGAAGGAAGGAAGAAAGTGTCTTCAACAAATAGTGCTGGTCTAACTGGATGTCAGCATGCAGAAAAATGAATATAGATCCATATTTACCACTCTGCCCAAAACTGACGTCCAAGTAGATCAGAGACCTCAACATAAAACCAGATACACTAAATCTAATAGAAGAGAAAGTGGGAAAGAGCCTTGAATGCACTGGTAGAAGAGACATCTTCCTAAACAGAAAACCAACAACTTGGGCTCTAAGATCAATAATTAATAAATGGGACTTTATGAAACTGAAAAGCTTCTGTAAGGCAAAGGACTCTGCCAATAAGATTGCAGCTTACAAAATGGGAAAATAACTTCACCAACCCTACATCTGACAAATGGCTAATATACAAAATATATAGAGAATTCAAGAAATTAAACACCAACAAACCCAATAACCCAATTAAAAATGGAGAATTCTCAACAGATGAATCTCTAGTGGCTAAAAAGCACTTAAAGAAATGCTCAATGTCCTTAGACATCAGGGAAATGCAAATCAAAATGACTCTGAGATTCCATATTACATCTATGGCTAATATAAAAAAGCCAAGTGACAGCACATGCTGGTGCAGAGAGGGAGCAAAAGAAACGCTCCTCCATTGCTGGTGGGAGTGCAAAACTTGTACAACCACTTTGGAAATCAATCTTGTGGTTTTTCAGAAAATTGGAGACATTTCTACCTCAAGACTGAGCTATATAACTCCTAAGCATATACCCAAAAGATGCTCCACCACACCACAAGGACACTTGCTCAACTATGGTCATAGCAGCTTCAATTGTAATAGCCAGAAACTAGAAAAAAACCCAGATGTCTCTCAACTGAAGACTGGGTAAAGAAAGTGTGGTACACTTACACAATGGAATACTACTCTGCTGTTAAAAACAAGAACACCATGAAATTTGTAGGCAAATGGATGGAACTAGAAAGGATCATCCTGGGTGAAGTAACTCAGACCCAGAAAGACTCATTTATAAGTGGATATTAGCCATAAAGTACAGGATAATCATGCTACAATCCACAGACCCAAAGAAGCTAAGTAACAAGGAAGGTCCCATCTTTACACCCCCTTCCTTCCTGTTTTCCCCTCCCCTTCTCCTCAAAGAAGGGAAGCACCTCTGCCTCCATGGGTACCAACCTACCCTGGCACATCAAGTCATGTTCTGCACCCGTAGCACCATAGCTAGTACAAACCTGACTAAATCTCCTGCAGGCTGGACACCTGCCAAGCAAGCTCAGTAAAGGCCATCAGAGACTCACTGAGCTTCTCAGGGGCCATTTAATGGCAGTTGTTGCTGATTAAAGACTCGACCAGGCAAAAGCAATTGATTTATCCTAACACACTTCTACATCGCATCAGAACTGCTGCTTCAGCACTTTGGCTCTGGGATAATGACAACGCAATTAAGGTTTGAGAAGTTGAATCAGGGTTCCAGTCACCATTCAACCTGGACTTCACCAAATAATTTCACCTTCAGAGATCAGTGGTATTGCATGGTCTTGACGCGCCCTCTGGTGGTAAAAGTGTTAACTCTTCAAAGCTTGCCACATGGTGATTTCTATTGGAAGTGGCCACAAAGTTAAAGCGCCTTCTCAAAACCTGGTCCCTGCTCACAGTCTAATTGACAGCGCATGAACATCATCCAGTCGGTTTCCAAAAATACTCTGTCCACTCACTTTCTACATTCTAATTGAACTTTCAACAGTGTAGACGTTGCTTAAAGGCTCAAAAGGCAGAAAACAAACTCAAAGAGTTAGAAAAGAAACACTGCTTACCTGAAGGGATGCCCATTAAGCGTCTGAGAGCTGACTGTTTCTCCTGTACTAATGGGTAAGAGCAACCACTTCCTTGCTACTCACTCTTTATCTCTGGTCTCTTCACCAAGTCTCTTGCACCTCACACCTAGATTAGCTAACATAAACCATCACAAAATTCCTACCCACAAATGAAGTAGCCCATATTCAAAGGGGTTATATAATTTGTGTAAGGTTTATAAATGACAGATCTGAGAGTGCAATTGAAGTCCACTAGTTTGCTCGATTTTCACTGAATTTTGCTCTTTGTCAAGGGGGGGAAAATGACATAAAATCATCTAGATGGATTTTCCACATAGAATTGCACATTGTAGAACAGTCTGCTGAACGCTGTTATTAAACGCTACCTGACCATGTAGTTAGATAAGAACAGTTGTACTAATAAGCCATCTCTGTTTTGTCTTAATAATAGCTGACAGATGTCAGCTGTTTCCTCTGTGTTGGCCATTGTTCTAAGAGCTTTGCATAATTAAACTCATTTCAAACATGACGTTGGTACTGTCGTTACTAACCTGCTTCCATATGAGAAGGCTGAGGAAGCAAATGGCTCAATTTCCCAACGATAGCTATTTTTCTATTTGAGTTCGGTATGTAGGATAGCATTTTCCACACTGTGGCATGGAGTAGAAGCAAGCCTGTTTTCAGAAGATCTGGCCTATAGGTATGCTAGTTTATAGGAGCCAAGAAACAAGCTGAATATGTGCGTTAGTGAACGTGATATACAGGGAGAGTTGAGAGAGTGCTTCTTATGAGCAAATGAATACCCAAAAGAGGGTGCCATGAGTGGTCCAGAACAGGATGCATGCATGCTATGGGGAAATTTTTTTTTGAGACAGGGTCTCTCTGTGTAGCCTTGGCTGCCCTGGACTCGCTTTGTAGACCAGGCTGGCCTCGAACTCACAGCAAGCCGCCTGCCTCTGCCTCCCGAGTGCTGGGATTAAAGGCGTGCGCCACCAGTGCCCGGCCTCTATGGGGAAATTTGACAAGAGCATTTCTTGAGTAGGCACTGTAGTGCTGTGTCAACTGTCCTGGCTTCTTATGAAATCCTGGTAACTTTTACATTGATACTTGGTGTTGAGACTATTTTTAGTATAGAGCGCTCCAAAAACAATATAGAAGTCAACCAATGGCTGCATCACAAATTGAAATAGTCCTGTGTGCTCTCAAAAGTAAAAGGTCTTTATTTGATATATTCCCTACCAATCTCTTGGGGAAAAAATAACAATGCAAGGACTTTCCACACATGTATAGTTTAGAAATCAGTGTTGTAGTAAAGAGTAGGCGGAGCAATACTGCTAAGTGTTGTGTCTCTGGCAAAAAATTAATTTTGGTCTTCATGCTTTTCTGATTGATAATTTTTTTCTGTTTTTGTAAGACGTTTTAAACAAATATTTTCCATTCGACAAATTGCTGTATCTTCCTTTTTTACTCTGTGTGTGTTGTACATATTTGTGGTATATGCATATGTGTACACAAATGTGTACCTGTGTGTAGGCATAATGTTATTGGGTAAAGATCCAAATGCTGACTTCTGTGCCCCCCATATCCTTGTTCTGAGAATCTCTTGTCTAAACTTTGCTCCCCAGTTATTCCCTGATATGCCAATAAAGAGGCTTGACAGCCAATGACTAACCAGGGGAGAGAACAGGGCTGGATTTCCTGCCAGCCAGGGGAGGAGGAGAGAAAGAGAGCATAGGTATTGAGCCATGAGGAGAGGTCCAGGAGACACCAGTTGGGAGCATCTGGAGCAGAGAAAGCCATAAAAGCAAGTGTCTCAGAGATTTACACTGGGAGGAAGCCAGACTAGCTTAGAGGGTTAAAATGGATTAACACTGCTCAGTTCTTGTGCCACAAAGCTTGTCAAATAAATATAATAGTCCAGTCTCAATTATTTGGGTGCTAGCCAAGTTAAGAGAGAAACTGCAACACGATTTTAAAACTATCACTAACACCTGTGTGAACAACACATGCACAGCAAGATGTTGAAACTCTTTGTCTGTGTCTTTCTCTTTCTTGATAGTTTCTCACTGAGTCAATAAGCCAGTAAACAGAACTTCTCCATGACCTCTGTATCAGTTCCTGCCTTGACTTCCCTCAGTGGTAGCTGTTGCCTAGAAGTGTAATGGAAATAAAAACCCTTTCAAAAATTTTTTAAAAATTAAAGAAAGAAAGAAAGAAATCCTTTCTCATCAAGTTGCTTTTGGTCATAGTGTTTTACCACAGCAATAGAAAGGTAACTAAGACAGAAATTAGTAGCAGAAGTGAAGTATTTTTGTGATAAATCTGACCACAATTTTTGGGAGGATTGTGGAAAGACTTTGAAACTTTGGGCTTGAAAAGCTTTTGGGGAAAAAGAAAAGAAAAGAAAAGAAAAGCTTTTGAGTGTTCAAAGCTCAGTTAGCTGTTTTCTGGGAGCCTGGACAGTAAGAGTGTTGAGAGAAATGCAGACAATAGAGGTTTGGTTTGTGAAGTTTCACAAGAAGTTTGAGAGTCCCTCAAAGACCATCAAGGCCACTTATTATTTTGAATTAAAATTCTGGAACTAAAGCCGGCGTGGTGGTGCACGCCTTTAATCTCAGCACTCGGGAAGCAGAGGCAGGCGATCGCTGTGAGTTCGAGGCCAGCCTGGTCTACAAAGCGAGTCTAGGACAGCCAAGGCTACACAGAGAAACCCTGTCTTGAAACAAACAAACAAACAAACAAACAAAAGATTCTGGAACTGGTCAGCTGAAGTTGAAGAGTCTGCTCTAATCAGCAAGAGAGCAGAATCACTAAGGTAAAACCTTTGCTTTGCAGGGACATTTGATAAAGAATGAGTATGGTTAAGAGACTAACATTCCATGGTCTGTGCCACTGCCTGAATCCACGTTGATATCCTTGGACTGTGCAGCCACCAGGGGCTATATTGATGTATGTGGCCTGTGCTGCCACCTGAAGCAATGTTGATGCCTATGGACCATACTGCAGCCAGGGGCTGTGTTTATATCCATGGTGGCCTATGTTACCACCAAAGGCCAGGCCAGTGTCCATGCTCTGTGCTGCTAGCTGAAGCCATGCTGATGTCCGTGGGTCATGCTGCCATGAGGGGCCATGTTGGTGGCCATGGCCCATGTTGTCCTGGAGGCCAGGTTGATGGCCTATGCTAATGCTGAGGGCCATGAGGATGTCCATAGTCTGTGCATTGGCTGAGGGCCATATTGATGCCTGTTGATGCCATACTGATGGTTTAAGCTGTCTTTGGGGACCCATGTTGGAGTCCATGCTCCTACAGAAGGCCATGCTGATGTCCATCATTTGTTTTACCATGGAAGAAATCCATGGCTGTGTTCCTGCCTGAAGCTGGACTGCTGCCAGGGACCATATTAGTGTCTGTGGCCCAAGCCCCAGAGGTCATGTTGCTGTCCGTGGCCTGTGCTGCAGCCAAAAATTATGACGGTGTCTGTGCTAACATCCATGGTCTGTATTGCCACCAGGGGCCATGTGGGTGTTCATGGCTCAAGCTGACACAATGAGAAAGTCCATACTCCATGCCCCAGCTGTCTGTAAAGAGCAAGGAAGCTTCTTTTTCAGTAGTATGGATCACTGCAGGCTCATGGTTGAGAGTCATAGAAGGCTCCTTTGACAACCCCTACCCTCATCACCCCCCAAAAAAGTAACAGCCTAGACAGGAAGTCATCAGAGAACTCTTTACATTTTTCATAAGCATGTTGAGGTGTAACTCTTCAAAACTGATGGCTGTTGACAGGGATGAGGCTAGGGAAGGATTTGGTTTTCTTTAAGGGGCTGGCCACTGGGAGTTTGGCCATTTTCCAACAAGTATATGGGCAACACAAATTGGACTTGTGTTTTTTCTTCTTTTTTGGGAGGAGGTATTCATAAGGTTGGTGGGTGGCGGACCTGGGATGACTGGGAAGTGTGTGTGACTGGGGTGCATTATGTGAAATTCCTAAATAATCAATGCAAATATTATGTTTAAAAAGAGAGAGAACGAGAGACCAATGTCACTGAGGCAAAATTGTCTGAAAAGTGTTTCCTCTCAGCGAGCACACAAAAGCCATGGTCCAGGAAGGAGGTGCCATCTCATGCTGGCAATTGAACTTAGTAGTGTAATAGTCACCCAGGTAATATTGGTTTTGAAGGCATGAAGGGGAGTCATGGAGCATAGCTGAGGCTTGGCATACTTTGGCAGGGCTGGAGTCCCTAAAGGAGGCATGAAGAGCCCTTAGTGAAGGTGCAGCCTGAGCTGCCAAGAAGGCCTAGGATTGAAGAGGTGATGGAGAGTAGCCGAGCTTGACACCAAGTGGCAGGGCCAGAGTCCTTGAAAAAAGCCCAGGAGAAAGGACCAATGAAAGCACAGCACAGCTGCAATGGGAGAGCCCAGCATTTTAGAGTAAGCAGTGCCAAGGACAGTAACTGTGAGTCGGCCTGAGGCTACGAGACATGCGGCATGTGCTTGCAGCTGACAGTTCCCACAAAGTAAAGCTAGCTATCCCAACCCTGCCGAGCCCAGAGGATTGTGATAGGGCCCCAGATGTCTAACACCGAACTTTTTACACTGTTGAATTTGGGTTTTGATTTTATTTGTGACTATGCGTGCCCTGGTTCTTCCTTCTCAGGATAAAAATATATATATTTTTTGCCTTTAGTTTTGTTCTTGTTTTATCTTATAGGAGCCCATAGATAAAGGGATTTGGGGTATTTTAGAGAAATTTTAGAATTTCAAATAGCTTTTGATCTTTGAAAGAGACTAGCTATTTTAAAGACGCTGAACATTTAAAGTGTTGAGATTTTTTAATGACTGTGGGGCTTTTAAAGGTAGGGATGATTCACACTGTCACGTTACTATTAACATGACATCATGGAAACAAGAATGGTTACTGCTCAATATGTGTGGTATTGGGATGTCAAGTTGACAAGGGGCAAATTATTCTGATTGCTTTTCATGTCATTTAGACACAAACTAGGAATGAAAGAATCATAATGAAGAAAATGTCTCTATATGGTTGGCATGTAGGCAAGTCTGAAGGTAATTTTCTTCAGTGATGACTGATGTGGAGAACCTAGCCCACGGTGCAGGGTGCTATCCCTGAGCAGTCCTAGGTGTGTAAGAAAGGAAGCTGAGTAAGTATGGGGAGCAAGCCAGGAAGGCATGCTCCTGCTTTGAGGTCTTGCCTGACTTCCGTCAGTGATGGACCATTGCCTGGAAATGTAAGCAAAATAAACCCTTTCTTCTCCAAGTGGCTTTTGATCATAGTGTTTATTACAGCAACAGAAAAGTAACTAAGCCACTAAGTTTGAAATCAGTTTGTCATTATCCATTAAATAACATTCTAAGATTACTAAAATTAGCCTGAATTGAAATTTTGATTGAGGGAAAAGTGGGGTGTGTCATCATCATCATCATCATTTGGAGTAGTTATAGTGGGGATATTTGAGCTAAAACTTCAGGTATTTAGAATTCAACATTAAGGTTACACGGGGTGAAGGATTGAGACTGCCTAAGCAGAGGTAGTTTTAAAGACAAAGCTCTGCCTTTCCTATCATTTTACTTAGGGATCAGACTACAGCAGCTCTAACAAACCAGAACCAGCTCCCAGACTCCTCCAAGGCCTAGCACGGGCGTCTGAAAACCTCAACAAACCCGCGCCACCTTCTCCCCATAGCACACTGCATATGGATCATGTAAATGCTATCATCTCCTTAACAGTTCAGTGGTTTCAGAGGCTGATTTATGAAGTATTAGGAATGAAAGGTAAGACCATTGCTAGATTATGATTGCTTATTTATAGGCTTAACATAAAGCCACAATTTTGTTGGGAAAACTTGGATCCAAGCCTATGATTTACATCAGAAACCAAAATGGGGTAGCAGATGTTCTGGTGGCTGGTAGAAAAGAGTTGAGTGTGTAATAGGAAGGAAGAAACCACAGCACATTATGCTAGCAGTAGTCACATTTCTATGGGTAGATAGGTGTGTGTGTGTGTGTGTGCGCGCGTGCGCGTGCGTGTGCGCGTGTGTGTGTTCAACACTGATACTTTCATTTGCAAGTAGACTGAAGAGCATGCAGACTTCTATTAGGCTTTTTAATCAAAGCTTTCTGCCATCACACCATCCACAACCAGGTCTGTACAGGTCTGGAATCTTTGTTCTACTTGTCCCCCAAGTCCAGTTGAAAACATTTTATTGAAAAGAACTGAGCACAGTCAGGTTGCCTTAGGCTTAAGAGTTGCTGGGTTTCGTCCTTGGAGGAGTTCAGGATCTTCCCAAGGCCTTGGACCTCGAATATTCTTCCAGTCTTCAAAAGTGGAGTCCTTTATTTTCTATAGAGCCACAAAGTTAAACACATTAGTTCAAAAGCCCAGTGGCTTTGACTGATACATCACTAGGTGCTGAGCAAGTAAGGAAAAACCTAACAGGCTCCAAGCCAAGCTCAAGGACTTCCTGGGGCTAGAGCGTTGCTTGCTACAGAGAGCTGTCACATCTACCTTTGCCCATAATAATAAACTCTTGGTGAAAGGAGAAGTCTACACTGTCTCTGAGAGCACTAACAAAGGGAGGAGACTGGGAAAGCAAGAAGTGCGTGAATTGCAGGGCAGCAGCTGAAACTAAGGTGCAGACCCTGACATCTTCACAAAGAAAAGGACGAACAAAACGATTTGTCCTGCACCCAAGAGACAATGGCCTTTAGAATGAAGTCATTGGCCACAGGTGACCTGAGAAAAACATTCATCAGTAAGGAAACTACTCAACTACATTTTGAAGCATCCTAGCTACACTTAGCTTCAATGGTCTCAAGCACAGGGAGGAGACAAAGAAAAGGGATGCACAGAAAAGGTCCTTTATCCTCTCTGATGGTGACTTTTATATACCTGCCTCTTTTCTGCCTCTTTTCTAAATTACTAAGGAGGGGGGAAGGCTATCAGATTAATGAGTAATTTATAGCCAAGCATAGAGAAAGTGGCGCATGTTTCCTTTGATGCTTAAATACTAGGTATTAACTCTTTTACTGACTAGCTACACAGTCTTTACCAAGGAGCACAGGCCACCTTGCCATCATCTCTCTTATAAGTTATCACTAACAGTTGACACAAAATATTCTATATTCATCTCTTACCTTTTGTGATTACTAAAAGAACTACACAGAAAATTGACTCCCAGATAACCTTCCACAGAACCACTGCCCACACAGCACTCACTTCCTCAGTGGACAGTCCAAGGTACCAACCAAATGACAGGAAATCAGTCAAGAAAGACATTTTTCTTGGGAAGTTGGGAGCAAGTTTTAAATATATATGGGTATACAAAATGCTAATTTAGTGTAAGGATTTTCAAGTATGGTTATGAAATGATGTAAAGCCGTGGTGCTCAGCCTCCCTAATGCTGCAACGCTTTACTACAGCTCCTCATGCTGTGGTGATCCCCACCATAATATTATTTTTGTTGCTACTTCATAACTGGAACTTCACTACTGTTATGAATTATAATGTAAACATCTTCTATTTCCAATGTTCTTAAAGGGGCCACAAACTAAGGGTTGAGGACCACTTATCTAAAGGAATTAAAAGGCTGTTTGTTTCTGAGACACAGTCTGTATAACCCAGGCTAACCTTGAACTCCTTATGCAGCCCGAGTTGCCTTTGAACCAGCAGCAAGCCTAGCGCCTCGGCCTCCCCAAGTACTGGGATAGCAAACATGTGCTAACATTCCTGGCAAAGAGTATCGATAGCAGAATGACCACTATCCAGATACAGTAAAGTACATGTGCTTATGAGAATTTAAAATAATTCTTAAGATGCAAGGCAAGGTTGACAAGACAGAGTCGTGGGAGCATGTGGCCCTAGGAGCCACTCACAGGAAAGACTCCTGGTAGAAAATCTGCACAGCATGCAGTAGGCCGACTGCCAGGCTGTGCACAGGAGCTAGGCAAGACCCAAGCCTCACTGTCTAACACCAGTGCCCTAGGATGGAACGAAGAGCACAGGACACAGTGAGGAGATGCCCCAGGGACTGACCTGCAACCCCACCAAGCACAGGCCTCTCCTCAGCATTCTCTTGCTACCCTGACATCAGCTAAGACACTAAACGGCCAGTGGTGCTCAAGAATAAAACTTACTTTTGATTCACAGCACCAAATCTAAAGCCGAGCCCTGACAATACTCTCTGGGGCTGGGGGAGGGGGGGGAGAGGGAGGGGCACTTAAATAATGAGGCCTTCTGAGTTACTGGGCACAGGAAACAACAAACTTGTCCTCAGAGTCTCCTTTACAAAACAAACAAGCAAACAAACATCTTACAGACATAGAGTGCTCCCCTGGTGAAGTTTATCTGAAAAACTCTTGGATCTCCAGCACTTTTGGTTCCAGATTTTAGATAATTTACCAAATACCACATATTTGGGTTAAATTTATGTCTTTTTCTTCACTACTAATTTATCTTGAGAAACAGAACCAGTCATGACTAGTGAGACTGTTTCAAAACACAGAATATTAACATACTATACCTCATACTCTGACTCTAAAGTTATTTTATTCACTTTCAACTTTTTCTCCAATTCAGGATCAATCTGTAGAAAAAAAAGGGGAAAATCATACATTATTTAATTCTTTTACATTCATTTTTCACTTTAATTTTTTTTTCTCATTTTTTACTTTGAAAAGACATAGGAGAGCTGAGCCTGGTGGTGCACGCCTTTAATCCCAGCACTGAGAAGGCAGAGACAGGAGGATATTGTGAGTCTGAGCCTGGTCTACATAGTGAATCCTAGGGTAGCCAGGGACACAGTGAACTCTGGCTCCAACAAACAAACAAACAAACAAACAAGGTCATAGGGAAGATGGCTAGGACAGTTCAGCTAATGTAAAGCATAGGTCAACATCTCTACTATCCACCATGCTATTACATAGTGATAGCTAATACATAACTCCAGCACTGACAGTCACTGAGGCCTGCTGTGTGCCAGGTATTTGATATATACACATACTGTTTAATGTGCATAACACTTGTAAGATAAACATGAGTTTCATCTTCATTATTACATTTAAGGAACGCAGGGCATAGGAGCCTAAGTAACTTGTGAAAGGCACATGTGTTGGTGCTGAGTTGGCCCTCTGCCTCCAGAGGCAACACTACTCACTAGCAATATAGGTTTAGTGGCACAGAAATACTGAAAAACAAAAGGGTACCTTCCGCAGACCTCATAAAGAGCTGGCTATGGGAAATGCAGGGTTCCACAAACTCCTGCCTACGACCTATGGGTGACAAAGGAGTGTAACTGGTGAAATCAACAAGATAATGGAAACGGAATAGCTGAGTCTCTGTGCTTTAACAGAGCCTAGGAACAAAGCGAGAAGCCTGGGGTTTAATCCCAGGGTCCCATTAGAATGATGTGCAGCTAGAGACATATGAGACAAATCACAGAGGGTTACTCTGCGACAAACAGATCCAAAACTCCCAGCATGTGTGCCTGACATTCCCGAATGTTACTGGTGCTACTGGTCATATGCCATGTCTGTCTTATCAGCAAACCGTATGCCACTGTGTAACATTTCCATACGCTAGCCTCTCGTGCTTCTACACAAAGTGAGATTAAAATGTTCAATGACATCAAAGCAAACAAACAAATAAAAACGCAATTAAGTCTTTGGTTTAGGGTTTAACAGAAAAACAATCCCACTACAGGAAGAAGGTCTCCTGGAATTTATGACTTTGAGTTGAGACCCATTTTCCCCTTTGGCTGCACTTGCCAAGCCTGAAACAAGTACAGATACATAATATGAAATGTATGGAAAAATTTAGGGAAAGAAAGGAAAAGGATTATTGGAAATGTGCATTGAGGAGAAAGGGGGAGCAAGAAGGGAAGATAAGAAAATGTAATGGGGGGAACAAATACCATCAGAGCGCATTTCGTACATGTATGGAAACATCGTAATGAAGCCTACTATTTTGTACAGTTTATGTGGTGACTTCAAAAGAGGAGGAGCCAAGGCTGGAAACAAGGTAGATGCTGCTCCTGGGGGTTAGAGAAACCATCACATAGGGTTATAAGGACAAAAGCAGAAGAAGGCAAACAATACATACAGGGATTTATCTCTCTCAAGAAAATTCCAAAATTCCTAAATTCTACACTCCATAAAACGAGAGTATATAGTGAAGCTGGAACTCTCTAAAAAGTGGAGATGACTGTCCTGGTGTACTAACTGAAGGTCATGTAGGCCAGGTCTTAAGACCAAGGAAGAGGCAGAGATGCACTGTTGCTAACTCCAATCCAGCCAGGCCAGGACCCAGCTCACACTCAAGTACTAAGGGACTAGACCCCACTCTGCCTGCATAGAAAAGAACAGCAACTGTTCTGAAGGAGAACATACACCTAAACACACCCAGGAGCTTTACAGTCAGCCTTAAACAACAATCAGCCTTTACCTAAAGGTAATGATAAGACACGTTCAAAGATATAATGGCATAGTCCAGATGAAGAAATTAGATAATTATAGCCTTAGGGTAGGTGGGAATTCTAAGTAAATATAATTCTCAAAGTGTTTAAGTCACTGAAGAAAAAAATGGAGAAAATATGACATTATGGAAAATTACTAGAGTGTGGAAATACATAATAAAAGATTGAATGAACAACTAGAAGTGAAAAATATATACAAAATCACAAAGTTAAAGGACAGGTTTATTAAGAAATCCTACATAACAAAAGACAGATTTAGTGATTAGAAGATAAAACAACATACATACAAAAAGAATTAGGCATGGATTAGCAGTACACTCCGCAGCTCATACAGGCCATGGACTGACACAGTTTAAAGTCCACTCTGCAGCTCTTGCGGCCCATGAACTTAGGCATGGCTCACTAGCGCACTTTAGAGCTCTTACCGCCACATGCAGCTAAGCATAATTTAACAGTACAATCTACAGCTCTTGCAGCCCATGAACTTAGGCATGGTTTAAAAGTGCACCCTATGGATCTCAAAATCCCGTGTAGGAAGCAGAAAGAAAACTGAAGAAAAAACAACATTTTACAAAATATCATCCTTTTTCTTTTATGTATCCTGTGGTTTTGCTTAAAATTCTCCAAGAATCCAAATGACAATTTGAAACTCCATTTTTTTTCCACATTAGAGTACCTAAGATTTAAAGAAAACACTTCTTGCTTTCATGATTCAAGCTCCCTCTCCCTCTCTTCCTTCTCCCTCTCGTCGTCCTCCTCCTCCTCTCTCCCCTCCCTCTCCCCCTCCTTCCCTCCCCCAGTGCTGGAAGTCAAGCCCAGGGCTTGCTGGATGTTGGGCAAGTGCTCTCTCTCCCACTGACTTCCATCCCCTGGTGGAGCTATCACTCTGCATAATGTGACCCGATGACCCTTGATAAAGCAGAACAAGACCAGCTGTCTTCCTTCTGGCAACAGCACTCCGGGTACTAGAAATTCGCCTTTTGTACACCACTAGGTTACATTTAGTTCCACTCGTGAATTAGAAAAATGGAATTTTAATAAGTTTCATAGATCAGTCGAAGGAATAGTAAAATAAGTTAGTATGGTATGCACAAGCTAACTCAACATTTACAATATGAGGTTAAGTATTGGAGTTTTAAGATGAACCAATTTAGGACTGATTTGTAAGTACCTGCCTGTCTCATCCTGGACATGTGGGATTCAATCTTCATATGTGCTCTCATCCTGTATCCAATACACACAACTGCCATTTCCTTTTGCATCCTATGCAGTATGCTGTTCTGGTTATTTAACTCCCTAATCCGGCTGTGTGTGTGTCCTTTTCACCTGTCATTAAAGTAACAGGATTATTTTGCTTTCTTTTCCAGTGATGTCTGGATCATATAAGCATTGCTATTATGATTATTCTTACTTTCATTATCTGATCTTGAAAGTAGTAACAATATTTACATTAAATATTAAGCTAGCACTATCCTGTTAGAAAGCATAACAGACAGGCAAGTCAGAGGCTGTCCTAGCCACAAATGCATGCATTTAACTGCACACTTAGTCATATTACTTGATGTGATGGAGCAACAGAGGGTCCGTTATCAGAGTGAACAATGCTTGTGTCGCCACATAATGATGCACTGCATATTAATTAGAAAAACCTTCAAATATCAGGTATGTGCTCCCTCCCCGCAAATTACAACACATTTCTCAGTTAACGAACCAGCGTTCTTATGTAACACATGGCATAAATTTGACATTGAAAGTGTAATTATAGAAGGAGAGAATCCTAGCTCTGTCCTGGAATAGCCGCATGACTGTATGCAGGATAGTATAGCTTTCTGGGCCTTTATTGCCACACCCACGAAACAGAGCACCTATATACTCCTACTACAATGCAGACACTATAGAAAGATAGGCATCTTCATTTATAATAAAAATATTTTATTTTTAGCATTGGTTACTAATGAGAAATAGCAATATATTTATAACATCAGTGACATTATAATAGAATAGCAATTTATAATTAGAGAAATGAAGCAAAATTGTTGATTCATGTTCTTTAGTTCCTTAAAAATCCAAGAAAGAAGTACATCTGAGAATATTTGGGGAGAGAAGCAACAATATTACAAATTCCCTAGTGAATACAGATAACTGTTACCAAAATGCTTCATATGACTCACTTTCCTGGACTTTAAACAAGAGAGGCTACACAGACTATCTATTGCGTTTGCAAAACAAAACAGATTAATATCACTTAGCAAATTGAGCATATAATTCTCCTAAATCGAAAAACAAGTCAAACAGCAATTATAACTCTTACCTTAATCTTCACAGCATCATAACGGATTTGTGAAAATTCACAAAGACCAAAAGAACCTCCAACAACCAGCAACTGAAACACAGGACAGGAATAGCTACATGAGATGGGGTAGACTCCTCCTGGATGCATTCGTTAAATAATGACAACTAGACACAACCTACCATTATTTTTCCTAGAAAATTATTACTCATCTTTTAAAAGAAGATGTGGTGGGTATTACCTTCAAAAGAACTCCAGTGACACCTGAAACCTGGGCAAATATTGACCCCTAAATATACTATGTTTTTTCCTATACACATATACAAATTACAAAGTTTAATTTTCAAAACCGGCACAATAAGATTAGCAAAATAACTAATAATAAAGTACAACCATGATAATGATAATATAGTGTAATATTCCATTTAAAATCTTATGAATTGCTTATATCTGGAATTTTCTTTTTCTTTTTTTTTTTTCTTTTCTTTTCTTTTTTTTTTTGGACAATAACGGACAAGACGCTGCAAGTGAGAACTCAGTAAGAAAGGCCACTATACTACCCTGGAAAGATTATAATAGATTATTACTGAATGTTATAAATCACCATCATATGTATTTGCCTTTTCTTGTTTGCTATTTTTTGAGGCAGGGTGTGGTAATTTAAATAAGAATGGCCCCATAGCTCATATATTTGAATGCTTAGTCATCAGGGAGTGGCACTGCTTAGAAAGCTTAAGAAGTACAGCCTTGTTGGGGTAGGTGTGGCGCTGTTGAGGACAGATGTCATGGGGGTGGGCTTTGAGGTGTCATAAACCCAAACCAGGTGGCTCTCTCTTCCTGCTGCCTGCAGATCCAGATGTAGAACTCTGTTACCTCTCCAGCACCATGTCAGCCTGTGTGCCACCATGTTTCACATCATGAAGACAAGGGACTAAACTCAGAACTGTGAGCCAGCTCCAATTAAATGTCTTCCTTTATAAGAGTTGCCGTGGTCACGGGGTCTCCTCACAGCAGCAGGACACCAACTCATGCACAAGGTCTCCTTAGCCAGGATGGCCTTAAACTTGCTTTGTGCCTGGGAATCACCTCAACTTCTGATCCTCCTGCTTCCAAGCTGAACTGTCCTAGCCATCTTTCCTATGACCTTGTTTGTTTGTTTGTTTGTTTGAGACAGAGTTCACTGTGTCCCTGGCTACCCTAGGATTCACTATGTAGACCAGGCTCAGACTCACAATATCCTCCTGTCTCTGCCTTCTCAGTGCTGGGATTAAAGGCGTGCACCACCAGGCTCAGCTCTCCTATGTCTTTTAAAAGTAAAAAATGAGAAAAAAAATTAAAGTGAAAAATGAATGTAAAAGAATTAAATAATGTATGATTTTCCCCTTTTTTTTCTACAGATTGATCCTGAATTGGAGAAAAAGTTGAAAGTGAATAAAATAACTTTAGAGTCAGAGTATGAGGTATAGTATGTTAATATTCTGTGTTTTGAAACAGTCTCACTAGTCATGACTGGTTCTGTTTCTCAAGATAAATTAGTAGTGAAGAAAAAGACATAAATTTAACCCAAATATGTGGTATTTGGTAAATTATCTAAAATCTGGAACCAAAAGTGCTGGAGATCCAAGAGTTTTTCAGATAAACTTTACCAGGGGAGCACTCCATGTCTGTAAGATGTTTGTTTGTTTGTTTTGTTTTGTAAAGGAGACTCTGAGGACAAGTTTGTTGTTTCCTGTGCCCAGTAACTCAGAAGGCCTCATTATTTAAGTGCCCCCCCCCCCCCACCCCAGAGGGTATTGTCAGGGCTCGGCTTTAGATTTGGTGCTGTGAATCAAAAGTAAGTTTTATTCTTGAGCACCACTGGCCGTTTAGTGTCTTAGCTGATGTCAGGGTAGCAAGAGAATGCTGAGGAGAGGCCTGTGCTTGGTGGGGTTGCAGGTCAGTCCCTGGGGCATCTCCTCACTGTGTCCTGTGCTCTTCGTTCCATCCTAGGGCACTGGTGTTAGACAGTGAGGCTTGGGTCTTGCCTAGCTCCTGTGCACAGCCTGGCAGTCGGCCTACTGCATGCTGTGCAGATTTTCTACCAGGAGTCTTTCCTGTGAGTGGCTCCTAGGGCCACATGCTCCCATGACTCTGTCTTGTCAACCTTGCCTGGCATCTTAAGAATTATTTTAAATTCTCATAAGCACATGTACTTTACTGTATCTGGATAGTGGTCATTCTGCTATCGATACTCTTTGCCAGGAATGTTAGCACATGTTTGCTATCCCAGTACTTGGGGAGGCCGAGGCGCTAGGCTTGCTGCTGGTTCAAAGGCAACTCGGGCTGCATAAGGAGTTCAAGGTTAGCCTGGGTTATACAGACTGTGTCTCAGAAACAAACAGCCTTTTAATTCCTTTAGATAAGTGGTCCTCAACCCTTAGTTTGTGGCCCCTTTAAGAACATTGGAAATAGAAGATGTTTACATTATAATTCATAACAGTAGTGAAGTTCCAGTTATGAAGTAGCAACAAAAATAATATTATGGTGGGGATCACCACAGCATGAGGAGCTGTAGTAAAGCGTTGCACCACGGCTTTACATCATTTCATAACCATACTTGAAAATCCTTACACTAAATTAGCATTTTGTATACCCATATATATTTAAAACTTGCTCCCAACTTCCCAAGAAAATTGCTTTTCTTGACTGATTTCCTGTCATTTGATTGGACGCTTTGACTGTTCACTGAGGAAGTGAGTGCTGTGTGAGCAGTGGTTCTGTGGAAGCTTATCTGGGAGTCGATTTTCTGTGTAGTTCTTTTAGTAATCACAAAAGGTAAGAGATGAATATAGAATATTTTGTGTCAGCTGTTAGTGATAACTTATAAGAGAGATGATGGCAAGGTGGCCTGTGCTCCTTGGTAAAGACTGTGTAGCTAGTCAGTAAAAGAGTTAATACCTAGTATCTAAGCATCAGAGGAAACATATGCCACTTTCTCCATGCGTGCCTATAAATTATTTTCTTTAATATGGTATCGGCTTGTGCTAAAGCAAATCATCTTGTCAATGATGAAGCAATAAATGAACATAATTATCGGGACTCTTGCCCACCTCAACCTTTAACCGCCAAGAAAGCTTACTGTAAAACAAGGAGAGTAACAACAAGCACGTTTATGAACTGAAAGGAGAGACTAGGAAAAAAAAAAACCTAAAAGCTCACATCTTTAACTTGTCTCTTCTGAGCACGCAGAAGACCATCAGCCAAGGAGGCCCCGCCCCTTCCGGAGACCCCGCCCCACTCGGGCGGCAGCCACTCACCAACATGGGCACTCCGTAGCGAAGAGTCTTGTTCTTCCGCAGAGCCCGCAACACCGCGGGCGCAACCATGGCAGAAGCTTTGGCCAGCTTAGCCGCCTTCGGAGCGGCCGCGGCCCTGGCCCCCTCTCAGGTGAAGTTGTAGACTCAGCTCTGACTTTGAGTGCCGGGTCCTCGCCTGACAGGCCTCCGCTAGTCCAAAGTAGTCGATTCGTTGTAACACACTCTGAGTACCGCCCCGTCCTCTCCAACCACCTCCGCCCCGGAAATAGAAGCCACTGAGATTTGGTTCCGGGACGACTCGGATACCGGGTGCAACTGGATTTTCGATTTGGAAAATCTATAATTCGCGTATTCTGGATCTTGACTAGCGTTTTCTGGCTCAATAAACTCAGATAAAGGGCGGGGCTAATTTTGAAGCTCATGCGAAAGTAGCGTGAGTAACCAGGTTAATGAATGCTTTTTTTTTTTAAGTGGCTTATCAGTTATAACTGAACCTTTAATGTTACTACTTTTACTGTGCGATAGCCTGTAGTTAATGAATGCCTGTTTTCCATTGTTTAAGCAACGTAACAACTTGTTTGTGTGCCTCTGGATGACTCAAGGAACACAAAAACAAAAAAGAAACAGGCTGTCTAATGGGGACACCAACCAAGGTCAAAAGTACGATAGCTTGGACACCCACCGTGCCATTTTCCAGGAAGAGACAAACTTTTACGTCTGCCTCTACCTTCCTGATGCCACTGAAATGCTTCTAGTGTAGCCTCACAAGTTGTGCCCACAGGAGAGGCTCTTTATCGCTTTAGACTAAGGCTAACATTTATGTCAGAGTAAAAGAGGGCAGGAAGGGAGAGGGGAGAGAGTGTCTTAAATTAATTTTAACTTATCTTAAAGATTTTAAATTAGTCTTCCACCACACTGAAAGACAGGTTAACACATAATGAATGATAAGATTCTCTTGGCTTTGCCTCCACTGTTACTACAATTTTCTTAGCAAGCTTTAAAACCCTTAGTTAGACGACTTCAGACTGGTAGTGTTTTGGGGTTGGTGGTGGTGGTGGTGGTGGTGGTTTCGTTTGGGTTTGCCACTGTTCATTCCTTACTCCATCCTGAAAGACCTAATATTTCTTAGTGAATATGAATTTACACACCTTCAACACTCACTTCCTGGGACACAGTCCTTGAAGTCTACTGTACTCTATAGGCAATGTAAGCTACTCCCTCCTCAGAGCTCCTGTAGCCTTTGACATATAACTTGCAACATTGTATTGCATTAGTTTATAAAAAGCATTACCAGTGTTACTAGCCTGCAAACAAGAAAACAGGATAGCAACAATATCTCAGAGTTTGAATTTTAATATAGAGGGAAAGAAATCACTTGAATTAGTCCAAAGGAAACTTTGATGTGTCTAGAACAACCTTTACTAAAGTAAGACTCCCCCATGACTTCACTTGACTGTGGAAAAGAAGCCTGCAAATGTGGGGATGAAGTAGCAGAAGAGTATGCCATCTTATATTAGGAGGCTGAACAACATAATTGGGAGTATTAGAAGAAATCCATGTAGATTTACTGGAAAGAGTCTGGAGCAGAATTGAAAGAATAGGTTTATAATGACAAGGGTACTATAATTTATGGAGTCTCCTGCAAAGCTGGCATTTGGCCTTTTGGATTGACTATGTTGAGTCCCCTGCCTCTAGATCACTAGGATAACAGGTGTATGCCATTACGCCTTGCCTTGGATTGACATCTTTCTTTCATTTTGAAAAACGTCTCTGTGCAAAGATGAAACCATAAGGGGCTACAAGATTTATTAATACAGCATGAGGTGTGTTATCACATGCAGCATTGACTTCATCTGATTCATTTCCCTGTGGCATTTGATAACTCATGCAATGTCCACATTACCTAAGCGTGACTTCTCATTTGAACAGATAGTAGAAATCAAGGAGCCTGGCTCCAAAGCTCTGGACATTTCCCATCCTCCTCACTACATAAAAAATCATCTTTGAGTCATACTCTGCCAAAGCCCTGCAACCAGCTAATAGTATATAGTGGGGTTAGTCATATACATATATTCTAGATAATGCTATAACCAGTGGTCTCTATCCTTTTCATATAAAGAATATATCCAGATTCATACAGGGTAACAGGCTTATCCAAGGTCACACTTTGTCAAGTAGTACAGATATTCCAAATATAACTTCCTGTAGAATTAACTATTGATTATCTCATTGATAGTGGCTTCTATGGATGTTTCATGGATCCTCTCGAACACCCACCCAAGCTTTTTTTGTTTCAGTTTTGTAAACCTTAAGTTAGAGCCTTTAGTCCTTGTAGTAAACTTTTACTTAAAGCTGAAGTCCTTGGATGAGAAACAACCCCACAGGCTCAAATGTTTGACTGCTTGGTTCTCAGTTGGTGGGACTATTTGGAGAGGACTGGAAGGTGTGGCCTTGTCAGAGGAGGCATGTCACTAGGAATGGGCTTTGAGGTTTCTAAACCCCATGCCATTCATTCTCTCGCCCCCTCCCATCTCTCTACCTTGTGCATGTGGATCAAATGTAAGCTCCCAGCTGCTGCTCCCGTGTCATACATGCTTGCCTGCTGCCATGCTTCCCACCATGATGGTCAAAGACTTTAAATCTCTGGAACCATGAGCCCAAAAGTAAACATTTTTTATGTTGACTTGATCATGGCAATAAAAAAAGACAATCCTTTTTCTACTTTTGTTCCTCTGTCCCAGTGACTCTGTGTGTGTGTGTGTGTGTGTGTGTGTGTGTTTCTACATGCATGCTGACATCAGGAGACTTGAGGAGATAGGTCCCTCCCTTCACCATTCAAGTTGTCAAATTTGGTGGCAGGAACCATTACCCCAGCCATCTCTCTGCTCTGTCCCAGTAACTGTCAAACTTCAGTATCTGAGAGTTCTCTCAGACTACTAACCACTCTAGGTCCGGCCACCATTTTCTGATTAAGCAGAAGGTTGGGGCCTAAGGTATTTTCCTCACAAGCTTCCAGGTTAGACTGAAACTGCTGGTCCAGGGACAATACTGTGACCTATCTTCTTTCCCTAAAAACATTTTTCCTTCATATTTGACCAGAGCAGGAGTTTCTGATACATTGCTAAACACTCATTCTGAAATCGCTGTCAATATGCCACACACAAAAATAGTAATAACAATCTTATTTTTGTTCTTCTGACTAATTGTTGTAACCTCTAAGTAGAACTGGAGTGGCTGAGGTAGGTTTGCTCTGGTTCAATTCCATTTGGCCAAAACCAGTTAAAATTAGGTCCTTGGCACGAAGCTAGAAAACTATCCTCCTTTATGCATATTCTCTGCTAAGAGTGATCACAAGCACTCTCTAGGGTCACTCCATTATCACCTAATTACTTTCTATGGGGTGTGAGCTAGATAGAGGATAAATGGGGCCATGTCTAAAACAATTTCTTTTAGGACCTTAATACTCATAACTTTTTGGAAAGTTATAAGAGCTTCCTATACCATGCTCTACAGTGAATGATCCCCCATTAATTATTTCCAAACAAAACTAAGCCCTACTCTATAACCTTTTGAGAAGCAACATTACCTATTTTATGCAAGAGTGCAGTGGTCCCTTCCATACAGACCAATAAATCTAAAAACAGTCCAAAGTTTAATGCTGTGAAGGGCAGTATTGTGATGGCTAATATGGTCACCTCGACAGGTAGAACTCTTTGGGCATCTCTGTAAGGGAGTATGTAAGTTAGGTAAAATGAGGCGAGAAGATCCATCTTAAACGTGGGCAGCAGCATAGCATGAGAAATCTGCAGGGAGAGTCCCAGCATGCATCACACTGCTTCCTCGTGACAGACACAATGCAGCAGCTGCCTCACATACCTGCTGCAGGCCCTGCCTGCCATGGTAGGACTGTCCCATCAAAGTGAGACAAAAACTCATCTCTTGTTTGTTTTTAACCAACAAGAAAAGTAGCTGATACAATTACCTCTGCCACAGAATACATCAAATAGAACTAAAGTCCATCCAACCTTTTCAATTGTCAAGGGCAAAGAACTCTTTAAAAGCTATCAAATTATTGGCAATCAACTGGAGCTCCCTTCTTGGGTAGATGAATGTGAGACCTGTTATACGCCAGTGGTGAAATGGGATTAGTTTTTCCATGTATTTACTTTGTGTGTATGTGGGAGGGGTGCATGTGGAAGTCAGGAGACAACAAAGGAAAGTCAGTTTTCTCCTTCACTATATGGATTCTAGGGATTGAACTGAGATTGCCAGGCTTAGTAGCAGGCACCTTTACTCACCAAACAGTCTTCCCAGGCCTGAATATTTTCTATGTTGAGATATACAGTGGCTTAATATCATGCTGTAATGAATTTGAAATCTGAGAGGAGGCTGAACCTTCTAGGTTTGCCTAAGTATAGTTTATGATGTTTGAGGATAACAAAATTGGCAGTATGTTGACTGTATCACTATTAATACATGACTGTAAAACTTTATTGGAATATAACCATACCTTAATACTCATGGTGGCTTTCACATTATAAATGCAAAAACATAGGAATTGCAAACCTAAAACATTTTTTAAAATGTGGGTGGGCTTTTTTTTTGGGGGGGGGACACATACCCTAGTGCTGGAGTGATCGTCAGGGGACAACTCGAGGGAGCCAGGTATCTTCCACCATATGGGTTACAGTAACCAACCCAGGTCCTCAGGCCTGGCAATAAGTGCCTTTACCTGCTGAGCCATCCATCTCACCAGCCCTAGGTGAGATTTACTGGGCTTTCTGAATTAAGGTTTGCTGACTTGTGATCTTGAGTTTGAAGTAAACTGGCAGGTCTGTTAACAAAACAGCTATGCATCCGGAGCAAGTTATCATCTTCTTTTAATACTGAGTTACTTTACCTATAAAAAATGGGACTATCCAAATTGCCTTGCAGTTTTGAGAATTTAATATTCAGAAAGGACAGGAAAATACAGCGTCTAGCACCTGGAAAATACAGGCAGTAGAGGGTTCTGGTTATGAAGGTTCTAAAGCCAGGCTGCCTGGCTTTAAATCCTATCTGACTGATGCTTAGTAAGTGTGTGACCTGGGCAAGATTCTTTCTTTCTTTTTCTTTTTTTAAAGATTTATTTTATGTATACAGTGCTCTGCCTGCATATACTCCTGCAGGCCAGAAGAGGGCATTAGATCACATTATAGATGGTTGTGATTGAACTGAGGACCTCTAGAAGAGCAGTGTTTGAATCCCAAGCCATCTCTCCAGCCCTGTGTGGGCTTCAGCTAACAACTGGAACACTGGTGAGCACTCAGTAGTCGTTAGGCAACTCTATCAGCACCTGTCCTGTCAAAAGCCTCAAATTTAAGTTTATTTCCTCTTCCCATTGTCCTGTCAGGGATGTTGGTTTAAAAAGGTGACAGAAAAACAAGGAAATACTTATTTAATAATCTCCAAAAGAAAAAATTCCAAGACTGTAAATAACCCACAAGTTCAACAGGATTTATTGAATGCCATAGTTCAATTGGCAAATCTAGACACACTGGCATCAGTGAGCTTGAAATCAACATCAACACTGTATTTGTGGTGATACTTTCTAGTCAATGTGAGTTATGTCTACTTGCTTTCCAAGTAGCTTTTGGGCTTCTAACCTATAAAACAGCTGCTGTTTATATCCAGGAATGCAAGCGGACATAAAAATCACAGCAGAATGGAAATAACATAAGGTGCTTAAGGAAAATAATTTTCCAAGAACTGAACAGCCTGGAAGGGGTACAAGTATCCATTAATAACATTCATATTGAAATAGCATTCGAAACACATCATTAAAACTAAAACAGATTTAACTGTGTCTTTATTTGCAAATCTTCCAACTATGAGAAGGATCATTCCATTTTCCTGTGACAGTCAATACATTACACAGTTCTTTTGTAAATCACCCTGCTGACTAGTAATAAATTGCATTTAGAAACCTCTTCCCTTCCTTCCCTGTAAAAACCGAACAATGAGGGGAACTCAGTTATAGGCATTAGTGTTTAATGGAGCTAGATTCCTTATATCAACAGTGCTTTTTTTTCTGTCAATTTTTATATTATCAAGTGCATCAGGTGAACAGTCACATGCTTTGCATTTATATAAACATCAGCACAAATCAGTGGCAGCTTAGAATCTGCCACTGCACAGAATTCTTTAAATACTGCCTTTTTTTTTCTTTTATCATATCTGCACTGTAGGATGTGAGGGCTACTCTCAAAAAGGTTCTGCAGAGAAGGCTTAGCATGGGAGAGCAGCCAACCCTAAAACTATTGTGAGAGGTAGAAAGCTTAAGAACTCAAACCGTGTACTTACAGTGATGTGAAAGAGATGCGTTAACCTCAAGACCACCCACAATCAGACGCTAGGCTATTTCAGTTTTGTGACCACATTTTATCTTTGTATTTCTCTACTGGTGTTGATAGTTATCTGTTAACTAAACGGGGGAAATCATCTGTACAAAGATACTTTCCCCTAAAAGTGAAAATAAAATCTACTGAACTACAGAGAGAGATAGGGACAGAGAAAGGACTTCCAACTCAGAGATCTGCTTGCCTCTGCCTCCTAAATATTGGGTTAAAGACATGTACCAACATGCTTGGCCTCTAAATCTATTTTAATTGCTTATTGCACATAAAACATAAAATACTACAAACAGTTTGTATCTAAAACTACTGGAATTAAAACAACACATGATTGGGCTTCTCAGATTGTTTGATGTACTCTCACATTCCAATCTTGATGCCTACAATCCTCTTTGGCTGTCTATCAGGTCCTTTACTGAAAGCCCACAGAGAAAAAAAGTACACTGAGATTTTAAAATATAGTTTGTGTATGCATTCATGTTGTGGACACAACAAATTTGAAACAAAAACAAAAAACAAAACAAAAAAAAAAGTGGGGGACGTCCTCCAAACAGACTGGGTCTAAGTTGAAGTTAGCTCACCTTTCTTAGCTTGATTTTTCTCCATTATAATAAAATTTTATCCAAGAGTATTTTAGAATCACTGTCCTACAACTTGGTTCTCTTATTGGCTGCACAAGCTGAGGTAATAACTAACCACAAGTTACTGGAAGTTGATCAGTCTGTCCTTAGTACCCAGGCGTAAAACAATATTACACTTCTTACTCTGCCTCTGTATTGGGGCGGAAACTCAAGAGAGCTGGGCTCTGGCCTTAGCCAAGTTCTGGCTTCTGGCTAGAGCTGTGACTTCAGGTGATTTGAAACTTTAAATGTCATGGAGCATTGCCAACAGAGACTGCACATTTTGGCCACCTGATGAAACATATTTTATTGCTGACTGAGTCCCCTTCCCAGAGGTTCTTTTTTTTTTTTTTGGTTTTTCGAGACAGGGTTTCTCTGTGTAGCCTTAGCCATCCTGGACTCACTTTGTAGACCAGGCTGGCCTCGAACTCACAGCGATCCGCCTGCCTCTGCATCCCGAGTGCTGGGATTAAAGGCGTGCGCCACCACGCCCGGCTTCCCAGAGGTTCTTAATGTGAGCTGACCTGCTAGCTGTCCAGGTGATTCTAAACAGAGAGACAGCTCGCTCCTGGCAGGGGTGAATATTAAGGTTCAGCATTAATCAGTTACCTAGGATAGAGCTGCTGGTTGATCCGCTCATCTCACTCCATAAGTATGGGATGTAACCCACACACTTTCAGGTAATACTGATGCTTTTGTCCAGAGACCTTGCAGGTAGCCTGCTAGGAATATTACTGATACTGTCCTCCAAAGTTCTGAGTTTAAGTCATAATTCTATTATTACTACCTATATAATCTTAGGAAAATAATTTGTTCTCTCTTCTTCAGTCTCTTTACAGTAATACTTAGATCTCAGGGTAATTCATAGTGTTACCAAGCAGTTTAGTACAGTCCCTGGCATAGACTATAATTACAAAGACTCATTTTATCTGTTGCCTGTGACTAGATGGTCCAGTCAGTTACATGAAATCACTCACATGGAAAACTTCAGGGGGAAAAAAAAAAGAAACAGAAACAACTGAAGCAAACAATATCTATTAGAATTATATATAATACAAGATAAATATAAGAAATACTTTTAAGTACTGGGACTTAAAAATGCCTACAATCAATTTTCAAAACTTTAAACATTATAATTTATGTGGTGGGAGCATCATATACAATCTATAAGGTGGTAGGAATATTATAGTTAGTCTATAAGGAACATAAATTTTTAGTAATCTATAATGCAGTCTTAACACCTCATCTATGATAATTTTAGTTTTTATATAACCAAGAGTGAAATGCTAAAGATTTGCCTAAAACTTAAATGTTTTGGGTAAGTGCTATTTATTTCCCTCGGGAGACCTGACTATATCAGATTCCCTATCACCCAAAGTAAAACTTTGTACCAATGGTATTTTTTATTTACATGTATCCACACACAACAGTTTTCTATCCTCCTTGCCACTTCTTTCACTTTGTATGTCTGAAGGTCTTTTGAAATAAAATGTCAAACCCTGAGGTGAATACTAGAGGTAAGAAGCAGGCCGCGGCAGAGCTGTTATGCATGCCATCAGATTCAGGGAGGGTACCAGACAGTGGGCCTCCAAAGTGGTAAGAAGCAGGCCACGGCAGAGCTGCTATGCACCCATCAGATACAGGGAGGGTACCAGACAGTGGCCTCCAAAGTGGTGCTGGTTAAGACAAGAACTGAGACAAGAACAGTTTTGTTTTCTGTGGGACTTAATGACTCCTGTTATTAAATCAGCTGCAAAAAGTACTGAATGGCTTAGTTATATGAAGATTGTTTAAAGCAAATGTCTCCCTGTATCAACAGTTTACCCCGAGGCAAAGTCTTATTGGACTGTTAAGGATTTTTCTTTCCATTCTACCCTGACGCCTGACACAACAGCTTTCCTCTTCTGAATTCTTTGTAACACCTTTATAACATCTGTGTATCTTTGTTGCTGCATCGTGCTGTTTTGCATGGCAACATTTCTTTTCTTACTGGTCTCATTTATTGCTCAACCTGATAGACTCTAACTTTTCACCTATGCATGCTCTTACTAGATGGTAAGTGCCTAAAGATCCTCACCCTGCCCCTTCCTCTAAGGAGCCTTAAGTGCTCCTCTTTTCAGGGGCTATTTTCTTTTGCTCTCTGCAATATAAACAATGTACACTTACATGACTAACTCCATTTTAACTGCTCTCTTCCTAACTGTAACCATGATGTCCTTTTGGATGAAGTATATGCTTTCCTTTCTTTATAAAGGTGTCTTGACAAAACTAATATGCAATAAACATTTGTTAAGTAGCTGCTAGATTGTCAAGAAAAGTCCTCATAAGCTTATGTCAAAACAATAGTCTGGTCAATATATTTAGAAGACAGAAATTATTTTGGTAAAGTGAAAAAAAACTAAGCTTGGTTCAACTATCCTCAGCACTCTACAGGCAACTTAGATACTACATCAACAGGATCGCTCCCCCCTTGCTAATCCCTGCTATTCTCTGGCATCTATCCAGCAGGCTTTCCTCAGAAATGCTCAAGAAATTTTCTGCTCCCTCTACCAAACAAAACTTACTTCTTCCCCTTCTCTGAAAACCAGTCCATAAACTTACTAAAACAAAAACTAGTGTTTAGAGCTTTGGGGTAAAACATTTTTAAAAAAAGGAAAACCACTAAGTCTTGGCCTTCTCTCTTAACTTAGTCATAAGCAGGCTGGTTTTAGGTCCATCCTCTCAGGAAGGCAGGTCCTTCCCTCAGGTTTTGCCTGACACTAGAAATTGAAAACTGTTGAGTAGCTTAGAGGGTTCAAGTGCCACCACCTTGAGGCATGGTCTTTTTTTTTTTCCAGCTGTCTTGATGGTTTATTTGGCCCTACTGCTGCCCATCCCCATCCCAATGGAGTCTTTAATAGCACTGTAAAATACCAACTAGAGTAGTTCAGAGACGGGTAGGACTCATCTTTATACCCCCAAGTCTTTTGAACAGATTGACTTGGGCAGCGCTGTTTTACTACAATTTACCACATCACTGTAGCTACTGGATAACGCGTGTTCAACTGTTAATGAATTGCTTCGTTATTCTCCTCCTGCCACTGACTGAGCATTCTCTTGTAAAGCAAACTTTCCCACCCCCCTTACACATGCTCAGCCAATAGCTCCCAAAGCTCTTCAGTTACGACCATCCCTTAGCACTGTGTATGTTTCTAACTTGTGGACAAAGACTTACAAACGTAAAAGTTCTCTTTTCAATCCAGAGCTCATTGTTCAATATGAGTCTTGATTATATATGAAGGAATATGATCCCCTAGTTCCAAAAAATTGTCCATTAGAAACCCAGGAACCAGTATAATTTTCTCACCTCTTTAATTCTCCATAAGGCATCAATGTTATGCTACTGTGTATGCATGTGTTACTGTATATATGTATTTTTTGAAGTAAAAAGTTCACCCACTTATGTCAAATATAGGCATCTAGGTATGTAGTAACAAATTAAAGGCCACAAATACTTCCCAAGAAAAAGCATTAAAAGAAAAAAAAAATCAGCTCCTTTCACATAGCACAGCTAGCCTTCAAAGCACGCCAGCTAAGAAAAAGGTGTCGTCCACGGTGACAGGTAGACTGAGCTTTTCCTCTTTGGGTGATAGCTGAATTTGTATTGGCAGTTCTAGTAAATATGTAACTTCTCATTTGTTCTAAGCAAGGCTTTTTCCCCAGTTTTTCTTCAATTAATACCTTTACTCTTCCATTAGAATTTGAAGTCTTGGAGACTTTGAACAGAAAGGTTTTGGGTGGTAATCAGTCACTTTAAATCACGTGTTGGCTATGTAGAAAAGAAAAGATATGGGAGAGTGTCAGAGATGGTGAGTGAGAGAACTAGTTCATTGGACACATTGGAAGGCAGCTGGCATTTCAAAGCTGTTTTCGGTATCTCACAAAGGCCCACAGTGCTACCATGGTGAAGGCAAACACTGGTAGCAGCACCATAGCTACAGGAATTCCACTTGGTTCTCCTTCACCTCGATGTGCTATAGGTCCATTCTGCACTGGTAACTGAAAGGGAAGCAGAAATATTAACTGACTCCTGTGTATGCCACACTTAAAAGATTCAAGTTGACCATTTCCTGGAGGTGTAGCCTATACCACCCAAAGCTATAAAACGCACACACTTTCCAGCAGAAGGAGCTCCTCACCTAGCTGACACATCACTTTTGCATATATTCTAGGAAAAAAATAGTTCTGATAGAAAAGCATTTAACCTTGTTTGGTACTGACTTTATGGGACCTCACAGAGTAAAGTAGAAAATTTCTGTTTCTATAATGTCTACTCCATATAGACTCCACCTTTATTTGTGCCCAGCATTGCAAACTTAGGAGCAAGAGGGTAACTTAGAAGCTGTAAAGCATTTCCAAGTACTGGAATTGCAACTGTGTTGACACAGTTTGGATCTGTTCTTATTGCAGTCTAATGACTGATAGTCTTTGTAAATAAACATTTCCAGAAAGAAGACTTCTTTCCTCTCCCCTTTCCTGCTCAACAATAGCCAGACTTCTTGAAGGATCATAGGTTTCGTTTTATCCCTTTGTTTTCCTGATAGGAAGCTACTTTTCTTCTACATTTGCTATTCTACCATTTATTACTTGATGAGAAGTTCTGAAGAGACATGCTTTCTAGGAAGACATGGTTTTCAGGGTTAGATGAATTGTTTGATCACTAGTACTTTTTGCATTGTAAGTGGATGTTTCCTAAAGTGAACACTGAAAATCATTTCCCATATACCTTCCAAAGGAACCCTTTTCATATCTGAAACATATGCCTATCATCTATATAGCTCCGTAAATTCTCCCATGCTTTAGAAACAGAGAAGAACCACAGCAAAAGCAGATGCTGACCAATACTATCTTTATCAACCTGCTTTTGAATTGAACACCCACATTCTATTTGCAACTCTGGTTGCTTTCTTGGATGTCTTTTATGTTTTGCCTTTCTTCTTATTTTCCTTTCTTTTTAAGTTGTTGTTTTCTTTAAGACTAGAGTTGCACACCATGTAGCTCAAGCTGGCTTCTACTTTTTCTAATTCTTCACTAGCTCCTTTAAGTCTTCTTCAACCTCTAAATCCTCACTTGGCCTCTTAGCAAAGAGTACACCAATTTAAGAAAAATCATAGACTCGCTTAACTTGGGCTGTAGATGAACTCAGAAATCCTTGGCGCTGTGGGAGGAACTTGGACCTCCTTTCCATCATCCAAATTATAAAACACCATTTCCTTTTTCTTAAGAGTTGCCTTTCGCTGGGCGGTGGTGGCGCCTTTAATCCCAGCACTCAGGAGGCAGAGGCAGGCGGATCACTGTGAGTTCGAGGCCAGCCTGGTCTACAAAGGGAGTCCAGGACAGCCAAGGCTACACAGGGAAACCGTGTCTCAAAAAACATGAACAAAACAAAAAACAAAAACAAAAACAAAAAAAGAAAAAAAGAAAAAGAGTTGCCTTTCAAGCACTCAGGTCTTAGCCAATGTGGTCATGGGAAGAGAAAGTATACCATCTTTGTAGTCAGAGTTTCATAAATAAGAGTTTTCAAAGGTACACATATGGTGCTTTCCCTAACAAAAAGTGAGTTATTCTACTTTCTTTCCATTTTCACTCAATCAAACTTTAATGCACTGAAGGTAAGACCTGGATTATAGACTTTTTTACTAATAATCAGAAAGGCTGAAGGACTCCTGCCTATGCTAGACAAACTCTACAAGGCAGTCACAGCAAAAGACAAAGCAGACTTCAAAGATTAAAAGTTTATTCAAAGTGCAATGCAAAAACCTATATACTGTTCCATATCTCAGTGCAAGTGATGCCTACCCTGTGCTGTACTCTCAGGGACACAGCATATCCCGCATTACGAAAGTGGTCTACAGCATCCTGGTGCAGCAGATTCTTCAGGTCTCGGCCATTTACCTGTCAAAAATAACAAGAAAGAAAAAAAAAAAAGCCAAGAGATTAAGTCTTGTAAGTGAACAACTTACTTTCATGCAGCCAACCAATCCCTTAAAAATAAAACCAAGCTTTCTCAGGGCAAATTCCAAGGGCTAGGAGTATGGCTAAGCTACTAAGTGCTCAAGAGGAAGTTTCTTCAATTTTCAAAGTTATGTTTTCCCACAACTGAGGATCCATGAACCATCTGATGTGAACCCAGGTTTAATAGATTGGTTTCTCCTCTTTCTTAGCTTCTGTGCTTATCTTGTTTGGATGTATCAGCTCCTGTTGCTGTATCTGCACATCATCTGTGGATATCTGTCTGTGTCTATAGAGGTAATGTCAGGTGACCCTCTGCAATATAATCTACTAGGTTATCCCCTTATCCTTTAAATTCCCAATCCTCAGCATTTCTAGCTTCATCCCTAGAAACATAGTTCTCCAGCCCATTCTAGTAGGCTTATTTTATTAGAAAAATTGAACCAATTTCATTTGGTTCCATGTATATTCCTGTCCTCCTTAAATTTACTAAAAATCTAATTTAGTGAAGACAGAAACCTTTACAAACCACTTGAATGTAGTTCATTCCTACTATATAGAGGTGACAAATGTGAAGAAGCACTAGTATTCTTTTTGGTGTTAGGAGTCACAACTAGTATCTATACTGCACTCAGTAGCTCAATACATCCCACTTTGTACAAGATATATATTTTTATATATCATCAGTATGTCCAATGTCTCTTTATAACTTCCCACAAAAGCAGAATATCATAAAGTCCCTTTTAATGACACTCCTATCCCTTCATTCAGATAATTTCTAAACACTATATAATCAGTTAATCTGTAATATCTGTTCTTCAGTCTAACACCATGACTATATGCTATTTTCTCTCCTATGGTTGCCATTTTAGGTTGTGGATACTTAACTAAATTATGGTGGCTACCTTTTCGGATTTACTTTACAAAGTTTCTCCCTATTCCCACCTTAAATGCTGTCTCACAATCTTCTTCCCTATAGTACAATTCTGTTAATAAACATTTTACTGTTCAAGGCACAAAAATGGAACTGGTAAGCAAGGGAAGCAGGCACTCGACCTACTATGCAATCTCCAGCACAACTAACAAACTCTTTCCTTCGTCCAATTAAAAAATGTGCTTGCACTATGAAATGCAGCCGACTCATGGCCCAATCTCTGTCATCAATATGACTTTTATGGGCATTGGTCAAAATGGAGCATTCCTATATGTAGTATAGAACCAGCTACATCACCATGAACCCAGGAAGAATATTAAGTTCACGGTAAGTGACTATTCTTGACTAGCTACCCTCCTTCACTCAAGCATACAGGAGAAATGAGAAACTCACTTTTATCTTTTCTTTACCCTAAATAATATTCTCCTAGCTTCCAGTATCAAACAATCTTACCAACACACACAAAATAAACGAGTGAGGAATAGCTAGTTCTCAACATCAGGTCTTCTCCTTCATTACAAACGTCTGCTTCTGTTTCAATCACAGTGTAAATGATTGTTTTAAAAAACCATTTACATTGCTTAATTTTTTTCTTTTTATAAACCATACACACTGGCCATAAAAAATTAAATTCCATTTCTTATGAGAAAAGGCTGCACAATAAATCATGCAGTTTTTCCATTCCAGCACCTGAAATCAAAACAACATATGGACAATATTTAGGGAGGATGAGAAGAGTAAATTAAGAGTATATAACTCACAAGAAATTTATACTTAACTCTATTTGTTATCTAACATAGATGTGTGCTAAAGAAGGAACACTTTTCTAAGTCTGATAATTCACTAAAAGTTACAAAACATGAGGCATAGTTTACAGCACAGAAATTATTCTATATAGAAATAGAAAAACCCATTAAAAATAAATTGAAAGGGCCAGTAGATGTGGCAGAACACAACCTAGCATGTGAAAGGCCCTGCATGCAGTCCCTAGAACTGTAAAATAACTAACTAAACAAAATAAGCTAATAATAAGTTAATAACATTTTATAGATACATCATAGCCAATAATAAATGAAAACTTAAGAAGCTAGGGGTAAAGGAAGTTAAATAGATGGAACCATTTAAAAGTAATATCCTACAAGGTTCAGTTTAAAGAAGAAAGGCTGTCATGAGCTGCTGAGGCAACAGGGACTATCTGCATGGGTTTTGGGGTTTTTGTTTGTTTGTTTTGTTTTTTCTCATTTCACTCAGTCTTTTTAGTGTGTTTGGATTTTATTTGCTTTTGGTGTGTGTGTGTGTGTGTGTGTGTGTGTGTGTGTGTGTGTGTGTGTGTGTGTGTGTGTGCGCGCGCGCGCATGCCTGCACATGCCACCCAACATGGGTGCTGGGAACCCTTAATCACTGAACCATCTCCCTAACCCCTGGAGTAAACTCTTATTCCATTTCAGCCAACCCCCACATAGAGAAAGTCAACAGAAAGTTTATTTAAATATGAGAAAGATACATTAAATTTTCTTTCTTTGTAATATATATTAGTTTTAGCAAAGGATCCAAATGTTATATATTGGCTACATTCTTAAGATTCTTGAATGACTTTGTATAGCTCCATAGCCACTTGCCTTGATTTATGTGTATCTCTTTTTTGAGATAGGATCTTGCTAAGTAATTCACAATTGATGTTAACTCAAAATGTTCCTGCTTCTACCTCCCGAGTTCTGGAGGATTACAGCTGTGTGCCACCATGCCTGGCTGTGTGTCTTCCTAAGGATCTCTCAAATGCTCAGAGATCAAAGGAAAAGAAGGGAGACACTCTTTCCTTTCCTTTGTAGTCTGCCTTAACACGGCAGAGAAGTAGCCAATAAGCTGCTATCTAAGAGGACCAGGGCACACATACGACTTTTATCACTAGTCAACTAAACTCTGTAAGAGAAGATTCAAAAGAGAAAATTCAAAACAAAACTATAATAAAATCTTTTAAAGATATTCCTGTTTTATGGAACTTCTAAATCAAATCTCTGACATAATACTTAACTCTTATATTTATGGTTGTGAGCCTAGCCTTTAACGGCTGAGCCATCTCTCCAGCCCGACATAATATTTAACTCTTAATCAAATACTGTCCTGGTCATTTTCTTCAGCCTTTCACCAGTGTGGCCCTCTTGCCTTATTCAATTCATAAGACAAAGCAGGAAATAATTTTCTTCTTAGACCACAGGCCACATCCACAGCACACTTGGAAATAGAAGGCACTTCTGCAGCAAGAAGCCCCATCCTACTTCAAATTTCTTTATATATATATATTTTTTAATTTTTTAATTCATTCACTTTACATCCTGATTGCAGCCCCCTTCCTCATTGCCTCCAAATCCTACTTCCCTCATACTCTCTCCTTCCTTCCACTAGTCCTCAGAAAGGGGAGTCCTCCTCCCCTAACCTCTGACCCTAGCCTATCAAGTCTTATCTGGACTGCCTGTATCCTTTTCCTCTGTGGCCTGGCAAGGCTGCCCCACCAAGGGGAATTAATCAACATGTGGGGGTGGGGGGGCACAGAGTCTATGTCAGTAGTTCCTACTCCCCATATTGTGGGCCCCACAAGGAGACTGTGCTGCCTATCTACTACATCTGAGCAGAGGGTCTAGGTCTCTGTTTTGTAGTGTGGTTATCCTATATTATGTGGCTAATAACCACTTATGAGTGAGTAGATACCATATGTGTCTTTCTGAGTCTGGGTTACCTCACTCAGGATGATCTTTTCTAGTTCCATCCATTTACCTGCAAATTTCAAGATTTCCTTGTTTTTAATTGCTGAGTAGTATTCCATTGTGTAAAGGCACCACAGTTTCTTTATCCATTCTTCGGTTGAGGAACAGCTAGGTTGTTTCCAGGTTCTGGCTATTATGAATAAAGCTGCTATAAACAGTTGAGCAAATGTCCTGTTGTATGGTGGAGCATCTTTCAGGTATATGCGCAGGAGTTGTATGGCTGAGTCTTGAGGTAGAATTATTCCCAATTTCCTAAGAAGGCGCCAGATTGATTTCCAAAGTGGTTGTACAAGTTTGCACTCCCATTAGCAATGGAGGAGTGGCCCCTTTCCCTACATCCTTGCTAACATTGCTGTCACTTGACTTTTTGATCTTAGCCATTTTGACATGTGTAAGATAGAATCTCAGAGTGGTTTTGATTGTATTTCCCTGATGACGAGGGACGTTGAGAATTTCTTTAAATGTTTCTTCTCTTAATCTGAGCAGAGCCCTTTGAAGCCAGGTCAAACTCTCAAGAACTCACTCTTTCAGTATTTCTCCATCCTTTTTTTCTTTTTTTTATTTTTTATTTTTATTTTTTGGTTTCTCACTACAGGGTTTCTCTGTACAGCCTTGGCTGTCCTGGACTTGCTTTGTAGATCAGGCTGGCCTCGAACTCACACTGATCCGCCTGCCTCTGCCTATCTGAGTGCTGGGATTAAAGGCGTGTGTCACCACACCTGGCTTTGTCAGTATGCTTTAATATTTGGATTGGCTTTCTAAATGCCATGCAGGGGAATCTGAAAGAAGCAGACAGGGCATACAAAAATTGGGCTTCAAACCCAACAGACTTAGTTCCTCTGTTTTGAGATTTTAAAGCTGCTTACTATCATGCCCTTTCTGTTTTGCTCTTTTGAGGTTTCAGATTTTTAAGGTTTCAGGTTTTGGCACTGACTTAGTAGCAAAGTGATGATATCTGCCTGCCTCTGCCTCCCTGAGTGCTGAAATTATAAACATGCCCCACTATGCCCAGATTACTTTCCCATTCTTTATACCAATGATGTGTGTTATTTTCATTCAAATAAGCAGAGCTATAGAAGCCCAAAAGATTACTTTTTTAAAAAAAAAAATCTATAGCATCCCACAACTAATAGTATAATAATGGGACGTTGCCAGTGGGATGGAAATGAAAGATACAAGCATAGATAGGTGTCTTAAAAGTCTTATGTTGCCTGGATTTCTGGTTTACTTTAGAAATACTAATTTATTCTAAGACTAAGGGTCTGGAGCCGAAGAGATAGCTCAGCAGTTAAAAGCATGCACTGTTCTTCCTGAGGACCTGAGTTAAGTTCCCAGCAACCACACGGGCAGCTCACAATCTCCTGTGACTCTAGCTCCAGGAGCATCCTATGCCTCTTGCTTCCATGAGCACCTGCACTCATGTGGACATATCCCCTACACACACACACCACTAAAATAAAAAAATTTTAAGGCTAAGGGTCTATGGGTCCATATGACTGTATTTGTTACTAAATTTGCATGATTTTCTGATTTGCTCATTTGTTAAGCCTATGTTGAGCATTGTACTAAGGTATGTATGGAAAGCAAAAAAAAATCTTAATTCTTGTCTGAGTTTATAAAAATGTAATTAGTAAGATTCATGATTACTATGTAATAAGAGACATATAACAGGATAAAATGGGAGCACAGCTGACAGATATCCAAACTATACTTCAATTTTTCACCTTAATAATGGGTAAGGAAAGGCCCTGAATTTAAAGCATAAAATCCTTACCTTCCTTTTTCAAGTTAAGACCATTAGTAAAGGCTGATAGTCTCCCAAGAAAAGGCACAAATCAATGTTTTAGTTGACAAAAGAGAAGTGATAACATTAACAAGAGAAAGTTGAAAACTGTGAGTTTTAAGTCTCCTCCATCTCTACCTGCTTTATGTTTTTAAACCAGGGAAGTAACTTCACATTCTATGTTAAATCTGCCTTGTCTGTCTGCAAGAATAATACTACCCTCCCAGACGAGTGATAACGCTGAAAACTGATGAGTATGGTACAATCTAGATATTTCATTCCCAGGCAGGCAGGCAGGAATTTTCCCAAGTTAGGGGTGAGAGGAAGTCTAGGGACCAAAGGGTAGCAAAGGGAGCTGGAGCCGGTTCTCACCGAGAGGATCTTATCACCCTCCTGGAGCCGCCCATCCCGGGCCGCAGCCCCATTCTCTTTGATGCTGCTGACGTAGATGCCACTGTCGTTGGAGACATACTGTTGATCTGTCCCACCGACGATGTTGAAGCCCAGCCCTGAGAAAATCATTGAGAAGTGAAGAAGAGGGGGGATGAAGAAGAAAAAGGATTAGAGGAGAAGAAAGGACAGAAAACTGGTCTAGTGGGGAGGAGAGACTGACAATTCAGACTGTGAGGTAGCTAACACACAGTCACGAGCCAAGACAGTAAGTCATTATCGACAAAAGCCAACAGTACCTAGATTGTTGATTTGAAGCAGGCAGTAGCATGATCAAAATGACTGGTTGACTACATTGAGCTATACATAACGTAGGAAAATAGTAAAGGTGAGTCTTGATGTAAGTGCTTCTGCTTGCACTTGATTTCAAACCTGTTGGTGACATTCAAATGACTGGAATCCTGGTATTTCTGAGTTAATGTAACAGGGCTAGCTGTGCTCATGAAAGGAAGCTTTGTTTTTAACTTATTATCAAATAAGATGTTATCAATTTAGAGGGAAAATGATTCCTAACAGAAGCCTCTGTGAGTGTTTCTTCTGTCAAGCTTTAGGAACACTTGTATATGGTAGTGTTTTGCAAGAAACAGTCTTGGTAGTTTATCTTATTTCTGTTCTATACTGTGGTAGGAGAGTAGTGATATGGTTGTTAGCAGGAAACCTCAGAACTAGAAGTGCAACTGCTGCTTTATAGGAGAACCAAGTCATCAAATTCACTCTTCTCTTTCTACATCAAGTACAGCTACCTACATAACTGCGCACACTGATGGCCACATTTACTCACAGTAGAAAAACTTCCTTACTGAATAGTGACTGGGCACTTCCTTCCTCCCAGTCCCTGGTAACCACCATTCTATTCTGTTTCTATGAGTTGAATCAGTTGACATGAGTAGCAAATTTCAGTTACAGAAGAAACATTCTAGAGAGCTACTGTACAAGACTGTAATTACCCAAAATGATAATGTATAGTATGCTTTGCTCATGCCTTTAATCCCAGCACTCGGGAGGCAGAGGCAGGTGGATCACTGTGAGTTCAAGGCCAGCCTCATCTACAAAGTGAGTCTAGGACAACCAAGGCTACACAGAGAAACCCTGTCTCAAAAAACAAAAAAACCCAAACAAAACAAAAATCAAATTGGTTAATATGGTAGATCTAAGTACCTTTATTACACTAACATGTAGCAAGCAAACAAGTTAGCTACCTAACTAATTAAAATCTTTTCATGAACCAACCACTAAGTTGTGGCAAAGATTATATTCTGTCATTTGATTTCCTTGAAGAATTGTCTTAAACATATGCAAATAAGGAAAAAGGGAGAGAAAAAGGGGAAGAGAGAAAAGAGACAAAGGAAGCTCTTCTTTATGTAACTACAGTCAAAATTTAGGGACACAGTACAACAAGAAGGAAGACAGTTGGAAACAACTTAAAAAGCAACATGTTGGTGCAATAGTAAGTGAAAGCCAGTCATCAGTCTCCTAATGATCTTAGTAGAAATTCATCACTGATCGTGGGCTTTCTCTAAAGTTCTTTCCATGGGTAGAATGAAGCTAAGACTCAAAGTACTAACACACACTACCAAATCAACCCACAATCTAATGAAAATATACCAAAGAGGAAACATCAGGAAGTTTATATTTAAATAGCATACCTTGTACATGAGTCTTTGCCACCAAGAAAGGTTTGTGGTTGTTTGTTTGTGGACTTATGATATACAACAGGAAGAACTACTTCTAAAAGACTATTTTCATATCCTTAAAGGATAGAGTAGGAAAAACATGAATTCTAAATTACTTATTCATTTTTTATAACTCCCTTAATTTAAATTATACATGAGTGTAGGTTAAGTGGTGAGGGGCTGGTAAGGTAGGGGAAGCCAGATGATTGAAGGCTTTGTAAATTTAGACTTAAAAACAGAGGCAGGTTAAGCAAGGGGGGCTGAGGCCAATCAGTTTCTCTCAATGCTGAAACAAACCAGAGAAAATCTTCCAGTGAAATCTAACATCTTCACTACAGTTTGAGTCTCTCATGAAACAGCTACTGTCTCTGAAGATGCTGGGAATGAGGAACAAGTGTCAAGTGGCAAAATGAAACACAGTGATTATCCAGAGAGACTTTGTTCCAGGCTATTTATAGCTATAGAACAGCATCTAAAAAGTGAGGAAAAGATACCTGAGATTATTATTTGAAAGTGCAGTCTATTATTCACCCCTAATACCTCATCACAGTGATACACTTATTTAACACAGTATTATTTTTGTTGTAAGTGAATCAAACCACCTAAAATGAGAACACTTAGATTAACTAAAGCCCTTTCTTCAACCTTATTTGTAAAAATGAACTTATCTATGCCTTAACACTTTTGCTGGGATGAATGACAGTTACCACAGCAGTGGGTAGTAACATTACAGTTCATTCTTGGGACTAGAGAGATAGCTAAGTGATAGAGCACTTGTCTAACATGCCGGGAATGCTACCAATAAGCAAAAAGATCAAATCTTAGCCCTATATCTATTTACATAATTCTTAGTCCATTTGTTCAATAAAAATCACTGACCACTTACTAGTGGTCATACACTGTTATGTCCAGACAAAGATGGAAAGCTAAGCTGTACTAAACTGTTCAGTTCTGACTTTAACCACAAACAAATGCATCCTTTTCCCTGCCACTTTTAGATATTGCATAAGTCAGAAGTATAAGTTTCAAGTTCATCTCTGCAACTTACCAGATGTGGACTGAAACAAATCAGTTTAAGTCCAATCAGCTTTCATTTCTGGAAAATAAGGATTACAAATTCTACCCTCTCTCCCTAAAAGGTAATTGCTGGACTCCTGTAACAATATCTGAAATGTTTTCTTTGTAAAACACAGTAATTGTTACATTAGGGAAAGGCACTAGGAGTTTCTGTCAATAAACTAGTGGCTGTTACACTTCCAATTATGAGTCTAATGGGACAAAGAGGAATATATAACGTAGACATAAAATTTCAAGACAGAGTTTCTCTGTGTAGCCTTGGCTGTCCAGGACTCACTTTGTAGACCAGGCTGGCCTCGAACTCACAGCGATCCACCTGCCTCTGCTTCCCAAGTGCTAGGATTAAAGGCATGTGCCACCATCACCTGGCATAAAAATTTTTTTAAGAATGAGGAAACACAGAGTAAAAGAATCTATCCATCTATAAATATAAAATTATAAGCCAAATTCACTAAAATTAAGTATGCTTGTAATTTATTTCCCAGAAATCCCCTTCAAAACTAGTTTTTAAGGGCTGGAGAGATGGCTCAGTGGGTAAGAGGACTGGCTTCTTTTCCAATGGACATGGATTTGATCCATAACTCCAGTTCCCAAAGCCTTCTTCTGACCTCTGAAGGTACCAGGCTTTCATGTGGTATATATACATATATACAATGTTACATATAACATTCAAGCATATACAAAAAAATAAATAAATAAATAAGATAAAGTTTTAATGAGAGTAATATTAAAAATCTGCAGTAATTATCCAGCACATACACCAACCAACTAGAACATGTATCAGCTGAAAACAACTAGAGGAGACAGATTAATAGTTATCTTATATATCAGCTATCGCTGCATCCCAGAAAAATCTTTTGTAATTAGAGTGGGCACATATTCTGGTTTGTTGGGAATCTTGGTATACACCTGCTGTCCTAGCATAATTAAGACTGATTTTTTAATTTCAAAAACATCCCACCTAGGGCAAATGTGACCATCCATCTATAAAATTATACAAGAATTTACTCATTGCAATACACAGTGTACTAGTGGGGAAATGACAGTTATCTAGGTTAGAGAAGAGATTAAAAGTTAAAAATTACAATCATTTAAAAATCTGAACAAAGTAACATGAATAGAATTCTGAAATGTTATAAGAACACATACACATACAAAAATTTATTACCCATTTACAAAAAGCATGCATATTTAAGGATATGCAAAGATTTACTGCTGTGAATACCTATAAGAGAGGAAACATGAGCCATTTACATGGAAAGTAAGAATAAAACCAGAAAGAAACATTCTGACAACACCAGTATCCTCTGAAGCTGAAGAGTATAATTAATTCAGCCTTAGCACGTAAGGTCCCAAATGGGTTAAGGGCAAAGAGAAAAAGAATAAAAGTGAAACTCAACCAGTTTTAAGGAAAAAAAAATGAAGAAACATTACATTGTGAATTCTAGTTATAATGTGCTAATAAATTTTAAGACATGGCAAAATTAAAATGAGTTGTTTATAGTCTTCAATTATATGAGCACACATGTAAGATAATACAAAAACATAAAACGTATAAAATGATGTAAAATACATGAAATTTTAATAATATATGTGACATTTGAAGTTTGTATGTGTGTGTGTGTACACAAAAGGGACTGGAGAGAAGGCTCACTCACTGGTTAAGATCACTTGCTGTTCTTGCAGAGCAGCTGGGTTCAGTTCCCAGAAGCACATGAGAGCTCACACCCATCTGTTACTCTAGCTCCAAGAGATCTGACTCCCTCTTCTGACCCACAAGGGCATCAGGCATCCATGTGATGCCCATATAAACACAGAGGCAAATACCTGTACACATAAAATAAAAATAAGTAAGAGTCTTTAAAAAGACGAAGCCTGATGCTGGTGCCACACGCCTTTAATCCCATCACTTGGAAGGTAGAGGCAGGTGGAGCTGTGATGTTGAGGCTAGCCCAGTCTACAGTGTAAGTTCCAGGACAGCCAAACCTACACATAGAAATGCTGTGTTTTAGCTTTGAAAACCAAAAAAAAAAAAAAAAAGGGAGGAAGAGGAGGACACCTAGTGGGGTGAGAGAAAAATAAAGTGTGTCCAATTGAAGAGTCCTGTAAAGCTAAGCAAGACATGTTTTCTTCTGAATGTCTCCTGACTGTAGGTCTGGACCCAGTTTACCATTAAGACCAACAGCAATAGCAACAGCTTATATTTATTGATTACTTAATATGTACTAAATACTATGGTACTTGTTTTACATGTATACTATTTCATTTAATCTTCTTACCAAAAATGAAGTATTGCTCAGTATTTTACAGATGAATATTTTTATTTTATTAAACTATAATTATATATTTCCCCCTTCCCTTTCCTCCCTTCCACCCCCCATGTGTCCCCCAACCTCATTCCTTCCAAAATCCATGTGTTATTGCATATACATATAAACTAACAAATACATCTTGCTGAGTCCATTCAGTGTTGTCTGCATGTATACTGTTTCTAGGGCTGACCACTTCTCAACAGCTGTCAAATAGCCTGTAGCTCTTCACATAAGGGTAGAGCTCCATGAGATTTCCCCCATCAACACTGGCATGTCAACTGATGTTGTCTCTGGCTAAAATGCAGAGAACAACTGACTGGGGTACCTAGCCCCTATTGATGCATCTACAACCCAACTGAGGCTCAGAGAACACCTCAAAGGAAGAGGCACAAAAACTGTAACAGGCAGAGAACCAGTAAGTCTGCTGTAAGATTGCATCTTCTAATTAGACAGGGGAGCCACACCCATAGGACCTCCTAGGATCCCCTGAATACCACTCCTTTCTTCTGTTTGCAGTGCTGGGGCTTCATTTCGAGGGGTACATGGCCCAGCTCTCGCTCCACTAAAGTCTATTCCAGACAAAAGAGTTGTAAGGGCAGCCACCACTTAAGCACCTTAAATGAATTAAATAACCCTTTTTTGGTGGGGGGTGGGTGGGTTAAGTACTTAGAAGTACTTGGTGCAGAATTAACATTATAAGAGTACATACTCTTCACAACTGTCTAAGTTCTAATAATACTTTGATTTTTGTAACTAAAGAAACAGGCTATAAAGGGAAGTGACTCGCACAAAGTAATATTATATGGTGAAGTTAAGATCTACATTCAGTCATTCCGATTTCCTTCCCCCAAGGAGCAAAATAACTTTATATGGGACACAATGATAGTACCGATTAATACAGAGATATGATTGTTGAGACTGACAGTGAGCCACATAAATGAGAGTACTCAAGGACCCATTCTGATTCCTAAACACTATATTCTACTCAGTGATTTATATTGAAACGCAATTCGCTGTGCCTAGTACAGAAACCTGTCCCCTACAGTAGTTGCTCAATAAATAAATATGTAAAGTGAACAGAATAAATTGATGGTTCAAAAGAGCAACTCAGGAGGTTTAATAATTAAGGCATTTTAAATCCAAAGTACTAACTCTTCAGAGAAAGTCTCTGTTCCCAATATAATATGCCTGTCTGTTACTTATCATTACAGTAATGAATGTACTGACAAATAAAGAAAACCTTTAACCTCAGAGAACAGAAAGATGATGCAACAATTAAAAAGCACTACACACATGATTGGTCCTTCCTTATCCTAGTATCTCATCTGATGGGCTAACAAAAAGTACAGCCTATCAAAGATATTTCAATGTATCTTTCCAAATATGCAGTATAAATTCTTTTCATGACTCTGAAAACTTGTCTTTCAAATATCTAGGTAAACATAATTATTCTCTTACCGTGTAATAAGCAACTGACCAGGTACTGAATATATGTCTTTCTTCTATTAGATCACGTTTCCCCTGGCTCTCTTATTTTCCACAATGAAATTAATCTCTTTAGTTTTGCCTCATATTACAATCTGGACCCTTTTTACTATAACTGCCTTTTTTCATAATATTTTTAATTAAAATATAATCATACATATGTTTCCTTTTCTCCCTCCAACTCCTTCCATGTGTATCTCCCCATCACTGCCTCTCAAATTCATAGCTTTTTTTTTCTTTAATTGTGTAACTGCCTTCTTTTCAACTTTTTCTACTGTTTCTTACTCAATATATAGTAAACTTTATATATGGCAGGCATGCCATATATAAATAGCTTATGGGACAAGAGGAGAGTAACATTATCTAACTTATTTCTAAAACACTTGCTAAAGGCATTTATGGTTTATTGTTTCCCCCTCTATGGTACAGCACTGAATCCAAATCTATAAGAAACAGAACATATCTTAGGAAGGTTAATGGCTCTTGGGTTACTTTCCTTAGTAGGGGACTTTTTGCACATGGCCATCATCCCTCTCTGTCATGGCCTATGTATGCCCCCCCACTCCCAAGGACTCAGGTACTACTTGCTTAGTTGTCAGATGTGCCATTAGTGAGAAGTGGTAGAGAGGTGGGACTCAGTGATAAGTTACATCACTGAAGGAGAATGCTCTTCCAAGGGTATATTTGGACTCTTTTCTCTACCTCTTAGCTTCCATGAAATGAACAACTTTCTTATATACTGCTACTTAAGACTGAAAGCAACAAAGCCAACAGACCAAGACTGAAACCTCTGAAACCAAGGCAAATAAACCTTCCTTCCATATAAATTATAGCAGGAATTTTTGTCAGTTACAGAAAGCTAACACATTCTCCTATTGTACTGAAAACCTATTAAAGCCAGAGGTGACTTCTTGTTCTGTATTATAGCATCTGCACTCCCTAATCATAATGGCGATACCTGATGAACATGGTTTTGCTTTTTTAATCCTGTAAAAGCAACAATTCTGACTCTATCATCTAAGTATATTTTGGATATCTTTCCTTTGATATTGCATTTAATCAAGTATTCATTGGCCACTTTTCTACTTAGTCAAATGTTTCTAGTTTAGCATTTATCAGCTTGCTTTTCTCCTTACCTCCAAGTAATGCCTAGATATTTCACTTAACATTTTCTTAAAAATTGTTTCTTAAAACTGATCCTTAAATACAATCTCAAAAGATATAACCAGATATTTTTCTCTTTCTCGCGGCTCTCCAGCTATTCCTTCCTCCTGCTTATAACCTTAGCTGTCTCCTAGCCCTCACAATGGCAGCTTATAGTCGACCCTTCGGTTTTCCTTAGACTGTACCTAGTGAGGTCTGTTGTTGATAACTTTGAAAGCTGAGACAGCACACACTACTAGTTATCTTAAACATACCCTATACAGTATTCTACTTCTATCAGTTTGGTAATTTCACTTACTGACCACTTGGTGTCATGAACTAAATAAAGCACTAGGAAAACAAGAAATGAAATATACGTTCTTTTCCTAACAATTATGTTGTTTAGACAAGGTCTCACTACATTGCCCTGACCAGCCTGAAATTCATAACCAGCTATGTAAACCAAGCTGGATTTGAACTCACAGAGATCTGCCTGCTTCTGCATCCTAATGCTGAAATTAAAGGTGTGCACTACCATGTCCAGTAAAATATATGTTCTTTTTTTAAAAAGATGCTTCAGAGCCGGGCATGGTGGCGCATGCCTTTAATCCCAGCACTCGGGAGGCAGAGGCAGGTGGATCCCTGTGAGTTCGAGGCCAGCCTGGTCTACAAAGGGAGTCCAAGACAGCCAAGACTACACAGAGAAACCCTGTCTCAAAAAACAAAATAAAACAAAACAAAACAAACAAACAAACAAAAACAACAAACCAAAAAAAAAAAAAAAAGGATACTTCAGAGTGAAGTACAGAACCAGACACAAGTGAAAAAGCAAATAATGACAAAACTTACAGTATTTAGTCTGGATTTTCATGTCACAAAGTCCAGAGCTGCCACAGAGAGCTATGTGACAATAGAATTCAAAGTTTCCTCATTTGTGAAGTGGAGATAACCATGCAACTGTTTCTTATTGTCAGAAGGCTTTGGCAAATCTGCAGCTCACAGATGACACTGGTACTAAGGCGGCTTCTAGCCCAGGTTAGAGAAGACTTCCAGAGGAGATGGTTATTAGGCTGAGTCTTAACCAGTGAACAGGACGAGGAGATATTAGATGGAATATTAGGGAAAGCTCGATTCCATACTTACACTGAATATTCTCCAAAATCAATCTTTTTTTCCCTTAGCAATTCCTCTTTTGAATATCCTAAATAAAACTTCTCCTACATCCATCCTGGTTTATTCACTGACCTAAAAATGTATTTTTCTATTATTCTCCTTATTGTTACAGCTGAGGCTAGCTTCACCCCTGATCCTGCACTATAAAACCTCAAGTTCAACCACCTGTAAGCTTACAGAAGTGCCCTTAGTTCCATCCTTTGACCTTTCCCAGCATGGAGTCTGGGATGGTTTCTCTTTGTTGTCCATTATATTTAAAATCACCTAGGAAGCAAACTCGGCCATATTTATGAGAATGTTCCTAGAAACGTTAACAGAAAGGGAGACTTGTTTTGAATGGCAGCAGAACCATTCTATGGCCTCGGACCTAGACAGAATAAAATAAAAAAGAAAACAAAACACAAAAAACTGAGAACACCAGCGTCTGTCTCTCTCTGCCTCCTAACTGTGGAGACAGTGTGACCAGCCACCTCAGGTTCCTGCTGTTGGGCCTCTTCCGCCATGATGCAGGCTGCCCTCAAACTATACACCAAAATAAACCCTTCCTTCCTTACACTGTGCTTGTCAGTACTTTGCCACAGTAATGAGAAACACAATCAACACTGAGTCAGACTGGCAGCTCTTCTACACAGTCCCTCTTCCCTTGCCCTCTGCTACATGTACGCCCCCACAGTCCATGACCATGTGAGAGGAGATCTAACCCTCTGCATGTAAATACCATGTCTTTATTGTACTGTAAAGCCCATAAAAAGCTAAATTTCCGGTAGCCAGAGAAAACAGAGCCAAGATAATAGCACTATAGTCTCCAGTCTATTTAATAAATGCAGGAAGAAAAAAACTAGGAAACTGTTAGCAAAAACTGCAGTCAGTGGTCAAATGGGAAGCACATCATAAATGCTCAGACGCAGTGTGCTGTTTTCAGGTTCTCGCCTTGATATGCTCACAGATCAACATCAAAATCTAAAAACTTTCCACGTGGTTTTTTAGGTCTTTTTGCGTTATCAAATCCCTGTAGGGAATAAGGCATGTAATGACCGATAAAAGCCAGGGCAAAGGATAGCAGTCAACTTTTTAGGTACTGTCGAGGGAGAAAATATCTAGTACAGGAGGAAATATCTAGAGTGGGATCTTCTGGATTTTACTGGCCTTAGATCTTGGGCAAGTATTTAACCTCCCTTAGACAATTTCTCTACCTAATAGTGTAGATTAAATATCACTTAGTGGTTCTATAAGAACTATATAAGCCTATGTGAATATAAACAGAGACTCATTCAGCCTGGACAAAATATAAAGTATTCCAGAGAGATACTTCCTTAGTTACTCATTGTGCTAACTATTTCTTCCTTTGAAAGTAACAATATGGAGTGTCTATTCTTCCCTTTCTGAAGATGGTAGATTGGGAGTAACTGGTTGAAACCCACTGAGCCCTTACCCCTGACTACTGGAACCCTAATATTATAACTCAGGCGCAATAGCACTGCCTTTGTGTTTGATATCTGGTACTGAGAAAAAAAGATTAGACCTGTCATATTGCTTACAGTAATGAGTCTTTACAACTTTAAGATCTCTAAATTTAATGTAGGAAAAAGGAAGAGCCTTCAAGCACAATCAAGTGAACTTGTTCATAAAAGATAAAAGATGAACTGTTCAACCTTTGAAAGCATTTGAGATTATGACTTCTGCCATTGAGAATTATTCAGATCACCAGTGAAACAAACCCTGGCAGAAACCTGGGGGCTGGAAAGACAACTCAGCAGTTAAGAGCGTTTGCTGCCCTCACAGAGGACCAGGCTCATGTCCTAGTACGCACTACAATTCTAGTTCCAGGGCTTGCTTTAGTTTTGTTTTGTTTTGTTTTGTTTTGTTTGTTTGTTTGTTTGTTTGAGCATCTTCTGACTTCTGTGAGTACCAGGCACACATGGTACACATGGTGATACAAACAAAACACTCATACAGAATAAAACAAAATTTAATCTTTTTTTAAAATGACAGAAGTTATTTAAAGTAACATGAGGAATGAGCCCAAGAACAAAAGCAGAACAGCCTTCTGACATCAAAGACTGCCAAGACTTTCCTTACAGTGACAAGGAAGCAAACACAGGACAGAGGCCAACCCATAAGCCATTTCCTCTTCACCCCGTAGACACTCAGTTCACTGTTGTGGTTTTCCCTAATTGTGGGTTGGTTAGTTGGTTGGTTGGTTTTCAGTAACTTCATTTGCTTAACAAACGCAAATATCCAAGATTCTTCTCTGATGCTATACTGGTACAAAGGAGTAATCATAAACACATCCACTCAGTTAAGCCAGACAATGCTGCCCGCAAACAACGTATACTTAGAGCCAGGGGCTTCTCATATTTCTCCTATAGAAATAAAGACTCCTCTGGCACTACCTAAATTACCCACACGTTCTTAGAGACTTCTTCCCTATTTATCTTCATGATGTCACCATGAAGACTCTGAGACCAACAGTGCCACAGACCAGGAATCAGCTCTGGGAAGTGTCAAGCAGGAACTTGAAACCTTTCCTTGTTTACTGAACCAACAGACTTCTAATATTGTCTTTACCAAATTCACTTCTAAATCTGAAGTTCAATGATTTACATTACTGTGATGGCTACCAGTTTTCAATTTGCCTGGCATTAGCCATGAACAAACACATAAGGGATTCTCTTGATTAGGTTATTTGAAGACTCACCCTAAATTGTAGGCAGTACCTTACAGTGTCAACCAGAGAAGAAGTCCAAGGGAAAAGGCTTGCTTTTTTTTTTTAATATTTATTTATTATTATGCATACAGTGCTTAAAAGGGCATCAGATCACATTATAGATGGTTGTGAGCCACCATATGGTTGCTGGGAATTGAACTCATGACCTCTGGAAGAGCAGACAGTGCTCTTAACCGCTGAGCCATCTCTCCAGCCCAAGGCTTGCTTTTTAAAGCTGTATTTCCTTCACACTTCCCTGTTGCTGTTTAATTTGTTGGTGAGTCCATTTACCCTATTACTGCTGCTGCTACATTTCTTCCCTGCTATCAGAACCCAGCATCGCTGGGCTTCCAATATGGACTAAAGGCCAGTGGCCTCCAGGAATCATCCAGATCTTCAGCACCAGGTTGGGTCCGCTGAGGCATCCAGCCTCATGAACTAAGTAGCTACCGGGTTCTCAGCCTCTTCACTGTACAGACAGCCATGCTGGACTGCTCAAACTTTACCACGTTATCCAACCTCCTAAATTCCCTTTCAATACATATTCGTTCTATTGACTTTATTCCTCTAGAGAACCCTAACTAAGAACAATGACTAATACTTGGATATACTTATGAAAATCCCAGAAGCCACTCAGCAGATGAACTCATTCTTTATTTTTAAACAAATAACTAAACAATACAGAATTTAAACTGCTTTTGTGTAAAAATATGTTAACTAGATATAATTTTCCTCTTATTTAGTCTCTTGAAACTTTCCCTAGTTCTAAAGTTTGAAGGAAATACTAAGACTAGAAACTTTAAATCTGTAAGATCAATGCTTAGAAATTAAGACAATGCCTATTCAAATGCCCTAAAGTTCAAAGAATGATATTATGTTAAATTTAGTACTTAAAGCAAGAATAATAGTATCAGAAGTCATTAGAAGACCTGGAAATACTATGATACCACAGCAAAAAGACTATATCAAAGTATATCAGGTTCTTGCTATAAGAAGAAAACCTCAAACATCATTAAAAAATAGTATCAAGGTGGGTTATTTAGGTTAAAGAACTAGATGCCTTTACATATTTGCAAAGCAATCAGAAAGGTACATCAGCTGATCTTAAGGAGGGAAAAACTAAAAGATTAAATATGTATATTTATATTATATAACTATATATAATTATATCATATATCATATATAAACATAATATAATTATATGTGTTCTAGTATATATGTATATAAATGTACATATATATAAATATACTTTTATTTAAAGATCTGAGACAGTGAGCAGAAGTATTTGCCACCAAGTCTGACAATCTGAGTTTAATTCCTAAGACCCACATAAGAGAAGAAGAAAAATCTGTGGGACAGAGAAACCATGGGATTGGAGGCAGCCAGGCCAGGAGAAGGAGCAGTTTAGAGATGTGTCCAAGCCTTGGAAATCTCATCCTGAAATTGGCAGGAGTAGGATTGCCCACCCTAAGACCTGCATGTCCTGGGTGCCCCTGCCTTTGCCCCCTGGAAGAGGTCATGTAGCCTAGCAGCCAAGTTAAACTTCCTTTCCCCTTATAAGGTCATGTCCTGGAATTCCTTCCTTATGTAAATGAAGCATCCCCCAGTGTCCTTGCCCCAGCCAATGAAAGCCCCTACCCACCCACGAAAGTTTAAATAGCCATTGTTTCTCTCATTAAACAAGCTGTCTCACTGAAGCTGTCTCCTGAGAGTCTGTTCTCCTTGCACTCACAGCTGCCTTAGGTTTCTTACAATCCTGGCCATTCCTGACCCGCTTCATCTCTCAGGAACTACTGGTATGATCTCTCAGGGGCAGGTGGGGAAACAGCCTGAACAGCAAAAATTGGCTCCTGGAAGTTGTCCTCTGAGATCTACAGGCCCCTACATACACATACACACACATACACACACACACACACACACACACACACACACACACACACACGTAATAAGAATCCTTTTCTACTGTTAGCCTCAAAGGTCAATAAATATTGAGAGAATAATTGTATAAAATAAGAAAACTAAATTCAAGAAACTTGAGCATATTGAAAAGCCTTGAGGGAAAGTTTCTGAGCTTATTTAGGTTTCTATTGTGAGAAAACACCATGATACAAGCAACCAAGAGATGAAAGGAATTATTTAATCTACTTTCAGGTAACAGTCCATCATGAAGAGAAGTTAGGATAGGAACGTAAGGCAGGCAGGCAGGAGCCTGGAGACAGGAACTGAAGCTCTGTTGCTTACTGGCTTGCTCCTCCTGACTTTGCTCAGCCTGCTTTCTTACAATCCAGGACCCTAGAGGAGCACGGCCCACAGTAGGAGGCACCCTCCCATAGCAATCACTAATTAAAAAAAAAAAAAAAATGCCCCACAGGTTTGCCTACAAGCAATCTGATGGAGGCATTTTCTCAACAGAGGTTACTCTCCCCAGATAATTCTACCTCTGTCAAGTTGAAAAAAGAAAGAAAAATTAAAAAATCAACCAGAACAGGGTTTCCTATTAAACCACAAAGATTAGCAGTGAATTATTCCCATAAATACAATCAACTTCCAATTTTCTCATAACAGGAAGACAAAAAGTATGACTAATTCTGAAAGCTGGGCTTTACACAGAATAATCTCTCAGTAGTGATTAAGCTATTGCAACCTTTTAGGAGAGAAAATTTGACAGAGTATTCCAAGTAGTGGCAATCAGAAAAGAAATTCGCAATAACCAATGGTGTATTCAACTCTTGGAATACAGTATTAAGCAGAACTTCCTGGAGTTGGTCTAGCTATTCATTCACTAAGGACAATAGTAACAAAGCCACCCTGCTTACCATTGACCGGACAATGCTCTAAATATTTTCTAGAGGGTAACTGGCTTCATCCTAGCACTGTAAATGAAACATTATGCATTTCATAACCATCTCCATTTTACAAAGAAGAAACTACAAGCATACATCAGTTAAATTACTCTGCCAATAAAGTAAACCAAACCAAACATGCAAAAGTGGGGAAAAACTTGGCCACAAGTGGTGAACCCTAAACCTAAAACGTTACAACCGTAAAGAAAATAACAAAGTCCAAGGAAGGTAGTGGCAGGATGTAGTAATAACGTCAACAGGTGAGGTGGACCACAGAGCAGGACTGAGGGGGAATTTTCCTGTGAGAATCACAAGAAATGTTTGTTTAAAAATTCTTTAATTGGCCGGGCATGGTGACGCACGCCTTTAATCCCAGCAGAGGCAGGTGGATCGCTGTGAGTTCAAGGACAGCCTGGTCTACAAAGTGTGTCCAGGACAGCCAAGACTACACAGAGAAACCCTGTCTCGGGGGGGGGGGGAATTATTTAATCCATACTGAATCCAAAACCCTAAAGACGGGGCTAGAAAACAGCATTTTCATTTAAATGTTTTGCTTACTAAAAAAAGAAAAAATAAATAAAAACGAAAAGGCCAAGTAATTCTGGGGTGGCGCCAAGTCTGGAAACTTCTGTAAACGGTCTACTCCTGCTTTTGCATTCCAGTTTACGTTGTAAATTAATTTCACAGAAATTTACACAAGGACCCTAGCACGGGGGGGGGGGAAGGGGGGCCAATGTTATGCATTCAGAAACCCACGCCGTGTACTTCTCTCGTTTTTACCTGAACCGGCCCTCGTACAAACACGGACGGAGCCAGCAACTGAATAACGGATACAGCGTCGACTACACGCTGGCTATTCAAGCGGGCGTTTTTCTAGTCTTTTCTATCACCACCAGCAGAAAGAAAGCCCTCCTGGCCATAAATGCCTGTGATCATCCGCCTGGACTGTGCAGCCGAGTCCTAGGGTCCGTTATCTAGCTAACAAAGGATGCCGAGGAGCTCCTTTCTCCTTGCCCGCTGGCGTTCTGGAAGCGAGCGGCTCGGCCGGGGGCCGGCCTGCTCCCCAGCCAGGTAGACCCAGCTCCGCCAAGCCAACGAGCTCGGCAATTACTCCCTCCAGGTCCCGCGCCTACCCGAGGGTCCTCTCGTCAGGTTGATCTCCTCCTCCGCGACTAAACAATCCACCCGTCCGTTCATGTCTGACTGCTCTCCGGGCGGAAGCCCGGGGTCAGCTGGTGCTCAGCCCAGGTGAAGGTGAATCAAGATCCGCGCCGCGTCCTCAGCATAGCTTTTACAGTTTCCTCAGCCGCGGGACCGGAAGAGGAAACCGTGGGCACTGGGAGCGCGGAGGATGCTGGGAGTGGTGGTTCTCTGCTCCCACCAAGGCTTTTCCGTTACCTCGCCCCATTCTTAAGGCAGATCCTGAGAAGGCGCCATGAATAAAGAAAGGTACAATGACTGGTGACATTGGGAAAACATGTGGGAAGGAAGTCACAGAGGGAGGGCAATAATGATATGGGATATAATTAGATTAATACTGTTGATATTTTAAATAATATCTTAAAATATCCACAAATGTAAAAAAAAAAAAAAAAGGCAGGGAGGACTTTATCTTATGCGCCTCAAACCACACTGAGAGAGGCATCACAGGCAAACTACTGATGAGACTGATTGCATTCCTGGACATGAAATTGTATTTTTTGTGTAATACAGGCACAGCCCAATACATTCATGCCCATGTAAGCGAACTTAATAACACTCTGTCATGTTCCTTCGTTGACAGTTCATTCTGTTAGTCAATAGAATTTATCCAAAGGGAAAATAAAACCTCTCTCTCTCTCAAGCAAGTATTTACTGCTTAAAGCAAAGCACCTAGGCTGACACACATGACAGAAAATGGGTATTTCCTTGATATTTACATCCTAGAGCTTTGTTTCCCAGGACCTTATGGAAAAGATTTCCTGGCTTATAGCTGACAAGACGCTTACTTAACTTTTAAAAAGGTGTATATAGCCATGGCTTGTATCTGATAACAGTCTTACCTAATTTAAGAAATGTGTATACGTAGGAAGATACAGAGAAAGGATGATTATAGGCTTGCTCAAGAAAAGTTCCCCAAGAAAGGAGAAGAGAAACGGCATTACTTTAGGACAAGATGATTGCAGGACTTAAGATGTGGTTTTTGCAGCACTTTTGAAATAGGACATTCCAAACAGAGGTTGAAGGAACTTCCAGGGATCAAAAATACAAAGGCCTTAAGAACAAGGTGACCCTGAGTGTGTAAGGTGACTAGAGGGACTCCTGGAGTTGTTCAGAGAATGAAGAGTACCTAGTCAGCATAAGGGTGGTCTTACTGTTAGAAACCAAGCCAGCAACTTCTGATGATTAAACAAGTCAGCAGTGGATTCTACAGGACGGAGACAGGATGGGAAGGCAGGGAACCTAGGAAACACGGGAGGAGAAGGACCCTGTCCTCTCAGAGTCTAATCAAAACCTCTCACCAGCTGAGCAAGGACTCAAGCATAATTATCCACATTTGCTATAAAGGCTAATGGCACTAAGTTACATTTCTTCATTGCCTAGCTAGTGTGTAAAATTGTCAATGGCCCTGGGCTTAAGACCACAAATGTGTATGGCCCTGCATGGGATTTTTCCCCCATTATCATTCAATTCTAGAAAAAATTTATTTCCTTTTTTTATTTCTCCAATGACACATTCATTATTCAAGGGCGTGTTGTTTCATATCTATAAGTTTGTATATTCCCTATGGTTTCTCTTGCTGTTGATTTCAAGATTTATCCTATTATGGCCATATAAAATACAGAATATTGTTTCAGTTTCTCTATATTTATTGAGACTGGCTTTGCCTTTACACATTTTAGAGACAACTTCACGGGTTGTTGAGAAGATTGTGTATACTGCTGTATTTGATGAAATGTTCTTTAGGTATTTATTAGGTCCATTTCATCTATGACGTTATTTAAGCCCAGTGTTTCTTCATTCATCTTTTGTGTAGTTGCTCTTTTTAGTGGACAGTAGGGTATTAAACTCACCCACTATGACTGTGTTGGAGTTAATCTGAGATTTTAAATTAAGTAGTGGTTTCTTTATAAAAACTGGATGAATTCATATATGGATGATCCATATATATTGAGAATTGTAATTTCCTTTGATGGATTAATCCCTTGATCAGTATGAAGCAACCTTCTTTATCTCTTCTGACAAGCTTGATTTGAGCTGGATCTAGTGGAGCACAACTTTAATCCCAGCACTTTGGAAGGCAGAGGCAGGCTGACCTCTGTGGAGGCCAGCCTGGTCTACAGAGTGACCTCTGGGAAGGCCAGCCTGGTCTATAGAATGACCTCTGGGAAGGCCAGCCTGGTCTACAGAGTGACCTCTGGGAAGGCCAGCCTGGTCTACAGAGTGAGTTCCAGGACAGCCAGAGCTACATCATGAGACTTGGATTCTTAAAACAAAGAATTAAGTTTGAAGCCTATTTTGGTTTTTTTGTTTGTTTGTTTGGTTGGTTGGTTGGTTTTTTCAAGACAGGGTCTCTCTGTAGCCTTGGTTGTCCTGGACTCACTTTGTAGACCAGGCTGGCCTCGAACTCACAGTGATCCACCTGCCTCTGCCTCCCAAGTGCTGGAATTAAAGGCGTGCACCACCACGCCCGGCTTGGTTTTTTATTTTTATTATATTTTTATTTACTTATTTTGTGTGCATGTGTATTGCAAGTGCATGGCACATGTATGTGGATATTCACAAATGTCTGGAGATCAGAGGACACATAGTGGGAATCACCATTCTTCTTCCACCATGTGCATCCCGGGAATTGAACTCAGGCCTTCAGCCTTGGCAGCAAGCACCTTTATCCACTGAACCATCTTGTCCATGAAGTCTATTTGTGAGATAATTGAATAGCACCTGTTTGTTAACTGGTTCCATTTGCTTGGAATACATTGTCTTGCATTCTTTTACCCTAAGGTGTGCTTCTTGGAGGCAGCAAAAGAAATCTTCTATTCTCTAATACAGTTTGCTAGTCCATGTCTTCTGAAGGATGAAATAAGACTATTTATATTCAGGGTTAATATTCTAAGGTAAATACTACTCCCTATATTAGCCATGTCTCTAGAGGAACAAAACCAATCAGATGAGTACGTATAAATGGGAATTTATGAACTGTTTATTTTTAAAGAGTAGCAACAGCTGAATCACACCAGAGGAGGCACTGTAGCCTCCATAAAGGAAGTAGTTCAATGGAGTCAACCTACCACCATGCTGCTGGCTGGTCACTCTGTGGAATGGTTTCATATTGGGGGTTTGGTGCTGGTCTGTGCTGCTGACAGATCTGGAACTTAGCAAAAGCCATACCTAAGTCAGCCTTAGTTAGTGGGAGTCTATATTGTTGAGTCCATGCATAGCCGCATCTCTGTTGCCATGGCCACACTGTTCATGGGCTTACTGGACAATGACAAGCAGAGTCTGAGAAAGAAGCTGAGTGTCCATAGAATGGGTCATCTTATCTACTTGATTAGTAAACTCTTCCTCTTCTTTACTTTTAAACAAAAATTTTAGAACTATTTTCATGTGTATCTATGGCTGTGTACTACATGTGGGTCTGATGCCTGGGGGCTGAGAGGCATTGATTTCCCCGGAATTGTAGATGTGGATGGTTTATGAGCCACTGTGTGAGTGCTTGATAATTGAACTCATGACCTCCATAAGAATAAATATGGCTCTCAACTGCTGAACCATCTCTCCAGCTCCCTCTTTCTCCTGTGAAGTCACATTTTGACGAACGTTTCCTTGTATATAAATGCCCTTCGTACATTTGGAGAAACTTGTTTTACTCTTCCTCAAATGTCTTACCTACCAGTTTTGCAATCATGCTCCTTCCAATTCCCATTACCCCCAGCCAAACCATTGCCTACAGCCTAAGAGTCAGTATAGAATCTCTCATCTGCTCACTTCGCCATCCAAACAAAGGGTGCAACCGTGTGCATTGAACCTCTGCCCACTGTGGGAGTTTCTTGATTTTCTTTTCTTTAATGAAAGTTGTTGCATCATTTATTCCCTCTCCACTTCCTGGTCTCTTCGCTGTGTTTATTTTTCCCTTCAGACTGAAATATTCCTTCCAGTATCCTTGGTAGTGCTGCCTTGGTGGCCATGAATTCCTTTAACTTGCGTTTATCATGGCACGTTTTTCTTTTTTCCATCAATTAAGATAAACTTACAGGCTGGAGAGATAGCTCAGCAGTTAAGAGCACTGACTGCTCTTCCAGGGGTCCTGAGTTCAATTCCCAGCAACCACATAATGGCTCACCCCTATCTATATGAGATCTGATGCCCTCTTCTGACATGTAGGTGTATCTGCAGATAGAACATTCATATACATAAACATTTTTAAAAAAAATTTTCTTAGTATATTAATTAGGCTGGGCTCTTAATTGTTTTGTTGTTGTTTGGTTTGGTTTGTTTTTTTAGAATTTGAAAGATACTAGTCTTCTTGCTTTCATGGTTTAGATTGAAAGTCAACAGTTATCTTGATGTTTTGTATTGCCTTGGCCCTTTTGAAGTTTTCAATAACATACTTTCTTCATCCTGTGCATTTAATATTTTGACTGTAATACAATACAGGGTGTCAGGTCCCAGCCTGCAGGAAAAATCCAATCAGGGTTCACCTGAAAGAGGGAGTGGGGATTAAAAGTAGAATATAGAGACTCGAGAAATGACGAATCAAGTCAGGAAATTTCTGATCAAGATTCACTTTATTGTCAACTAGCAGGAGCATATATAGGGCAAGGTCAATAGGATCTATTCTTATCTCACTCACCCTAGCCCCCGGGCAAGAATACAATAGCCTAAATGGCTCTCTGTAGAACTTCCTAGTTCTGAGTAGTTCCTTGTAAGAACTTCCTAGATCCTCTGGGTGGTTCCAAGTTGGGACTTCCCTACTTCTTTCAAAGGTAAATAGTCCAAGGACAGCCTAGAACCCAAGACCTCGTGGTGAGGTAAAGGTCAGCAACTCGAAGGTCACAGCATACAGCCTAAGCACAGGATTTCTGACATGGCAGAATTTGGCATGGGTCCCCACAGGGAACTATATTAATTCCTCCTGAGGGCAATACTCTCACCAACTTAAGCAGCTCCCTCTTGGCCACACCTCTTCGTGGCCTCACCACCTCAGAACTACTAGCAGCACAAGGACCAAGACTCCAACACACAGACCTTTGGAAACAGACCACATCCAAAGCATAAATGACTCAGCCCAGAAAAGGATCGAATCCTGTTACATGACTGTTGAGTGGTCTTGCAAGAAATAGCATTGATGTATTTTTAATCCACTTTCTCTACATTACAGGATAAAGCAAAGGATGACAGTGTTGACATACAGTATGACAAGTAGCGACGTGAGATACAAAGTCTATAATCTTTAGTTTTGAAAGAAAGTATCAAGTTTTATTATTTCGGTGGATTGTTATGCTATGTACTTGTGGCTTAGCTGGCAAATCCCTAATGACTTTAGATGAAGTGTCAAGGCAAGGCTAGTTTTAGGCTGTTTGGATGTTGTGGATCAGTTTTAGCCATGTTTCCACCAAAGGTTAGAAGACAGCAGGGAAAGAAAGAAAGAGCAGGTGAGAGAGAGCATGGAAATATAAGAAAAATCTATAGTCTGGGGAAGACATGGCTTATGAAGAGGATAGCATCATTAAAAGGATATCAAGCACTTTGCATCTGACACAATAGGAAAAAAATTCCTTAAAAGCACCTCAGAAATTTACTAGTCTTAAGTCAGCCTAAATTCAAAGGTCTAAAAATTAAACCAATTAATGGGATAACAATTGAGATGTAATATGAATAAATTAATAAAATATATTTTAAAAAGAAAATAAATAAATACATCTGTACCTTAAAAAAATAAAAAGAATAAAAAATAATAAATATCAAACAAATTAAAAGACTCTTTTTTTCTCCCTCCTTCCCCTTCTCTTTCTATTTTTAGGTTATAATTTATATTTCCTCTTTCTTCCTTCCAATGCCTCCCTACTCTCTCCTTCAAACTGATGTCATCTTAAAGAATTTTTCTTGAAACAATACTGGGAAGCCCTGCTCATCTGGACCAAGGACATGATTTCTCCAGGGTCCGTTGACTATGTTCAGCTGCCTGCTCAGGGCTCACCGCAGCCATGGTTTAAGAAGGCTCAGCTACTCTTGAGTTGATGCCATCCTACTGATGCTAGCTTCTCATTTGTGCAGAATACTAGAGCTGTACGGTCATGGAGGCTTTGACCTAGATTTTTTCTTTAATTAAAAAAAATTACATTTATTGTATGCACCTAAGTAATGTGTATGTACACACATGTGCCTGGTGTTCATGGAAATCAGAGGATAACATATCAATCCCCTTCTTCCATCATGGAGGTTCTGGGACTCAAACTTAGGTTGTCAGGCTCTGAGGCATGGCTTTTACTGCTGAGTCATCTTGCTGGCCCACACTCAAATTTTACAGGGACAGCTGAGAGACCAAGGTGTAGCAGCATCAAATGACCCTCTGAGGATGCTGTGTGCATCTGTGAGAGTAAACTGAAGCTGCAATGTTAGGAGCGTGAAGCTGCCTGCTGAGGAAAGCCAGGGGCCATGAAGATTGCGGTGGCAAAGTCTAGGTGGCTGTCCAAGCCCTTTCGAGTTCACTATATGACTTGAATGTCTGACAGGGACCTATGGGATTAAATGTTTACTGTGCTAAATTTTGGTCTTTAATTCTACCTCTCCTTTCAATACTATCTTCTTTAAAAAAAAAAACTTTAAGTGTGTGTAGGGGTGTGCGTCTGTGTCTATGTGCATCTGTGTCTGTTTGTATCTCTGTGGGTGCCCATCTGTGTGTCTGTGTGTGTGTGTGTGTACAATCACATACATTCATATGAATGAATGCACATACATGTATGGTCCAAGGACAACTTTCAGGTGTCAGTTCTCTGCTTCTGCCTCACTGAGGCAGCCTCTGCTGTACTCAGAACTTGGTCTTACCGGCCAATCAGCTTCCAGACAGTTCTCTTGCCTCCACCTCCCATCTCACGCCAGCAGTGCTGGGATTTCAGATGCAAGTCACTGCATGTTTTGTTGTTTTTCAGATTGGTTTGGGAATCAAACTCAGCCCTTATGGGTTCCACAGTAGGCACTTTTACCTACTTGGCCATCTTGCTGCGTTGACCTTCCTGTTTTGGAATGGGTTTGCTTTGTGCAGTTGTATCTCAACAGTTTGTAACTTCTTAAAACAGAGGCTCCCAGCTAAGTGTTTTAGCCTGAAGGGAGATTTTGGATGGGGACTCGGAAGAAATGCTCATACTGGGACCCTGGGGAAACTTCTAGAGAAATACATTTTGCAGTACGAGGTGGATGTGATCTTTGTTGGCCAGGGCAGTTCCTGTTTGGATATGACGTGTCCCCCGAAAGTTCATTGTCTCCAGCTGGTGGATCCATCCACTGGAAGCTAATCAGTAAATGGATGTCTTGACAGATTCATAATATTCATTATTGGGAGGTGGGGTCAAATAACGGGGTAGACTCCCGGAAGCTTGCCTAGGGAATTTATACCCTGTCCCTGGCTCCCGGCTTCTCGCCTCTCCTTCCTCTGGCACTTGCTCTCTCACTGTCCTTTCTGCCTGCCACAAGGAGAGCAACTTTACCCTGTCTTGATACTCTGCCTTAGCATGGCCCAGAAACAATAGAGCCGGCTGACCATGCATCAAAAATTAAAAAGAAAGAAAGAAAAGAAAAAAAAGAGGAAAGAAAAAGAAAGAATGGTGTAAAGCCAGTATAGGATATACTGTACTACCCTGGAAGACCTTCTGAGAGATAGTATCAAGCACCCATTAGTGTCCCGCGAGGATGGGGAAACATTTGTTATTGCTCGAGAGTTGCTTCCGGGCACATTCACTCCTCCTTGTTTCTGATTTGCTCTATGAAAGCCCAAGCACTGCCTTACAGGACAGCATCCGTGAGCACGGGATGTATCCATGTACTACGGACAACCCCCTGAGCCCACTCCATTCGGCCTGGGTACCGCCAGCATCTGCTGCTGCCGCTCTATGCTTTCCAACCTTAAAGAAGCTTCCTTTTGTTTTGTTTTCCCATGATTTCATTTCTCACATAATGCATTTAGCCTCGGTGTCTTTTCGTTTCCCTAGGGAGCTTGAGTAAAATGGATGCTGACGGCCAACCTAGCGTCCTCTCATCCCGCCATTGCTCACTTGTGATCCCAGTAGATAATTCCCATATTTTGCCAGCTTGCCACTACATCCGTCTTGTGTCTCCCTTCCCTCGGCAGCTTTCTCTAGAACAATTCAGTCATTCCCAAGGTGTTTCACATGACTCTCCAGCGAGGCCATGGAGGATGGTTCAGGCAGCTCAGAGAGGCTTGTTCAGCAACTCCTTCCTTTGTGCTTCCCAACAAAGAGATTCTACGTCCATTCACAAAGAATCCAGCAAGTTAACTTTTTAAACGGACAGTTTTCATTTACCTGTAAAGCAATGACAACGCCTCAGTCTGTAGACCAGCCTGGCCTTAAACTCACAGAGATCTCCCGGCCTCTGCCACGCAAGTGCTGGCCGTACAGGTGTGGCCATCACCCTCAGCCTGAAAATGGCTTTTTAAAATAGGTTATAGTGTGGCAAATGGCTATCATCTGGAAAAGTATGTGGCTGGATAGCTTTCTTATTCCTTATAGCAAGATAAATTAAAAACATTCAAAAAAGCAGAAGCCAGTGTGATCTCAGGAGCCACTGTACCTGGGTTTCTACACTTTGCACTTCCATTTCCCAGGCCTTTGTTGAACCTTCACATTACTAACACTTGAATCGTGATTTTTTTTTTTTTTTTTTACTTTTTGCGCCATAAGTCCACGATCAGCTGACTCCATTGATTATTTCAAAGTAGTACCAAGCATACCTACAAAAGCCAATACTTATAAAATAACATTAGGTTAATACATCTTAATAAATGTAAGTATTTATATAATAGAATCTTTGGAAAATCAACAAATGAGAGCATCTACCTCTTGTCTCCATATGAACACATGCACTTAAAGTAAATAAGACTTTTTCTGATGTATGGCTAAGGTTAACCTTGCTTCTCCCGTCAGTTTCTATGGTCTCACAGTAGTCCTTTTCTTCTTTGTGACCCTAGATGGTACATGGTTGGCCCCAGTCCTCATATTCTACTGGGATGCAGAAAACTACTAAGGCATAACCATAAACTACAAGGAAGCACAAGTGAAATATTAAATATTTCACCAATTATTTTCCAAAGACTGAATCTCAGGCCGGGCGTGGTGGCGCATGCCTTTAATCCCAGCACTCGGGAGGCAGAGACAGGCGGATCGCTGTGAGTTCGAGGCCAGCCTGGTCTACAAAGCGAGTCCAGGACAGCCAAGGCTACATAGAGAAACCCTGTCTCGAAAAACCAAAAAACAAACAAAAAACAAAAAACAAAACAAAACAAAAAAACCCAAAGACTGAATCTCTTCGGGGAGTAGAATGGCATGCCCAAGGACAAGGGCACAACAGAAGCTGCCAAATATTTGAAGTACCAATTGCTCACACAGAAAGCTGTGCAAGGATGGCACAGCCAAGTGTGCCTACAAAAGTACCACAGGAGGAAAAGGGTAAGTACAGGGGGCATCAGAAAGGTCAGTTGACTCAATGTTATTCAGATGTTATCTTGAGATATGATGGGTATATAATCAGATCTATGTTTTCAAGAGATGGATTCTTTAAAATTCTACAAATAGACTAAGGATGGGACAAGCTGGCCACAGAACACCAGCCAGGTACTCCTGGTATATGCAGCAGCATTTTAAATGAACATGTGGTGAGTAGTCACAGTTGCAGCTTGAATAAAAACTCTAGTAGGTTTGAAAAGAGGGCCAGAGTAACATCTGCAAGGTGATTAAACAGGTATCCTTTTTCTCCCAATTTAGTAGTTTATGCAATTACTATTCCACTTCATTAACGTACGTGTGTGAAATGTCAAAGATGGTGGCACACGCCTTTAATCCCAGCACTTGAGAGGGAGAAGCAGGCAGATCTCTGTGAGTTCGAGACCAGCCTAGTCTACATAGCAAGTCCAGGACAGCCAAGGCTACAAGAGAAACCCTGTCTTGAAAAACCAAAAAGTGTGTGTGTGTGTCTGTGTGTGTATGTGTGTGTGTGTATGTGTGTGTGCGTATGTTTGAGTTGGGCAGTGTGCCAGAAAAGATAATAAACAAAACATAAAAACTACCCTGTTCCGTGGGATTTATTTATATTCACAGAAAAACTCCAAAAGTATTCCTGAATTGGCAGGACATGGGAAAGAGAATTGACAAGCTAGGCCATCAGAGACATGGGAGCAAGGTCATGAGTTTTTAATTAAAGGAAAACAATTAGCAAAGATTAACTTCTCACTTTTGTTTGCTATATAAATCCAAGCAGGGTGGGCCAGGTATTATCATTCCTCAAGTTTCATTTGCTGCTGAAGATAATAAAACAGTAGCCAAGAACACATTGAGAATTGATGGCAGTACTCCTGATATAGATGAAGGGGAAGATGTTCTGATCTTTCTGTAAATCCTCAGGAATATGCTCAGATTCGTACATGCAATAATATTTTTGTTGCCATCCTTAATCATGGGATAGTAATTTATGTGTCTTCTTAACCTGGTGAATAAGCCTTCATCTCTCTGCGACCAGAAGGCATTCAACGACATAGTCTATAAAGCCCAGCTATTAACAGACAAGTTAGAATAGAACAAACAGTCACAGTTACTGACAAGATGACCATGTTGACTCTTCCGTTTGGAGATGCTGGACCACTGTCAACACTACCTCCATAGCCTCTGTGAAGGCAGAAAGGCATGGACCACCCATAGTCACAATGGCAGTGGTGTTTGTTATTACAGACCCCCTTCCTATTACAAGTCTCAGGAAGGCAGGCATTTGAAAGGACAGACAGACTGACACACTCCTTGTGTATGCAGATCTTTCCTGTTCCACAGGTGGTGCCATCTCTTACTTCACCAACATCAGGTACACCCATTGCCAAACAATGGTCAGAACTCCAGCAGGTGGCACCATTGGTGTAAACCTTCTGCAAAACGTACCGAGCCTGGGGGTGGCGAATGTCTTCCACATTTTCACACTGGACTTTACCACAAAATACATCTGACAGTCTACATTTTAGGTATCCTGTGCCGTTTGTACCACAGTGGCCAAACCTGTTTCCCTGCGAGTTGATTTCTCTATAACAGTTATGAGACGCACTTCTTGCACCTTTGCCAAAAATCTCCCTGCACTGTTGGCCACGATCATTGCACTGCTTTTGATAGCAGTAGGCGCTGGCACCACAAGGGACCCCATCCTGAACATATCTGTCTTCTGGGCATTGGTGAGATGTTCCATTGCACCATTCTGGAAGGTCACATTCATTGATCTTCGGTCTACAGAGCTCCCCCAATGGCCTGAATCTGCAGTCTTTGCAACAAAGCCCAGATGCACAAGCAGCCTTGGGCTTCAGTTTACAGTTCAACAAACAACAGGGATCTTGCTCACACTCGGGTACAGATCCACAGTCACACTCCTCTTCATTTTCAACTATTCCATTCCCACAGCGCTCCACCAGAAAGACCACGCCTGGTTGTGGTTGGTTGTGCAAACAAGTTCCTTGGTTTAGAGTGGTCTCCATAAAGTCACTATAGCTGCAGTTGGTGAATCTCTCCGCTGGTACTCTGAAAGTACTCATGACACATCCACTTTCCCCGCAAGAACAGGATTCCTTATCGTGCTGCATGCCAAAAGTATGACCTAACTCATGGGCCACCGTGTTGGCAAAAAGAGACCAAGAGTCTCCTTGGAAATTTTCAACTCCACAATCAAGAGGAGGACGGCATATTCCTGCAACGTAGGCTATTCCAAGTACACTTATAAGTGAGCTTTTAATGAAAATATGGGCTGCATCATGATGTACCTGAGAAAGACTGACTTGTTTCCACTGGGAAAAATTTGCTAAGACCTGATGTATGTTTTCCATTGGGAAAATATTTCCTCGATTCCAAATCTCAATGCCAATCAAAGTCACATAAGTATCCAGCTGCTTGTACATGGAATCCACCATGTTAACAATGAGAACCACATCTTCCTGCACCTTTGACAAGTTGCCTTGAGAGGAAGTGAAGAACCCGTAGTCTACCACAACAGCCAGCTCCAGAAACCATGTGTAGGTCCACAGTCTTGCATAATTGGGCTTCCCAGCTGACATCCCAGTTTCTTCAAGCCCAAAGGGTTGGTATGGTATTCCCATCTCTGTTAAACCACATGTCACAGGTGAAAATTGGGTCTTGTTATAATTTAATGAATAAACTAGGTGTTCAAATGTGGTAGAGTTCTTGAGGGGTTCGATTTCATAGGAGAAGCCCTTCATTTGTAACACTCCCCGAAACCCTCCATTGCAGGCACTGAAAGCTACTAAAGACTCAGGGGCTCCCTCCACATAACCATGATAGTAACAGTCGCTAGGGACAAAGGGGTAGTCCCTGCGGAGGGCATGCTCCTCTGTATATGTAAGCACAGAGAAGTGAGTAGAAATTAACAGCTTCTTGACTCTCATGTGGACAACATGTCTATGGCCACCAAATATAAGGCTGTAGGAAAGCCATCCTGAATTCTTTGCACCACTGGCCTTGCTGGTCACCTTTAGGGGGATGACCACTTCTGGAGAACTGAGGTATTGAGTTGATCCAGTCTGTGAGAGGTCAACAGGGGATGGAAACACCTTAAGGCAGAGCAGCAAAAGAGCGCCTCTCATGAGTGCTCTAGCATCCCCATCTAACATTGTGAAGCCATCTGTCCAGAGCAGAAAAGGACCTGGGATGAGACACTTGTGTTCTGGCTCCTCCCCTAGAGCTGATCGGGGAATAGTGCTGGCATTTAGAGATTGGGTCCTGGCAGAGTTGGACCATCAGAACAGCAGTGCTGAAAGTAAAAACAAGAGTGTTCAGGTAAGGTGAGAAATTCAAGTAAGAAAATACTGATTGATGAGTCCAGACAGTATTTTTGGATTTGGTTTCAATGAATGGGATGAAAAATTCTGGGGTGAGGGTAGAGAAGATAATATTGGTCCTAGGTTGAAAACTGTCAAATTACACAATTAGCCTAATCTTTATTTGGTGTTATGAAAACATCCATAATAAAAAGTTAAAGAAAAATTAGGAGTAGAATGAGTCTGTATCTTGATTTTTCTAAAATTGTATTAGTTTACATTTGTGTGTCTTTGCACAACTATTGGTAGTGTTCCAGTGAATGTTAAGATTGCAGATGTGAAAAATAATCATAACAATGTGCATGTAAATTTGTATTAGTTTTAAGATTTACATTAATCATTCTTTATTCACTGTCTCAATGAATTCTGTGTGAGTGTGTGTGTGTGTGTGTGTGTGTGTGTGTGTGTGTGTGTGTGTGTTACATTGCAAGGTTCTTACCTACAGGGCTTATAACTTTCACTCATCTTAATGTTTTCTATAATACCTAGCATATTTTTGTGAACCATGAACAAGTACACAAATTTTGTGGAACACCTAAGATTATAAATGAATGCTACTTAAAATGAATTCATCTTTAATTATAATTTCAGAAGAGGAAAAAATTATGAAATTCCTCTAAGGATATGGGAGAAACATGTTCTCATCAGTTACCTGTGGAAAATAGCAATGCCAAAAGAAAATGTCTTCAGAAGTAAAATGAGAAAACATGCAATTGAAAACCCCAGCCACTGGCTGGATGGTATTTTAGGACTGGTGTGGAAGAATCCTTTTTTTTTTTTTTCTTCAAAAACATAGACCTTTGAAAATGGAAAATTTCTGCACCTGACATACAGTCTCCCTGGCAACACATCCATTTCTTTGTTCATTGAAAAAAGAACTTATGAGCCAGGTGTGGTGTCACACGCCTGCAATCCCAGCACTGGGGAGGCAGAGGCGGGTGGATCGCTGTGAGTTCAAGGGCAGCCTGGTCTACAAAGTGAGTCAGGACAGCCAAGGCTACACAGAGAAACCCTGCTTCAAAAAACAAAACAAAACCCAAGAATGTGTGTATTTACACAATGAAAAACACAGAATGTTGTGTCAGACATTAGAGGGGATCAAAATATAAACTATTAACAATTTAGCGGCAAAACGGATAACGGGAACACAAATATGCTTTATGGGGTCTCTAGGATTTTATGCAAGGTTTTATAGTGGATAAAGTGCTCTTTTCTTATTACTCTGGGAAAGGAATCTCAAGATTCCCTCATAGTTTAAGCTAACACAGGTGAGAATCATACTCATGCTCATAATTCCCGTTGGTACAAACCAGACTGATCTGAGGTTAATGAAGTTCATGCCTCAGGGAACCTCATTGCAGACCTCCAGAAAGACCCTCTAAGGGGCTCCACAACACACTTAACACAAGTCACCAAGTATTCCCTGTAAGCAAAACTCAAGGGTGTCTGAAATTTGATAATATATGGATAGTATATGTATTTATCTTGCTGCCAATAATAGTTTCTGGAAAGTTTTTTTCCTAAACTATCAGGAATACAGAATAAATATTTGTCTTTTTTTTTTTCCAGAGCTGAGGACTGAACCCAGGGCCTTGCACTTGCTAGGCAAGCGCTCTACCACTGAGCTAAATCCCCAACCCCAAATATTTGTCATAGTAGAATGAAAAATGCTTTTTAGCTTCCCTGGGGGAAAGTACAATGAAGTCATTCTCGTAAAGGAAGAGACTGGAGAATCCATAATTAAATCTATTAATAGTCCTAGCAATTGTAGGCAGAGCCTAAGGAGAGGAGTTTGTGAGCTGGAGGCCAGCCCTGCTGACACAGTGGGACCATACCTAACACAGGAAAATGACCACAAGGGAATAATACTGTAAAGATGCGCCCAGCTCAACATAAGCACTGAGGAGGATCAAATCCCCTGATACTTAAGGTGCTGCTGACTTTTCAAGTGTGTAATCTCTACTAAATAAATGTTCCCTTTCACACTTGTAATTTTGTGTCTGCTTTCTTAAACTAGACACTCCATCTTATACATGATTCAGGATCAAAACTTTGATTTCATCTCTGGTTTTGATAAGCATACCAACAGAAGTTCCTTATAAGGACATTGTGTGTGTGTGTGTGTGTGTGTGTGTGTGTGTGTGTGTGTGTGTGTGTGTGTCCTTGTTTCATTTGAGCCTAGGCTACTATTTCCAGTGCTTCAGCTTTAAAGTCCTACAGCTACAGTTTCCATGTTGAGCATGTCTAGAGCTCCATATCTAAGGCCCTGATCATACGGAGGTGCCATCGAGAGATGCTATGAACCTCTTGAAGGTGGGGCCACACGGGAGGTCTCTGGCCTTCAAGGAAACTATGGAAGCCTGACTTGCCTTCTTCCTCTCAGTGCTCACTCCCATGCTTGTAATGAATAGGGATTTGTTCTGCGTTTCACCTCTCACCATTCCCAGCTGGGCGGACCATCAGAAGCTGGTCACTTGATCACGGGCTGGAACCTAGAAAACACTGGCATAAAATAAACCTGTTCTCCCTATAAGTTTTATTATCTGGGTATTATGCTGAAATGACAAAAATGTTAACTAATATACCCATAAAATACATATTGTAGGAGGAAAACCATATAGACCCTGTCAAATTCCTTTTTCTTTCATTGAAGCTATTATAAAACAATCCCCCCAAATAACACGGTTATCAAAAAGGTTAAAGGGGAATGTCCAATCTGAACTGGAACCCATGGCTTCCAGGTCTAAGGGAAAGAGATGTTTATCCAATAAACATCCAAACTCTCTGATGCCATGCTTGTTTTCATTTTGTAGATACTACATTCAAACTTCCTTAGTGTTCTGAATCTTCTTGTTGACGTAGGTCACATGTGGAGAAAATCCATTCGCATCTCATTGATATGATAGTTATGTCACTTCATTAATCAGGTACACTTGGCCTGAGTGTAAACTAAGTTTTTATCCATCCTAGGTTTGCTACATAAATATTGGTTTGTTTCCATTTGAAAATATCCTTGACACTGATGTTGCTAAAAGATCCTGGATGCATTTGACTAGGATCTTTGAAAAGCTGCAAAATTACTCAGCAAGACACCAGCAGCACACAAGACAAATGAAAACTTTTTGTTGCTGTTGTTTCAAGACAGGGTTTCAGCTGGGCGTGGTGGCGCACGCTTTTAATCCCAGCACTCGGGAGGCAGAGGCAGGCGGATCGCTGTGAGTTCGAGGCCAGCCTGGTCTACAAAGTGAGTCCAGGACAGTCAAGGCTACACAGAGAAACCCTGTCTCAAAAAAAATCAAGACAGGGTTTCTCTGTGTAGCCCTGGCTGTTCTGAAACTTGCTCTGTAGACCAGGCTGCCCGTGAGCACAGAGATCTCTGGATTAGTGTTCAATTACCTCTTCTAGATTCATTCTCTGTATTTCTCTTGCTAGGAGGACCCATTTCTATGGAGTGAATGTTGTTGTGGGTGGGAGGATGTAGAACCAGAAGCGCCAACAAAAGACAAAAATGCACGGGGCTGGAGAGATGGCTCAGACAGAGGGTAAGAACGCTCACTAACTGCTCTTCCAGAGGTGCTGAGTTCAATTGCCAGCAACCACATGGTGGCTCACAACCATCTATGATGTGATCTGATGTCCTCTTCTGCAGGTGTACATGCAGGTAAGAGCACTGTATATATAATAATAAATAAACAAATCTTTAAAAAAAAAAAGACAAAAATGCTATGGAGAAGGCAGATGAGCAACCTGAATCTACATCCCCGAATCCTTTTCCTGGAGCTTAGCTCTATAAAAGCAACGGGAGCTCACTGTGCTATGGATGTGAAGTTCAGCCACAGCTGACTATAGCACTCAACACTGTTAGACTATCAAGCATCTTCCTTCACACACTGTGTAACTTTTTCGCTATTTCAAATTCCCCCAGATCTACGTACGTCCTCCATATTCTTCTCCAACACCTCAGCGTACCGCGCCCTGTCTGTCATTTACATGGGCACTTGCATGAAAGCTTGATGACCTGGGCTGGTCTAGCTAGATATTTGTGACATCTAGTTGGTCATGATGTGCATATAAAAAAAAGAGGCGGAGGAAACCAATAGAACTGTCAGAATGCATCCCTGGAAGGTCTTCACTGATGCTCACACATGCTGTGCCAAACAGGAGCAGGCAGATTGCTTGTGACTCCTGATAGTAAACTTCAAGGATAAGATGGCGTTCAAGATTTTCACTTTATAAGCCCATGTGAACACAGCATGGCACTCACCGCTCTTCTATCCGACTCTACCCTGCAGTGTCCGAGGAGAAGAGATTCTCCCTCGATTAAACTTCACTATTCTGGGAGCCACTGTGCCACAGCATGCATATGGAGGTCAGAAGACAACTTCATGCAGTTAGTTATCTCCTTCCACCTTTCCACGGGATCTGAGGACGTACCCCAGGTCACCAGGCTTATGTCCAAGCGCCTGTGCCTGCTGAACCTCGATTCGGGGAGTAGGCCTTTACCTTCTGTCCCATATTGTATTTGTGACCTACCTGAGAGCTAGATCTCTCCATTTTCATTACTCCTGCTGCAGCTTCATCTTCCAGGGTACCTGCTCTTCCCTGGCAACTGGGATAATCAACCAACTCACCAAGACTGGCTCAGACCTGTCCTTGCTTTAAAACCTAGTCTTCCATTCCAGCTATGCCCTCCGTTCCAGACAAACTCCAATGGTTCATCACCACACCCTTTACCCTCTACCTCCTTCCTACCCGTGCTTAACTCATGTATTTCGAAGGGAGGAAATGAAAAAAACTAAGAACGTTCACATTATCCAATAGACCATTCCGGATACCAACTTACACACAGAGTCAGACCAGATGAGTGACTTAGCAGCAGAAAAGTCATTGTCACGACCTTTCTGTCAGATGGTTTGCATGAGTCTTATCAGTGAACAGAACTTTTTCGTTGTAGCCACATAGAACAAAGAAGTAAAGGCCCTCCCTCACCCCCTTTGTCTGTCTCAAGGCTAAATTCTAGATGTAGCTGCTTAGCAACAAGGCTCTTTCCCTTCTATATAAACAGCAACCATAGGGATTTAGCTCAATGGCAAAGTATTTGCCTAGGGAGCACAAGGTTCTGGGTCTACGGTGTCAACAACAAAAAGATAAAATTATTTTAAAAGACAAAACTATAAAGAGCACCCCACTGTTTACCTATTCCTTGAATAAAGTAGAGAAAACACAATAAACACAAAAATCAAGGAGGGGATAGCTGTATGTCCTGTGTCACATGAAGCAGCCGAAGCATGGCATTATTAAGGGAAAAGCAGCTTTGCTTGAGAGCATTCCAATGGTATAGGATTTTACACCTGCAAGGGATTCAGGATAAGGTACAAACTTGCTGCTGGAGTGGCTTCTAAAAGCAATGTCCACACAGGGAAGCTGGATTGACAGACTTGGCACGATGGATGGAGAAGGATTAAAGGGGCCTTAGAAACAGACATGCTGAAATAAATTTATTATACACAATTAAAATGCCTATCAAAGGTTCCCTGGGAATGTCCAAGGAGCGTATCATTGCCAATGTGGAGGAAAGGCTGACAAGAGGAGCACTAGAACCACGAAAGATCCAGTGTTGACCCTGTAAGCGAAGGCCGAGAGTAGAAGAGGATGCTATGGAACTGTGTATCAAAAGCAATGGCGAGGGGCTGGAGAGATGGCTCAGGGATTACAAGCACTGACTGCTCTTCCAGAGGTCATGAGTTCAACTCCCAGCAACCACATGGTGCCTCACAACCATCTATAATGTGATATGACGCCCTCTTCTGGCCTACAGGTGTACATGCAGGCACAACACTGTATACATAATAATAAATAAATAAATCTTAAAAAAAAAAAAAAAGCAACGGGGAGAGTTCAACTCTGATGCATAGAGGCCAAAGAGCAACAAATGCTTAGCCCTCCCTGGGGCGGGGCATGAAACCATAGCTCTCATCAGACTGGGAGTTAAAACAAAGTTAATACAAGGACTTCAGACTTTCAGGGTAAAATAAATGGGGCACCAAGGATAATTGCTTCATGTCTGTTCAATAGTCAAATGATAAGTGACAGGTGACTCTGAGAAGTAGAAGGCAGATGCCTCCCTAAAAGGTTAATGAATACATATCCTCGTTTTGGGAGCTGAATTTGTTTGAGATATGGAACCCATTGTGTTGCGGGTAGTTTTGTCTCACCTTTCTCTCATAAGGGATGGGCACTTTCACCTTTTAGTTCTAATGTCCTTCTCTTGGCTTTATGGTGCCTGATGTATAGGCCAGGTCACTACCTGTCTCCTGAGAAAATGTATCCCGTTTTTAGAGACAATTAACCGTAACACCATTGCATAAGGAAATGATCAGGACCCCAGTAAAAAGTATTCTGCATCACCATGGCAATCACAAGCAGGCCCTCCCTCCCCTAGAGGTAACCGTGGCTACTTACTCCAATAACTATGCAGGGAAGAATAACTAACCATGAAAACCCAGTGGTCATTTAGCCAAAGTTGTCAATCATGAGCTAGATTTTTGTCAATTCCATCACGTCCTAGGATATGAGTCTGCAATAACCAGTAAGAAGTTGCTAAATACAGGCTCAGCTGTGAGCAACCTGGATCAGTGGCCAACAGAAGGTATTTGAGGAGGGAACCCAAGTTCTACGGCACTGGGCCTTCTCCTTCAGTTCATGTTTCTTGCTTGAGGAATAATCACATGCCTGTAATCCCAGCACTCAGGAGGCAGAGGCAGGCAGATCTCTGTGAGTTCGAGACCAGCCTAGTTTACAAAGTGAGTCCAGGACAGCCAAGGCTACACAAAGAAACCCTGTCTTAATAAACAAAAAACAAACAAAAATTCTATTTAGTAAATGAAGAATTTTAAAAAAGTCCAATCTGGGTTTGTGTAAAGGTCGGCACGTTGTGTGTATACACAACACAAATGCCCAGAAGTTTGTGTAAGGGTTGGCATGTTGTGTGTATACACACCACAAATGCACAGAGGTTTGTAGAAGGGCCAGCATGTTGTGTGTATACACACCACAAATGCCCAGAGGTTGCTCACATTGCCTTTCTCAGTAGTAAAAATGCAGGAGAAAATACTCATAATGGGCCGAGCTTTGGGCCATACGCAGGGAAACTATTTTGTATAGAAAGGGATACAGCCCAAGAACAACATATACAGACTCATGGGAAGTAGTAAATGATGTGGCTAGTTGTAGTGGATCTACCATAATAATGACCGGAAGAAGGAAGAGTAGGGTGGAGATACGGCTATCTGGTGCTGGTAGCTTTACTTGCTAGACAAGTGACACTGAAGTAGGCCATCCCTTCGTCCCCTGGGCAAACACCAGTGTGAAAATACCCCTTTCTCATATACCTTACTACCAGTTCCAGCAGGTCATATCACAAGCAGCCCTGATGCCAGCCCCTAGGGGGTAGCACCCTTTCTCCAAGATCTATCCATCATGGCTTTTAGCAGACCTTCTCCTGAGCCCCTGAGGTACCAGTACTGTCTAGGTGGCCAGTAAGCTGCCAACACGTCTATCCTCAACTTGTAAACAGCAAGCCCCACACAAACAATGCCTTGTCCTTCTCACTCCAGGTCCCAGAAAGAGACTTGTGAGGAAGACAGCTAGCTCACCACGGCCATTTCCCTTTGCTGGGGCAGGCAGTTCCTCCGGGAAATCCTACCACTGCGAAGCTCACTGTTGTATAGCTCCCCAGCCCTCTAGTACCTTTTCAATTAACCTCTTACAGTAATTTCTCCTGGTGCAATTTCTCTTTTATGGATGGATCTTGATGGATACAAGGCCTGGCTCCCGCCTTGATTTTAATAGAAACATAGCGAGCTGGGCATGGTGGCGCATGCCTTTAATCCCAGCACTCGGGAGGCAGAGGCAGAGGCAGGCGGATCGCTGTGAGTTCGAGGCCAGCCTGGTCTACAAAGCGAGTCCAGGACAGCCAGGGCTACACAGAGAAACCCTGTCTCAAAAAACCAAAAAAAAAAAAAAAAAAAAAAAAAAAAAGAAAGAAAAGAAAAAAGAAACATAGCACAAGCCTGGGTTTGGTTTGAACTTGAACATGGCCTTAAACCCAAGAGCCATCAGTTCTTGGAGCAGACCAGGAGCTTACAAGGCTCTGCTGCTCCTTGTTTTAGCCTCAAGGTCATCTTCAGTTACTCTGAAGGCAGCATGAACTGATGGGAGCTTTTAGTCTACACAAAATGGACAGATAAGATGTGGAAATACACATAATCTTTTAAAGTGTCTCATATATGTGTGTGTATGTCATGTGTTGTCAACCGGTCAGCTGAGGCCTAAGAACAGTGACACTCCAGTAGCATAAACAAACATCACAAATTTTAAATGCTGTTCTTGAAATAGAATACATATCCTTAAAGAGACGGCTTCTCTCCAGGTTGGGAAGAATCTAAAATAAACATCTTACTGTGCTAAGCAATGAAGAAAAGTATCCAATGGGTGAGAGCACAGGAAAAAAACAAACAAACAAACCTCAGGGTCATGGCTAAACTGACACACTTCAGCAGCATCTCCAGGAGAGAGGAAGAGGCTACTCACAGCAGAAAGCCAACGGGCAGGCAGAGAGCAGAATTACACCATCACTTAGGTCCTACCCTAGCAACACAGGTAAGAACTACCATTGTAAGCTGATGTGGCTGAATGTTTGAGGGACAACAAGAATTATTTACAAAACCTCCCGATATAACTGAAAGGGGCTGGAAAGATGGCTCTGCGAGAGCACTTCCTTAGCAAGCATGAAGGCCTGAGTTCAAATCCCCAGCATCCTCATAAGTCAGGTATGACTGGACATTTGTGTATGCCAGTGTAACCCCAGCATTGCAGAGGAGGGGGGTAGTTCTTGGAGCTTCAGGGTCAGTCAGCCTAGTCACAACAGCCAGCAAGCTTCCAGTTAGTGAGAGATCATGTCTCAAGGGTATGACAAAGAGCAAGAGAAGACAGTCTTTGCCGTGCACATGGGTGTACTTACTAACACACACAAAGCCAAACACTAAGAAAAAATATCTTGGGAGGCAGAGGCAGGTGGATCGCTGTGAGTTTGAGGCCAGCCTGGTCTACAAAGTGGGTCTAGAACAGCCAAAGCTACACAGAGAAACCTTGTCTCGAAACCCCACCCCCCAAAAAAATACATATATATATTGTAAAAAAGGAAAGTCATGTTGTAGTGGAGTAGCCTTATGAGCTCACCCTTAACCAAGTGATCACACTATTGTGGGACAGATTGATGAACTATGCCGCAACCATCTTTCCTGTGGAATTTCTATAAAACAGACATGAACTAAATTTAGTATATTAAACACACTGGCATTCAACAAAATAATTAGCCTACACTCTTTAAATATCAAGCTCATGAAAACAAGGCTTAGGGCTGGAAAGTAGGTACAGTGGCCAAGAGCTTATCTGGCATTCAGGAGGTGCTGGGCACAATCCCCATCACCACCAATTTAAAATAAGAAAGAAAAATAAAGCTTAAAGGGGGAATTCCAGATGGAAAGAGTAGGCAAACAAAGAGACGCAGCAATTAAAGCAGGATTTTGTTTTGCTGTAGATGGCATTCCAGGTGCTGTGGGCATGATCAGAATAAGACCTACAGATCAAATAACTGAATTTAGTAACAATAGTTTAATTTTCATAACTGTATTACAGCCATATAAGATATTCTTGAATTTTGGAGACATACATTAAATCAGTTAAGAGAAATGGGCGTATGTGTCTGCTACTTTTCTCACTGCTGTAACCAAAGTGCTTCAACAGAACTCCACAAGGCATAGAAACATACAGGGACATGCCTGCAGAGAGAGACCTACTCCTTCCATCTAGACCTTGCTGCAAGGTTTCTTCTGGAACCTTTCAATACAATACCACCAGTAGGGTGCAAAATCTCAATACAGTTTGGGGAGGACACTGCAATCCCAATCAGCAGCATGACTATAAATGAATCAAAAATTAAAAAGGATGCACACATGTATGTATGCCACACAGGCTCACAGAGAAACAACTCCTCTCCATGAGTTGGAGAGGGCAATAGACACTGGAAAGCGCTGTGTGTGAGGGGTTAATATATAAGGAACTCTGTGTTCGATCTGACACTATCAAAATTAAAAGCAAGAACAAATACCACACAGAAGGCCAAACACTTCGTAAGAGCAGAAATAAGAAATTTGTCTTGCCACTTTAAGGAATAAAACACGTTCTGCTGCTTAACTAGCAGTAGGACGTGTGGTGACCGGACACTGAAGAATACACTACTTCACGCTTGGCACAAACAACCTGACAATATGGAGTAAGAGCCCCAACGATGTGGAGCAGACTGCAGTGACCCAACCCTACGGAGCATGCACACGGCACTCAACACAAGCACAGTCACTGCAGCTTTCTTTACTATAGCAAACGGAAAGAACTCCCAAGTGACACAGGAAGGAGTAAGAAACCTGAGCTGCATCTCAGGAATCATAGTCCACAAGTGCTCACGACGGACTCACACGATACACGATAAAGAATATGCGAAGAAGGAAATTACTGGAATCTGTAATGATGTGTGTGTGTGTGTGAGAGAGAGAGAGAGAGAGAGAGAGAGAGAGAGAGAGTTTTTCTTTACCTTTCAATTATTCAATAAATGTATTACTCTAATACAAATATCCAAATAGTACACGGCATGCTTAGTTACTGCACCAATATTTATCCTCTTAGAGACAAGAAGCATGATGCATAATATATACAAATAACTTTATTGTTTTTAAAGATATACACAGGCATATCTGTGAGTTAGGTGCACTGCATAAGTCCAGTAGAGGAAAAGTTACAAAAGATACATAAGAAATATTCACATAGAAAGCATGGCAGGGAGTGTCCTTCGCTAAAGAACAAATGCATTGCAGACGAGGGCTGCGATAGTGTTTCAGGGCTCAGAGGCTCCCACGGTGCTGAGGTATAGTGACGACAAGGAGCTTCCCTGTCCAAGACTCACTGAAGTCTCATCCGTTTCTCAGGGGGACCTTTAGTGCTCACAGTCTGCTGAGTGTTCTTAGTGCTCTCCTTCTCCTCAGATTTCACAGTCTCTGGCAGAGGCTCTGCCTCTTTCTTTGTCTGATCCACTAGACGTCAAAAGCAGGTATTGTGTCAAGACAAGTGGAAGTGGAAAGAAGACACAATTTTAAACAGTGGTTAACATCAATAGTTTACTCTTTGAAATTCATTTTTAATTGCTTATGAAGTTGAATATTTACTTTTTCCCCCTAGGCAAACATATTTTAAAATTCAATTATAAACCTAAACATTTATTAACTCAAGGAAATTTATAATGCTAGGCAAATATGTGACGCTAAAACGAGACATGTGTAAGCAAGCGACCAAAAAATGATTCTGTGGCAATCTCACAGACAGCGCCACACGATGACACCCAACGCCAGGCCACTCTGGATTCCTGGCTCTCATTCTCCCCACCCACACTCTACTTTCAAATGCTAGTTTCACTACCACAAAAACACTACCTGTTCGCAAGTCAACAGAGTTCAAAGGTCAGAAGTGACAAACTACAATGAGACAGTGTGAAAGGACAAAATAACCACAGCTCCTCTCACATGTCACTGCTGCTAAGACACTAAATTAATCTTATTTCAAGTTCCGTAAGAATAGCAGAGAAACCATACCTGGGACAGGCTTTTCTCCAGACTTTTGCTAGGGTTTCAAAAATAAGAAATGGGGGAGGAAAGGGAAAAATCAAGTTAATAAAGCTTTGTAGTCTTAAGGGGCATACTTACGTAACTGCATTGTAAATGACAGTTACCACTGAAGCACCATAAAAGCTTGTCACCTTCTTCTTCTTATCTGTCCCTCCAGAAAGACAAATCTAAACCAGAAGTCAGCCATAAAAGTGCTGTTCATCTAACAAGCTGTGTGTCGCCCCAACAAAGGCAACATTACAAAGAATAGCCACATCGAACTAATGAGAAGAAGTAACAGTCTCCAAACCTTCAGACACTTACCCGCTTAGAGGACAGGAGCTATAAAAAGGAGCATGAACCCAGGAGTGGCTTAGTCCTGGCACTTGGGCAGCAGAGGCAGATGAGCCTCTGTGAGTTTGAGGCCAGCCTGGTCTACATAGCAAGTTCCACGCATGGCAGGCATGGGAACTAAGATTTTCCCCCCGAAAGCTTATTTATTCTTATGTGTATGGGTATTTTGCTGGCATGTATGTCTATGTACCATGTACATAGATGGTATCCATGGAAACCTGCAGAAAATGGTCAAATCCCTTGGAACAAGAGTTACAGATGGTTGTGAGCTGTCAAGTGGGTGCCAGGAACAAAACCCAAATCCTCTAAAAAGCAGCAAGTGCTCTTTACCGCTGAGCCACCTCTTCAGCCCAGCAGGGATCTGAACTGAATTCCAGGCACCCACTCTGGGTAGCTTACAACTGCCTGGAATTTCAGCTCCAGAGATCCAGGCACCCTCTTTTGGCCCCTGAGAGCATTGCACTCATATGCACAAACCTATTCACAGACACATAAACAGACCTATACACTCTAAAGACATAATTTAAAAAGTAATTTTGAAAAAATAATCTTAAGTATGCTATTAAAAGTGAAACCCCAAGGGCCTGGGAGGTGGCTGTGTAGGTAAAGGCACTTGCACCAAAGCCTGACCACCTACCAGAGTTTGATTCCCTAGAAACCGCACTAAATAAGTGTCTTTTGTTTGTTTGTTTGTTTGAATGAAACTGTCGGAGTGCTGGGGACATTAGAAGCCGGCAGCAGTGTCTTGCCTCCCTCCCAGCCATGTGCCCTTTTCCTGCCAGCTTAGTCTTTCCCTGGCTGCTCCTGCTCCACCTTTGTCCTCATGGCAACTTCTTTACCATGGTGACCTCCTCATGACCACCTCTGTGACCACCTCCTCATGGACTCTCCTTCTTCTCCCTCCCATCTGGGAACCCCCTTCTGGGGTCACAAGTCCTGCCTTAGCACTCCTGCCCAGCTATTGGCCGTTCAGCTCTTTATTAACCAATCAGAGATGGGAGAACAATTTTTGTACAACACTGAGACAGGAGATGCTTCAATAGTAATGGCAATGCACACGTCCTGAGTGCAACCAGATCTCTGGCACAGAAATCAGCATCTGTATACAGAGTGCACAAAGTGTCCCCCAACACCACACATACATTACAATATCTATGCACATCTGGTATCTCAGAAGAAAACGTAATCTCTTTACACTAATGTTACACCAGCACTTTTTTTTCTAAGTTTTTATGTGTATCATTGATTTTTGTTGGCATGTATGTCTGTTACAACATGCATGCATGATGCCCACCAAAGCCAGTAGAGAGCCTCAGATCCCCTGGAACTGGAGTCAAAGATGGTTCTGAGCTGCCATGTGGGTGCTGCAGATTGAACCCAAGTCCTCTGGAGGAGCAGCCCATTGGCTCTTCAGCACTAACCTACCTCTCTCGCCTCTCCCACGTATCTCCTAAATGCTTTTCTGCACAGCGGTCCCCCCACCCCCTTAGGCCTATCTGCTTTATAAAAGACCACACTTTTTTCTGGAATCACCTGCTCCACCTTCATAGTGTCAATTGTGAACTCGCATACTCTCACTGCAGGTACTGTGAACAGTTACACTTAACAAGACTGAACATGGCTCCTTATTATTCATCATGCAGAAGAAGTTTTCCATGGAAAGCCTGACATTGCTATCCTCAAAAAGGTGTGGCGATGAGGGTCTGTGATGCCAACTACTAAGAAGGCTGAGGCAGGAGGATCACATGTTCATAGCCTACTTGTGCTAGGGAGACAGTTCAAGGCTATCTTGGGCAACTTAGTGAGACCCTGTGACAAAAATAAAAGAAATTAACAGGGCCAGTAAAATGGCTCAGAAAAGTAAAATGCACTTACCACCAAGGGTGACCTGCATTTGACCCCAGGGAGCCACACCAGGGAAGGGAAAAAAATCAACTCCCACAAGTTGTCTTATAGCCTCCATATGCATACACCATCGCATGTCTCCCCTCCCCCAAGAACCACTCTACCAAAAAGTTATTTTTAATTTTTTATGAGAAAAATATTTTTTTTCTTAAGGAAAAAAGAAAGGCTGCTGAGGATGCAGTTCCTCCAAGGTCACCTGGGCTACCTAACATTGAAAAAAAAAAAGAGGCCGATTTTGAAGGTTGGCCCTTGGCTGGAATGTATAAACTTGAACTGTGGGAGGTTCCCACCACTCTGAACCGGACAACACTGGTTTGCTCTCCCTGTGCTGCACAAAGATCTGCTTTCCTTCAGACTGTGGGATTTTGTTAGGTGCCTGACAGAAGTGTTGCTATATGACGAACTACCTCTACAAGACTTAGTTTTGAGTTTCTAATGAATTTCCACAGCAGAAATATTGATATACTGGTGTGTTTTCATTGAGAAGGTAAAATGCATACTCTATAGCCTGTTATAAGAAAGGGAAAAGGACAAGGAAACCTATACTGTATACAAACCAGACTCCTCCAGGCTCTACTGTGCCCTCTTCCCACAGGATCTGACTATATACTTTTTTTTAATCCGTAGGAGTGTTTTGTTTAAAAGTACATCTGTGCACTACACGTATACCTGGTACCTGTCCACAGAGGCCAAAAGACAGCATCAGAGTCTCTGGAAGTAGAGTTACAGACAGTTGTGAGCTGCCATGTGGGGGCTGGGCATCCCACCTGAATCCTCTGAGAGCAACCAGAACCCTTACCATTGAGCCCTCTCTCCAACCCATGGCTGTATATTCTTACTATATCTCAGAGTAATAAATCTCTACCAAGTAAAACTCTTATAAATCCTTATAACAAATTACCAAATGACAGTGGTCACAGACACCCCACAACACAAAGCACATATCATCAACATATCAAGGTTTAAATATAGCTAAAGTAACCTGGAGGAGCAAATAGTTTTTACTTTACACGAGAAGAGGAAATATATAGAGTAACACTGAAGGAAATGAAAAATTTGAGATTTTTGTACTGCTAATATGAACCACTTGAACCGACACCCTAAGCACCAACGCACACCAACTAATCTTCCCTAGTGATCTTGCCAACCAGCTAGCAGAATGTACTTTGAGCTATGCCAACAGACAGAACACCTTTAGTCAAACTGAATCACAGTCTTAAAGTAAACCTGATTAGAGTCGTATCCTATAGTACCTGAGAAACTTGCTGATTAAAAACTAGAACCACTGAAAAGAAATTCATCATAAAAGACATAAAGACCTGAATCATAGGTAGAGTAGTGTAACATCCAGCAGTAACAAGAATTAAATATGGAAAAGCTGCTTCAAAGACACATGAAGACTTCCCAAACAGTCTCTTAAACATCACCACAGAAGAAACATACTTAGGCATCAGTAGCCCAGCTGCTCAATATCATGTCTAAGCAGGAGTATACCCCAAGCACCAAGTGGCTAGGGAATGAATTCTGGGTAGCATCTGCTTCTGTAGGCCTGAGAAGGAAGGATCCTGGCAGCTTCTACCTTCAAGCACAGTTCGTGAACTTTCTCTAAGCTGGTTTCTGATGTTCTATCAACCTCTGTCACACGTTCTCTTCACTTCCACATAACCATTATAGTAGCATTCGTTGCTGTTTTACAGTCAGATGGGGAAGAGGAGGCTTGTTCTAATGTCACTTTACGATATTTTTTTTTAATCTCAGTTAGCTTAAAACCTTTACAAATTCTCATCTCCCTCCTAACAGCAATAAACATGCCTGTGAGAGCACACTTCTCTGTAGAGTCCAGAATGACCGACACTAACACGGCCACGTGCTCCACCTCTCACTGCCTCACCTCAGATGCTCAAGTTGTTGGAATGGGAGGCGGGTCTGCTGGGGCCGCTCCACTGCCTCTAGGTGACGAGGCGGTGTTACAAACCTTTACCACAGAGAGCTCCACGACCACCTCTGCTTCCTCTCTTGACCACGCCAGCCCTCTACCACTTTCTGTTTCTTCTGTTACAAGTTAAGAGCCTACACACCTTCCACGGCAGGCCGGGGAGCAGCAGGCAGAACAGAAAGCACGAGTTTCCTATTCTAGGTTCGTTGTAACTACTGTGCTCTCAGCAACCTTATGGCTGAGACTAGGATCTCAACACAGAGCCCTATGCTCACCCAGACTCATGAGCAGCAGAGAACAATGCTGCGTCCACTCGTTCCATCCATTATCTCCGTAAGTCGTTAAAGCCTCTCCTCTCATTCAGGTCAGGAAAAGCAGTATTTTAAATCACACCTAAAAGACCTTCCAATTAAAAATGTTAGGAAAGTGTTAAATCAAAATTCATAACTCAGTCTCATTACCTGAACAAATCTGGGTGGGAATTTTTGTCTGAGGTCTAAGAGTAAGGCATCCACACGCTGTCTCTGAAAAATGGAGCTTGGTTCTTCTTTCCTTTTGGCTTTAGGTTTGACTTTATCTGTTAAAATATCAAAATCCAAATCAACATACTGAATATACCCAAACCATTATTTTTAATGACATCTTTACTAGGACAATTCTTCAAATAAAACATAGCAAGTACATAGAAGAATTTCCTAACTTCCTTTACAGATGCTGTTAAGTCCTAACATTTCAAAAGCCGACACAGTTCAGTTTCAGTGTGCAGCACCAACGGGCGAACAGTTCTGAGACTAGCGTTCTTCGTACTTACCTACATCATCCATATATTGGCTTGAAATTACTTTTGAGTAGTTTAAGTACAACTGAATGGCCCTTTTCTATACAATCTACCTAGACAAACAGAAAAGGCAGGTGTTGCAAACTCTAGTTACTATGCTCAGTTACGAAGACAGCAATTAAACTAGCAAGAGAACCAAGAGTTCAACGTCATCCATGGCTATACAGCAAGTTCAAGGCTATCCTGCCTGGACTGCACAAGATCCGTCTCTAAACACTGCAATTAGCTGGAAATGGTGATGCATTTCTCTGTTAATCTTGGCACTTGGGAGGATGAGGCGAGGAGAGCTGTGGGCTCAAGGCCAGCCTGGGCTCCATATGGACAGATTTTTCTAAAACACATTTATTTGTGCAATCTCATTCTAAGAAAAAAGCTAAACACTGTATCGAGAGGAAAATTACAAAACAAGATCATGAAGGCAAGAAAAAAATAAGAATATGAAAAGAGAAATTCTAAAGTTACTCACAGGTGGGATTTGCTCTGGCAAGGGGAAATAGGGTAGAGGATGGCGGTGAGGACCGTCTCTACACGAAGGATTGATTCCAAGTGACTATGCTCTAGACAACACAAGGTCAGGACAACTGTCCCTGAGTCGCCGTCACTCCACTAAGGCACATTTTCCTACATCAAAAGTACTGCCTGTACCCAATATTAAGAATCAGTATCTCAAAGGCCACTGCAGGGCTCGGAATCCTACACAAGGCCACCTTTCCCACTTCCATTATTCTAAAAAGAAACACTGATACAGGCACATTTCTGGACATAAGTTTTTAGTAAAACATGGTAGAACAGCCATAGATTAACAGCCATGGGAACTAAAGGACCTAGTGTCATGACAGGTGATAATATCAAAGAGTCAGCAAGTGACCTAGGGCCAGTGAAATGGCGCAGTGGACAAAGGCACTGGCTGTATAAGCCTGGAGCCTGTGTTTAATCCCCAGAACCCACATTAAAGGTGGATGCAAAGAATCAACTCCAGAATTGTCCTGACATCTACAAATGTGCTGTGGTATACAAGCTTACACACACCTCTCTCTCTCTCTCTCTCTCTCTCTCTCTCTCTCTCTCTCACACACACACACACACACACACACACACACACACACACAGACACACACACACACACGACAGCCAGCAAGCAAGCTAATCAACTAGGGATATAACTTGGGGGTAAAGTGCTTGCCTAGCATGCCTATGGTCATAGATTTAATCTTTAACACAATAGAAAAAATGTTTAAAAATAAATAAGAGAGCCGGGCATGGTGGCGCACGCCTTTAATCCCAGCACTTGGGAGGCAGAGGCTGGTGGATCGCTGTGAGTTCGAGGTCAGCCTGGCCTACAAAGTGAGTCCAGGACAGTCAAGGCTACACAGAGAGACCCTGTCTCGAAAAACCAAAAAAAAAAAAAAAAAAAAAAAAAAAAAAGAGGGAACACAGCCTAGCATTCTGAAGAAAGAGCACCAAGGACAGTTATTTCACCTTGACTTTGTAACTTAGAGGGCCGAAAGGTTCCAAATTGCAAGACAACTCAAGAAGTTTAAAAAAAAAAAAACAAACAAACAAGGGGGGTGAGGGTGGGGGGCAAGGGTTGGAGAGATGACTCAGCAGTTAAGAGCACTGTCTGCTCTTCCAGAGGTCCTGAGTTCAATTCTCAGCAACCACATGGTGGCTCACAGCCATCTGTAATAAGATCTGATGCCCTCTTCTGGCCTGCGGATATACATGCATAAAATAGATCTTTAAAATTATATATTAAGCCAGGCGTGGTGGCACATGCCTTTAATCCCAACACTCGGGAGGCAGAGGCAGGTGGATCACTGTGAGTTCGAGGCCAGCCTGGTCTACAAGGCTACACAGAGAAACTCTGTCTCGAAAAACAAAACAAAACATATCTATTAAAAAAAAAAGTAAAAAAAAAATAGCTTTGCTAATTCATCACCAATGTCTCTTCTCTTTATGTTCTAAATAATCTAAAACCTTAAAACGTCTTTAAAAAAAAAAACTTCTTTACAAAGCTTATGGACGTTACCTCATGGATAAAGCTAATAACTGTTCTGATGTTACAATTACTGAACCTATGAACACAGGGGCAGCAATGTCATCGTCTTCTGAGAAACTAAAACCTACCTAGATAACTTCACAGGCCCCCGAGCTTCATCCTCAGGGGATCAAACTGTTTTGGGAGGGCCGAGGCGCACTACTTACCTTGCTCTTCGTGATCTTTAAAGTGCCACCAATACCCTTTGGAAGGATGGTATCGACAGTATGACATAGCTTCATCAAAGGCTGACTGAATACCATGGACTGCAGTAAGCTTGTAAAACAAAACAAAAACTCATGAGGTCAACTGACATGTCCTAACTAAATATAAAAATTTACCTATTCAAAGACAATAATTTCCTATATTCAGAATCTAGATTAGCATTTGATTGGAGTTATACTCATCCCTCAGTATCTGCAAGGGATTAATTATATATAATTGTCATTATATATGTATAAAAATAATTAACATTTAGCTATTATACATAATATATAAGCTTAATATATTATGTATAGTAGCTAAATTATAATTCTAAATATATAATAGCTAAATATTATTTTATATAGCTATATATAATAGCTAAATACGTATAATTATATATTAAGTATGTAATAATTATCTATATTCTATATATTTAAAATCTCTCTATATTACTTACAAGGCATAACAACATAATATAAATGCTATATAGATAGCTGTTACAATGTATTGTTTAGGGAATAATAAAAAGGACAACAAAAATTTAGTATGGGTGCAGTTTTTTTTCCAAGTGTTTTTATGCATATTACTAATGAGTGTAGCTCTCAGGCAGACTCTGTATTAGCACCAACTTGATCCACAGTAACAGTGCTCAAAACCCTTCAACAGTCAATATTTTATAGCAGCTTACACAAAGCAGCTTACACAAAGACCTCCTACTTGATTCTCAGAGCAAGGTACTCAATTAGAAGCCTGCTTTAGTGTTCAAAGACTATGAAAAAAGCTAGGGGTGCTGGAAACATCTTGCATCTCAGAAGATGGAGGCAGGAGGAACAGTGGTTCAAGGCCGTCTTCAGGCCCACGGTGAACCCTGAGCTCAAGGGATAAAGAAGAGAGGGCAGGCAGACATGCAGATGGCGGGTGAAGACACATACCACTCTGGAGTTTATAACTGATCCCAAGTCTGGTGCCTGATAGATGACTCCAGCGATGATGTAGTAATCAGCCAGTGGGATAACTAAAGCAGCAAGAACAAGCTTATTAACACATCTTGGACACAAACTGCTAAAAAAGATGATTTTTCATACAACAAACAACTAACTCAGGCATTTCCCTATATGGAACTTTAGGGGAAGGTCTGGTGCTTTCTCTTTATAACAGTATAGAAAACAGCCACAATGTTTATTTATATGTTACCTAGAGTTGTTAACACTTGAGTAGATCCATCCACAAAGCCTAGAGTTCACCAACTCTTACCTCCAAGCAGGGCTTCTCAGAGCAAAGGCCCATCTGAGTCAAGTTTAATCAGCTCAATGTGCATCTGATGCAATAAGCTTATTGAAAGGAGATTCTTACTCGGTACATGTGTAGGTACACCGAGCACAATTTAATGTTGTAAGCAATGCCAAGGCTGTCAGTCAACCAGACTGTGGGAAGTAAGCCTGAGGAGCAGGGGAGAGCTGAAGACCACAGTGAAGATATCTGAGGTACTCCACTTGACTTCACATCCCAGGACTGAGCCTTAAGAACAAAGATTATGGGCTGGAGAGATGCTTCAGTGTTTCAGAGCACTGTCTGCTTTTCCAGATGTCTTGAGTTCAATTCCCAGCAACCACATGGTGGCTCACAACTGTCTATAACAAGATCTGGTGCCCTCTTCTGGTGTACAGGTAAGGAACATTGTATATATAATAAATCTTAGGGGGGGGTGGCGGGAAAGAACGAAGACAACTGCTCCTGAGCCTGGGGCCATCCTGTCCCATTCCTACATCCTGACTGTTCCCCAGTGCCCTTGCTATGGTCTAAGGTTCTCTTTTTCTCTGCAGACTCCAGACCTTCCACTCTAAAGCAATATTAAGATTCTGAACAAGAAATTCCTTGGCAAGTGACTCTTTGATACTGCCCAGGGTAAAGGATGTCCCCAAGTGTCTTGACGTAGACCATCTACTTGAGAGCTGTCTCTCGGCAGTAGCGCCCCGCTTTTCACTTTGCATCATCTCTTCTTCAGTGACACTGCAAACTCCCTGCTTGATCTCAAGGTATTTCCAAGTGCTAGTGTTCGCTAACGTATATGCCTCAGCTCTCCTGATTCAAAACCAAATCTGGATTCATTTATTCTTCAGTGTTGTTTCTTAAGCAAACATCCATTTGGTAGTAAAACCCTGGTAAGATTTTTGATTGACCGTGCCATTTGAAGGTGCTCAGTTAATCCTCTATGGACGTAATAAAATTACATAGGCCACGCACTTTATAAAGCATGAACTCAGAGACAGAGAGGAAATGAAAGGTACTCAAGAGCTCAGGGTCCAGCGGACACTCAGCCACTATGCGCACAGGAGAGGGGAACCACCTGACTTCTAGTGCTGCAGGAGTTCTGATACACTTCTGAAGCACAGCTGGACCTGCCTGCCCAGCCAAAATGCACCATGTGGATGAATATGGTAGATACCTGGCTTCCTACCGAAGTCCTCAAAAAGAGCCTTAGGTTCAGTTTCAAGTGACTTCCTGAAGTGTGTGTGTGTGTGTGTGTGTGTGTGTGTGTGTGTGTGTGTGTCTTCATCTTATGCTGACTAGAAGGCACAGTTGGTATGGATCCAGCTGTGTCCAGCTGTGTCCAGCTGGGTAACCTTACTGGGCAGCAATGATGAATTCTGGCCATGAGGACAATGGGTGCTGAGCCTGATGAGTAAGTACACTCTTAACAAGCACTGGACATGTATGCAGTTAGTAGGACCTACAGAAACAGGACTCAATGCAAAACATAACATAAAGTACCATTCCAGAATAGTACACCAAAGTAAATCCCTTGCTTAAAAACAGAATAGAGCACACAGGTCAAGAAGTAAATAAATAATGGTGTTTTGTACATTTTACCTTGAGCAGGGGACTGCCGCTGTTGCTTTCGAATGATGAAAAGAATAGGCTCTTGAGCATGTAAAAGGATGTATTCAACTCCAACCATCTGACTGAAAGGAGAACAGAGATCTACGGATGACACCTAACACGTCGTAGGACACTTAAACTTCCAAATAAACTGTAACAGCATTGTAAAAAGGGGACTAAAATTACTTATGACCAACATTAAAAGTTGGCTATTGAATAAAACTAGCTGTTTTCCCAGACAGCAGGTATACAGACTAAAATGAGGTTTTTAAACAATAAAATTTATAAAATCTCATAAATTTAGTTTCATTAAGGTTATGTGCAAAACTACAATTAGTTACCTTTAACAGCTACATTTACCTCTCAGCAAAATCTATTTAAAATATAGAAACTAAACTGTATAAAGCCTACCCCAGCCCCAACATTTATATGAGTTACTTTAGAGACTTGTACAAATGGAATGAATTTCTTATTTAGCACCCTAAGTCTAAAGACTTCTGTTTCATGTTTGGCTAAAATGTTCTTCATTTCTCAAAGAAAGGTTACAATAAACTCAGTATATTATAAAGCATTGATTTAAAGATGACAATAATCATGGTTCTCTGGCTGAAAAGTCACATTAATAAACTCACTTATCAGAGCAGAAGCCTCAGTCCATAACAGACATCATGAAGAGGTCTAGATTACAAATGTATGCCAAAATTTACAAACCCAACAAGTGTGTTTTAAAGTGTGTGTGTGTTGGGGGTGGTGGTGGTCAGAGGACAGCTTTTTGCTGTTGTTTACTTTTGAGGCTGTAATTTAATTAAAACATTTCTCCCTTCCCTCTCTTCCCCCCAAACCCTCCCATATACTCCTCCCCACTCTCCTTCAAATTCATGGCATCTTTTTCATCAATTGTTATTACGTGAATATCTGTACTGTGTCTATATATAGTATTATATACTTATGTATATTATATACAATAATAAAATACATATTATATATAATATTCCTAAACATAACCTGTTAAGTTCATATAATGTTACTTGTATGTATGTTTTCAGGCTTTAACTGTCTGGCACTGGACAACCATCAGAGTGCTCTTCCCTGGGGAGGACTGCCTCTCCCATGCCCAACTTTATTCAGTTGACTATAATTCTTTGTGTAGGGCTGAGGCCTCATGTGCTCCCACCAAACCAGAGAGCACAGCTGTCAGTAGCTAATCCTCACTTCCCACCATGTGTTCCAGGGATCAAACTCAGAGTATCAAGCCCGTGCACAAGGGCTTTTGCTCACTGAACCACCTCTCCAGCCTGCACATTTTAGTTTTTCTTCCAGAGGCTCTACTGTATCTGTCACCAACCACCACACAAAGGCCAAAATGACTGTTAGTTGCAAAATCTCTAATTGGCAAAGATGCTACCTTCTTAAAACAACTTACTTCAAGTGCTCTAATGTTAACCTCTGCATTTTGACCACTTCATTATTACATGTCCTGTCATAAAAAGGATTGCTTCTTTCTGAAAAGTAATCCAGGACACTGCCGCTGTTCAAAATGGGGATCCAAGAGCTGTCAACCCAAGAAATTCCCAGCAGATTATCTATAGGAAAGAAATAAAGGGTTAGAAAGGATAAACAATCTGATTCAACAAATACCTATTATGCACTATGAATCAAAGAATGACACAGATTCCACCCTACATAGTTTGACAGTCGAACAGAAGAGAGGAATAGGAAAAGAAACACAGTAACTACTATAATAAAGTTAGGGATAAACTAATTATATAAGCACAAGAAGGAGAACAAAACACTTTCTGGGCAAAGTAGAAATTATTTTTCATGGGGAAGGAGGTGGATTTTGCACTGTGTAAAGAAGAGAAGCTCACCATGAAGAAAAGGATAAAATACTTCCCAGCAGAGAAAATTCAAATACAAAGGTACAAAAAGAGGCAGGCAGTGGTGGCACAAACCTTTAATCCCAGCACACAGGAGACAGAGACAAGAGGACCTCTGAGTTCCAGGACAACCTGGTCTACAAAGTAAGCTCCAGAGGATCCAAGGATACACAGAAAAAACCTATCTCAAAAACCCAAAACATTAAAAAAGGAAAAAGATACAAGAGGATAAAACATATTTTTATATATTTTGATTTTGAATAGTTAAATTTGAATAAAGTTAAAATTTGAGATCTAGAAAGATCTTTTTAAAGACTAGACAAAAATCCTGCATTTTTAAATGCTGACAATTCAAAAACTTCCAAACACACCCACAACCACCAGTTTAAAGTTCTTCCTGAAAAAATAAAATAAAATAAAATAAAGTTCTTCCTGTTGGCAGGTGAAGAATGTTAGGGAGCCTCTGTAATAGACAAGAGGCTAATGGTGTAAAAATCAGGGGCAAATGGTAAGTTACATCCCTTTCTTATAACCATAATGTTTCAGATTAAGAGTAAAAGCAAGGCCCAATTTTTAATAAGACATGGTAGATCCAGGAAGAGTTATGAAGACCTCCAGCCATAGCACTCTGGGAGGCTAAGACAGGAGGCCCAAGAGACTGAGGCCAGCTTGGGCTACACATCATGATCCTGTCTCAAAAGATATAGTAAATTGGTTTTCTTTAACTAATGAGTTTTATTCTGCACTGGCTTTGATGATGTTTCACATCAATGCCTACTAAAGGCAACTAGAGTTAAGTTATAAACATCATAATGCTTATATAATACTGTTTGAAAAAACATCACCTCTTCTAAACAACTACTTTTGGCATTTCTGAAGAAGTCAGATCTAAGTCAGGGCGACAAGCAATACCATGCAAAAATGAACTGAAAAAAGGTTGTTACATGTAAAAAAAAAAAAAGATAAATAAATAAATCATGCTTTGTGTGATACAGGAAACAAATAAAGTATGTTAACAAAAACAACACCAACTACTTATTTTTACATATGTAAAAATTATATACATATATGGATAATCATAGTCAAAAATATAAAACGAGGAAATAAATTTTTCAGAACAGACATCTTTTCCAATGAAAAGCAACAAAAGGAAACCCACGACTTAGGGTTTAAATTCCCTAACCCAATAACAATTTTATTTACTGTAGAATGTACACTTCTTTTAGCTGCTTTAAAATTTTGACTTTTTTCCTTTAAAATGTTTCTTGTAGCTTATCTTTATATCACTTACCATGCATAATCACTTCATGCCCATATCTATTAACTAACTGTTGGTAGGTAGAAAAGATCTGTAACTACACATACATTATGCATGTTAAATGCTTGGCACAGTGTAACCCAATAAAAAATGAACTGTGACAGCAGTCATGGTGGCATTTTCTCTTTTCTCATGGCAACTTTAATATGCTTTTATTACTAAGTCTCATCATAACTAGAAACACAGATATACGCTCCCATTAAGTTGTTGAGTTTGTGTTCATCAGAGCTGAGCATAATAGCCACCAAATGTTTACAATTGATGACTGAAGGCCAAGGCAAGTATGATTTAATTATTTAAAATTTTTTTTTGGTTTTTCGAGGCAGGGTTTCTCTGTGTAGCCTTGGCTGTCCTGGACACACTTTGTAGACCAGGCTGGCCTCGAACTCAATGATTTAAAACCTCTATTAATCACAGATCTTAATCAATTTAAACAGCCTCATGTATCCAAGGACATTCATCTACAAAATGGTTAACTGGAATGAAAGTACAATTTCTAGTTGAAAAAATATTAGTTGTCCCACTTCAAGATAAGCTGTGATCACATCATAAATAGAGCACACTACCAGATTAAGCCGATTCAAACCCTTCTCACTGATGCAGTTATCACCCTTTTCCAAGCTACCTCTGATTTCCATCCGTCCCAGAAAACGTCCTCCTGTTTTTAAAACTCTATCTATCCTTGCTTCCTTACATTATTCTCAACAGCCAAAAAGATCTAACCAATAAATACAAAGACAGCCAGAGCAGCCATCCCCGGTGATCAACACTCCGCGGTGGCTCTCTGTCTTACTCAGAGGAAATAAACTTTACCCTCGCCTACAGTGCTTCTCCAATGTGTCTTCCCACATCTTCTCTGCCAGTCTTCTGAACATCAGAAACATGACAATGATGCTAACAAATATAAATAGTAAGTAAAACACTGAAGATGCTAAATAATCAAATATGATCTCATGAACTAAAGTCTTCTCTTTTCATTCATTAACAAGACAGTACGGTGACACAGACAGCTGTCCCTGTAGCACAGAACAATCTTCAAGTGATTAACTTAGAAACTTGAAACACTTCACAATGAAAAACAAGCAGGTAAAAATGTGATCCAGAAACACTGACAACCAAACATGCTCTAAGTAACTATACATAAGTTAGCTGGAACCTCGGTTCACCTAATATGGGGGGGAGAGGGGGAGAGAAAGCATCTCAAACACTTTAAAAATGAAACATGCCCACGCTGGGAATCCTAACTAATTAAACTCAATAAACACACATCCACACAAAACCATGGCAGTATATGGTTAACTTGTTGGGATAAAAGAGGATAATGGGGGCGGGCGTGGTGGTGCACGCCCTTAATCCCAGCACTCGGGAGGCAGAGACAGAGGATCTCTGTAAATTCAAGGCCAGCCTGCTCTATAAAGCGAGTCCAGGGCAGCCAGGACTACAAGAGAAATCCTGTCTCGAAACAAACAAACAATAAAAAACAAAAATGGAAAAAAAAACAACAAAAATGGGTGATATAAATGCCCAAAATACATTACATACATGTATGAAACTGTCCGAAAGAAAAACGAAATATATACAAACAATCAAACATGCTACCCTACCAAAAAGCAATTAAGAAGCTGCATTTCCATTTATTTATTTTCTGACTCAATGAAAACTACAATACTTCTACAGCTCAGCTTGCCGAAGGTAACCGTTGAATGATAAATGAAAAGTATTATAGACTAAAAATCAAAACGTATTAATATGAAGACTTGGGGATTTCTGTCCGGGGACCCGTACAGTGGGATTCATCCTTATTTTATTCCACTTCTCTCTTTCGAAAAGCCATTCCTTCACCCGGATATAATGCCCCAGCACTGTGGTAGAAAAAGCCCTAAACTGTTTCTAACTCTTCCGCTTCGCCCCCTTTAAAGGGACTCGTCAGAACACGGAAAAACTCGACAACTTTTCGTCAAATTAGAGCCTTCGGTTGTCTAGAAGCCACTCAAAAGGACTTGAGAGACTTCACTAAAGGGTGTGACGCAGACCTCGGCAAGCTATAAACCCCCAGCCGACCACAATCTGGGAGTGTGGGAAGCGTAACACTAATTACCTCGGATATCCACCGCCGCCATAATTCCAAAAACGCTCGCTTAGCCTCCTTCCGGCGCACAGTAAAGGTAATGACTACTGCGACGGAAACGGCGGGTACGGAAACTGCCGTACGGATGGCAAACCGGTCAAAAGTATTCACGTGAAGCGGGGCGGGGTTGGGAGGGTGCGGGAGGCAAAGTGGGCGGAGCCTTGTTGAGGTTGTTGTTGGTGGTGGTGGTGGTGGTGGGTTTGTTTGGTTTTTTTGGTTGTTGTTTTTTTTGGGGGGGGTTGTTTGTTTGTTTTGTTTTGCTGTTGGTTACCTGCGGGGAGGAAAAAGCCAAGGCATGGAGTAGCGGCTGGAAATAGCAGTAGGACTGGCGGAAGGGTGGAGCAGGAAGGGGGAGGGGCGGGGCCTGGAGGCCAAGGCGTCCTAGTTAGGGGAGAGCCACATCGCATGGACGTCAAGCTGAAACTGGCAGAGGTTAGAGGGACGGAGCCTCCACCACCACCACAACAACAAAAAGGCAAAGCGTAGCCGGGCGATGGTGATGCCCACCTGTAATCCCAGCACTCCCGAGGCAGAGGCAGGTGGATCTCTGTGAGTTCAAGGCCAGGCTGGTTTACAAAGTGAGTCCAAGACAGTCAAGGCTACACAGAGAAACTCTGTCTCAAAAAACAAAAAACAAAACAACAACAACAACAACAAAAAGGCAAAGCGTCAGGACAGAGCAGTGGGGAAAATAATTCTATATACAGGTAAAGAGGTTGAACAGAGCCTGCCTTATGCTCACCCACCGACAGTCCTAGATTTTCTAAACCAAGGTACTCACTTGTAATCCCAGCTCTCTAGAGGCAGAGCCAAGTAGATAGCAAATTTGGGGCCAGCCTAGATTACATAGCCAGTATTTTAAAAATAATTAAACTACCTCACAAGTGCACAAACGAGCTGCTAGATTTAGGAGCTACAGTCCCGCTATTTTTTTTTTTTAACCTTGTCTCAAGCAGAGAAATTTAAGAGACCTTGGCTTTTCTCTTGACTGAGCCCATTAAAAACCTAAACCAGGGCCTGGTGAGATGGCTCAGAGATTAAGAGCACTGATTGCTCTTCCACTGGTCCTGAGTTCAATTCCCATAAGGTGGCTGCCAACCATTTATAATGTGATCTGACACCCTCTTCTGGCCTGCAGGGGTACATGAAGGTAGAGCACTGTATATATAATAGATGTTAAAAAAAAAAAAAACCTAAACCAGTTAAAAAACTTATAGCAATTTATGGCTAATGTCATAAGATAGGAAGTGCTTCTGAGGTGAATTATTAACAAGATTAAGAAGAGAAAAGGAATTCTCTGAGTGGTGTCCTAAAGCCTGCCTTCCAGGTGGCCTTTCAGGCAGGGAACGTTCTGTGGTATGGCGAAGCCATAGAAAACCACAGCAGGGCTTTCTGTCTCTAGTGTGGTTTTGTAAAAGCAAAATTATGGAGATGCCTGCAAACAAGACACAGAAAGTGAGAGGAGGACCCCAAAACTTGAAAGAAAGAAGGGACCTATATTCTCTTATATTCTCAAAACTAAGAACCAACAAGACTCCCCCAGGAACAGGGAGACCATTAATTTAATTGGGATTTTTCCACTCATAGATCAAGGAATTCCACATTTTTAAAATCTCAGTGTAATAAAAGTACACACACACACACACACACACACACACACACACACACACGTTTTCAAGACAGAGTTTCTCTGTGTAACGGCCCTAGCTGTCCTAGAACTTGCTTTGTTGACCAGGCTACCAGGCTGGCCTCGAACTCGCAGAGACCTACCTCCTCTGTGATCAGAGATCTACCTGCCTCTGCCTCCCAGGACTAAAAGTGTGTGGCACCACCCCCAGCAAAAGCATATTTCTTGTTCACTTCAATTTTTGAACTAGGATTTTATACCTGAAATGACAGAGATAAAACAAATACTCACAAAGAAGTATGCACATGCTGAGCTAGGTGGAGTTTCAGCAGGAAACGGCCAGCTTTTAGTTTCGTTTCCCTGATCTTGCTTCCTTGTGTCTTTAGAAGATTAGGAGAGGCTGTGACAGAACACGTAGTAAATACGAGAAAAGAGACTGGTGAAGTCCACTGGACTTTTCAGGCAATGGGGTAAATGTGGTTGAACTTTTGGTTTAGAAAGATGCTTTAAAGAGGAGGTGCTTGAAGTATTCATAAGCCTCAAATCAGGGAATCTATTTAGGAGGTCATTGGAAATTCATGATATCCACACTAATACAAGTGATTGGACTGAGAAAAGTAGGGATAAAAAAAAATATTTAGGCGACAGTGTTAAGGAGCAGTAGTGACTAAACCTGGTGAGGAAGAGAGATGAATTGAAAGTGAGTCTCAGAGAACTGATTGATAAAACCAGATGCAATTAATCAACTTTGGAGTGACAACAGTGTACAGATGAAAATGAAGAACCATTTACTTTGTACATGATTGTATTGCACATGCAAGTGTCTGTAAGGCATCCAGTAGAGCAGGGTTTCTTAAGCTTTTCCCTATTGAGATTTGGAGCCAATTAGCTCTTTTGAGATAAGAGGGAGCTGTCCCGTTAATACTCAGTACCTGACAAGATCGGCTCTGCAGTGAGTGCTCAGCAATATTTGTTGGTTGAGCTAATGCTTGTATAAATGAACAGGTGGTTTGACAGCCTTTGAGACAATCATAAACCCCTCGAAGTTCAACAGTAAATGAAATAAAAAATTGTTAAATGGAAATGGATTTGTGCAAGTCACATGTTTTCATTAATTATTCACTTTACATCCTGATCACACCTCCCTCCCATTTCTCCCTTCTCTTCTCTGAGTGGTACCTCATGGGTACCAGCCCACCCTGGCACATAAAGTCAGTGCAGGACTAAGCACATCCTCTCCCACGGAGGCCAGACAAGACAGCCCAGCTAGGAGAAAAGGGTCCAGAGGTAGGCAACAGAGTCAGATAAAATCCCCTCCACTCAAATTGTTAGGGGACCCACATGATGACCAAGCGACACACCTACTACATATGTGTAGGGGACCTAGGTCCAGCCCATGAGTGTTCTTTGGTTGGTGGTTCAGTTTCTGTGAATCCTCATGGGCCCAGATAGTTGACTCTGTAGGTTGTCTTGTGGTACCCTTGACCCTTCCGGCTCCCTCAATCCTTCCCCCCACTCTTTCACAAGACTCTCCAAGCTTCTCCTAATGTTAATCTTTGACTGTGGCTCTCTACCTTTATAAGGTAAGTGTTGGCTCTCTCCCACGAGATGGGTCTCAAGTTGGACCAGTCATTGGTTGGCTATCCCTTCCATCTCTGCTCCATCTTCATCCCTGCACACCTTGTAGGCAGGACAAATTGTGGGTTGACGGTTTTGTTGTTGGTTTAGTGTCCCCTCCCTCCACTTGAAGTCCTGCCTGGTTACAGGAGGTGGCCACTTCAGGCTCCATATTCCCCCGCTGCTAGGAGTTTCAGCAAGGGGCACCCCCAGAGACCCCCCCCAGGAGCCTTCTCTGCCCCAGGCCTGTGGCTTGTCTCAGAGATGCTCCCCTATACTGATTTCCATTCTGTCTCCCAGCCCTCATCCTCTCCTCATGCCTGGTTCTCCCATCTTCCTCCAAAAGACTTGTACAACCACTTTGGAAATCAATTTGGCAGTTTCTTAAAGAATTGGAAATGGTTCTACCTCAAGACCTAGCTACAACACTCCTGGGAATATACCCAAAAGACTCTCTAACATTCTACAAGGACACTTGCTCAACTATGTTCATAGCAGCTTTATTTGTAATATCTAGAAACTGGAAACAACCTAGATGTCTTTCAACTGAAGAATGGATAAAGAAAATGTGGTATATTTACACAATGTAATATTACCCACGTATTAAAAACAAGAAAATCATGAAAATTTCAGGCAAATGGATGGAACTAGTAAAGATCATCCTGAGTGAGGTAATCCAGACTCAGAAAGACAGGCATGGTATGGACTCACTTATAAGAGGATATTATCCGTAAGTTACAAGATAACCATGCTAAAATCCACAGACCCAAAGAAGCTAAGTAACCAGGAGGGCTCAAGAGAGGATGCTTGACTCTCATTCAGAAGGAGAATTAGAATAGACATCAGCGGTGGATGGAGGGAGGGAACTGGGTGCAAAGTCACATGAAGAAAGCATCTAAGACCTCTCCTGACTGGAGAACAATGCAGAACACACAACAAAAGCACCACTTAAGCTAAGTAAGGTTCTGAGTGAAAGGAAGAATACATGGCTATGTTTCCTATGATGCTCTTCTGAGAAAGTCTTCTAGCAAGTGTGAGGTGTGAGTGAGAAGTCTTCTTTTACGAAGAGGGAATTCAGCTATTTCATAATACAAATGCGTGTATAAAACAGCCCAAAATTGCTGAGGTGGCACTTCTGAAAAGTCCTTCTGTAATCTCTGAGAGTAGCCCTGGGGGTCTAGGAAGAGATCAAGTATCAGTATGGTTTATGTGTTTAAGGGGTACAAGAAAATATGTCACCCATATATGCCACGAAATACAGGACAGTACTTCTGAAAACAGCTGTTCACCCAGGGAAGCAGCTGTAGGTGTAAAGTCATCCAATCACTAAGAGCCTTGACCCTACAGTCCCAAACACGGAAACACAGACAAGCTCAGTCCGGGCGACACAGAATCACCAGCACTCACTGGATGTCAGCACACTTCTCCCTAGAGAACGTTCATCAAGGCTCTGTGAGGTTGTATGGCACTAAACTTCAAAGATCCCCATGAAGTAACCAAAAGCACCAGCAATGGCAAACTAGATGATCAGAATTCCACATCGCCGTAGACAATGCCTAACCACCACTGTATTTGGCTTAAGGTCCCCAAGCTACTTAATCTGATTCTGGAGTGTTACAGAGAGGAGTATCCTAGTCATCTGTCAAGTCTGAGCCCGAACTCAAATAGCTGTATGTCAAGGGACAATCACAGATGGAGATGTAGACATAACATGCAAACCTGCTGATAAACCATGTGTACAGGTCTATGAGTAGAGGATTCAGCAGTTTCCTAAATAAGACTACCAAGAAGGGAGATGTAGGGAAGTGGTGGGCACTTCCCTAACATGGGCAGGACCCTCGGCTGTATCTCTAGCATCCAAAATAACTGTAGCCTGGTGTGATGCCTCACATCCACACAGAGGCAGGAAGATCACTACAAGGCGAGGCCAATTTAGTCTACAGAGTGAATTCCAGGCCAGCGAGTTCTACATAGTAAGGTACTTTCTCTTCTCACTATCCCCACTCCAAAAAAAAAAAATTCCCTAGGTTTTAATTAATAATATTCTCATTGCCATTTTAATCTGGGCTATATGTGTGTGTGTGTGTGTGTGTGTGTGTGTGTGTGTGTGTGTCTCACTGTTAGTAATTTTTATTTCATCTTCTTTTTTTCTTTATTTAAAGATTTATTTATTTAAGTATACAGCGTTTCACCTTTACATATGCCTGCACACCAGAAGAGGGCGCCAGATCTCACTATAGATGGTTGTGAGCTACCATGTGGTTGCAGGGAATTGAACTCAGGACCTTTGGAAGATCAGGCAGTGCTCTTAACCTCTGAGCCATCTCTCCAGCCCCTCATCTTTTTTCATGATTAAAACTACTATACTTATTTTAAAAATCAACTTTTACCTTAAAGAATCCTAGTGTGCCTTTTTCTCTTTCATTTATTCCTGTTCTTTCTGATTTTGTGGCTTTTCCTTGATTTTTAAAAAATAAATATTACCTTATTAATGCTCTTTTAATCATTGAATGCTAAGAACTTCTCTTGAGGAAACATCTTCCATTGTATGCCTTGAGTTTTGATGTACACTGTTTTCATTTTCTTCTGAGTGTTTTTTAAAGCCTTGACTCTTTTTAACCCTTGGGTTACTATGTGCTTTTAAATTTTACTAATGTATCTAACTTTTAGTTTTACCTTCGTGTTACTCTACTTGCCTTGTTCCTAGGGAATAGTTGCTATGCAATACTTATCCTTAAATATTTGTCATTTGCTTTGCCTCTTACATGATTACGATATACCAGTGTTCTGAAATAAGGTCTTGCTGTATAGCTCAGTCTTTCCCCAAACTTGCCATATGGACCAGTTTGACATGGAGCTGGCTCAGCCTCCCCACTGCCCTATGGCAACGGGTGGCACCATACCCTGAGACATCTAAGCTTCCCTGAATGCTATTTTCTTCTGCCCTCATTCACACATGCAGTACAGGAGAGAGAAAATGTGAATGTGGTGAGCAGGCAGGCATGTGCACGCACGCACGCATGCACACACACACACACACAAACACACACACACACACACTTACCTAGGAAGTTTTACTCAGATGTAAGCAAGAGTTGAAACAGAAAGGTTTGCAACTCTGTGGATGCTGATTAGTAATAAATTTGATTTTAGTCAGAGGAGATTGAGGGTCGGGAGAAAGCAGGAAACAGTATCTGTAGACAGATGTTTCCCTTAGCCTCTCTTCTCTGTTCACACGTAAGGAAATTACAATATGTTTGTTCCCACCACTTCTTAGAAGTAGAAATGCCCAGGCCTTTCAGGGATTGGATGATTCTATCTCCCAACCCACTTTCACGTGACGTTCTGTCGAGCTTGGTTGCCTGGTAACTCTGATCCCAGGCCTTTCTTCCGAGTAATTACACATTTGTGTTCTCCAATCGTTACCTCCTGCTGAGTTTTCATGCACTTCACATTTTATTTCTAAATCGAGGTTATGTAGATGTAAGGAAATTGTTTCTGTTCTCAGAACCACGCATAGACTGTGCTGATATAAGGATATTTACCAAGTATTTACTGATAGAAGGAAACCTCTGGGTTCATGTTCAATTTCCTGCTGATGGAAGCAGCCCATTTCCACCACAGATGCCTGTCTCTGTGAATGTGGCTTTTTTTGGGAGCTTGACAAATAATATAAACTCATTTTCTGTTTTCTTACAGCTGTCAAGAGTAGGATTCAGCGTCACTTCACAGATTTGAGTTAAAGGAAATTGACCCTTAATCACGGGGCGGGGTGGGGAGGACACAAAGATTGACATGATAGACATTGTAACAGAGTCCATTTCTTCATCCAGCCACGCCATATGTGATTTTCAAGTTAGATACAGATAAAGAGTATCGATGCATATGCTTTTCAGATGGATAATGTCCTCATGTAAAATATAAAAGCACGCACCGTCTGTGCTATTACAAGCTGAGAAATCCCATTTGATTCATGGCCAAATCAAAGAAACTGAAAGAAACAATTTTCCCTTCTTGGTCTTTCTTTAGTCTCTAAGCTGTTAGTTGTGGTTGAGTATACAATGGCCATGTACTTTAAAAAGTAAAAGTGATTTAGCAGATGGTGTATGGGTTACAGAGGACAAATCAACTATAAAACCCCTAGTCATCACCAACCCCAGATGCTAGATACGTGTGACCTTCAAGAGTCAGTGTCAGCCCTGATGAGTTCATCTCACTTTCATCTGATCTTTCCTTGCTCTCTTCACATTCATCCATTTTGGGTCTGGAGGTTTAATCTGTAACAATGTATATTTAAAGTATATTGCTTTAAAACATTCTATAGTGGCTTACAGTTAAGAGATTGCCTTGAACCTCATAGGAGAACGTGGGTTTTTGGACTGCTGAACCATGTGGGGACTTTCAAAGGCTATGGGGACTTTTAGGGCTGGGCTAAGTACAGTCTGAATTATAAAATGACTATGAAACGTTAGGGGACGAGGGCAGAATGCTGTCATTTAAACTGGTGTGTCTGGGTGTCAGGTTCACGAGGGGTAGATTGAGAATCACTATGGAAACATACCTCTGGGCATACTTATAAGAGTGTATCCAGAAAGTTTAACTGAAGACTGAGGACCCACTCTGGATATGGGCTACACCATCCATGCGGTCGGGGACCCGGCTTTGCTCAAACAGCAAACGAACCAAGAAGCAGCAGCCACCCCTTTCGGCTGCTTGACTACACAACAGCTTTTGCCTTACGCGCCGAGCTGCCATGACTTCCTTGCCGTAGTGGATTACACCCCCAAACTGTGAGCCAAAATAAAGCCTTCCTTGTTTAAGTTAAAATTTTTTATAGATATTTTGTCACATGAGCAAGAAAAGTAGTCATAGGCATAGCCTATGCCTTTACAAAGGTTAAGTCTTTGTTTGCTGATGCTAGTGCTGGTTATTATTAAAGCAGAAAAGTAAAAATATCAGAATACACTCCAGGAATTTCCTAAATATAAACACTTGGTCCTGGGGGGTTGGTGAGATGACTCAGTAAGTAAAACATTTGCTCCAAGGCTTGACAACCTGTGTTCAGCCGCTGGCATCCACATAAAGTGGGGTGGAGAACCTGACTCCACAAAGTTACCACCTGAGTTCCACACTTTCACATCACACACACCACCAGCAGCAACAACAACAACAACAATTTTAAATTAAAAAACAATCTTGATCCTGACCTGGTAGTTCTTAATAGAAGTATTCAAGGATTGCTGTCACATGACTTCAATTATATCTTGCTCAATCATATTCCACGAAATGAAGCTATGGTAAATACTTAGAAATAAACGGACTGTGGTCAACAATGACATTTCCTTAATTATTCAATTTATTCACGCTAATATAATTTTAAACGTAAAAGGCAGTTAATTGAAAATGTAACAATACTAAAATACAAAGAAGTTGAAAAATATAAATAACAATAAACACTTGCATATTTTGTACCTAGGCCAGACACAGTCCTGAGCACTGTAGACAAGTTGTTGCATTTAACACCCCAACAACCTGATGAGGCAGTCATGTTGAGTGATCAGCTTACACACAAAGAAACAGACGCTTTAAGGAAGTTAAGTCACTCAAGGGCATAAACTTTTATCAAGAATGGAGCCTAAATTTCCAAAAAACCCTAGCTCTTTCTCCTTCTGATGTTCTGCATTTAGCATATTAAACACAACTGAAATTTGTACAGGTATTAAGGACTTGAATGGGTAATAAAAACTTGTGTGGTTTGCCTTGCAGTGTAAGGGAAAGGGCGCCTGGTGTTAGCTGGGAACAAGGCTGCTCTTCACGAACATGGGCGGGATCGCGGAGTGTGTGAAACTGTGCCCTTAGAGGCTGAGCTGAAACAGGAGCCTGGGCGGTGTGCATGGCCCATCTTGGTACCAACTGATTGGCACAGGAAGCTTTACTTGTTCCAGAAGGCATTGGCTCACCCGTAGGGAAACTATATTACAGAATGAGAATTCAAATGTCAGTATGGAACATACACTGGATGTGTATTTTTTTTTTAAAATGTTTTTATTTAATTTATGTGCATTGGTGTGAGGGTGTCAGATCTTGGAGTTACAGACAGTTGTGAGCTGCCATGTGGGTGCTGGGAATTGAACTCTGGACCTTTGGAAGAGCAGACAGTGCTCTTAACCACTGAGCCATCTCTCCAGCCCCACTGGATGTGTATTAACCAAGAGTTCTTAACAGTAGAAGCGAGGCAGACACTATCAGCATGATACACATAAGACCTTGTGTGGGGGTGTGAGGGGACTGCTGCCTTCCTTGCTCAGGCCCACAGGTGGCTGTTGGGTATGTGTGAAAGTGGAAAGGGCTCGGCAAAGAAAAAACCATCCTGATGTTTTCTTGCCCTGAGTTATGCCTCACCAATCTAGATGGGGAGTCATCATGTCTGACTTCAGAGGAAAGATTAATGGTAGAATTCATTAGGCTTCCTGAGTAAAAAAAAAAAAGTGTAATGTCTTCCAAGAAAATAATTAAACCACCACAGGACAAAGAGTCTCTCCAGTATAATTTAAATTTATGAAGTAGGTCATTACCTGGAGTCCTGAGTCTAGAGAGCACCTAGCCAGTTCATAATCAGACTCCATCTGTCTGAAATTAGCCAAATTATTCTGCATGTGCAGAAAGGAAAAGCATTCATTTCATTTTATGGCTGTCAGTGAATTGTCAAAAGTGATGCATATGCATCTTGATTATTCATTCTGATTTTCATAAAATGCTAGAATCTTGCTTAAATAAAAAGAAAAAGTAGAATATGTGGGATATGTAATAAAAGCTCACAGTCAAGAGCTCAGCGGCACAGAAAGAGGGAATCTGGATGGTGGTGTTGGATCTGGAAAATCCCTCACAGGCTCCTGTGTTTGAACACACAGCCATAGGCAGTACCACTACCCTGAAAGGCTGTGACAGCTTTAGGAGGTGGCACCCAGAAGGGGTGTACTGGCTCCAGGCTCGCACTCTGGCCACCGTGGAAGTATCTCTGCTGCATGCTCCTGTCACCAGGAAGCTGCCTCACCATCCCTTCCCCGCCGTGATAAATCCTGCACCCAAATAAACCCTCCCTTCTTTCATTTGTTCCCATCAGGAGTTCATCACAATAACCAGACAAGTAACAAGTTCAAGTAGACTGTTGTTACCCCTACTTACAAGACAGAGGACACAAACAGACACGGGACAAGCTGCCAAGTGATGATGAGGTCAATTAGGACAGCAAGCCAAATGGAAAGGAACCATCAAAACCCCTCTGGTGTATTTCTTGCTGCGGGGCAGGCTGGGTGCAAAAAAAGGAAGACATTGGCTCTCCAGGGTTCCATTTCCAGAGTGGCAGAGTCAAATGGAAGCACAGATGGGGGAACTTTGTCTTACTGCCGAGGGGCCCTAAATAAAAGACTTCTAATGTGTCTATTGACTTATGGGTCAGAAGCACGTAAAAGGAAGGACTAAGAATGAGCAAACGCCGAGTCAGAATAAAGAAACCAGTCTCCAGAAAACCCTCAGTAACAAAGTCTTGGCAAAGGCACCCAGGAAGGGTGTCAAACAAGACCACAGGAGAGAGAGTGCCATAGGCACGTGCCTGCTCTGAAAATGTAGCTGTTCACACTGTGTCAGTGCCGCACTGGAGTCAGTTAGACCAGGAGCTAACCCAAGTTTGAATTCTTCACTTCCTTCCCCATGTTTTCCACTTGCCTGTGTTCTGTCCTCGTTCTGTTAAGTGTATTTGGTGTCTGTCTGTCCCTAACAAAGGGCTTTCTGCTGTATTTATTGAACAGCACAGAAAACATGGGATAGGAAAGGAATGAGACATTTTTTTATTATTTAATTATTTTGGAGACAGGACCTCTCTGTAGCCCTAACTGTCTTGGAACTCTCTCTGTAGACCAGTCTGGCCTTAAAGTCATAGAGATCTGCCTGCCTCTGCCTCCTGACTGTAGGAATTAAGGTGTGTGTGTGTGTGTGTGTCTTACAGAAAAAATTAACAGTTTTACAAAGAAGTTACTTTACTGGCCCAGAAGAGTACTCAAAACTGCAAACAGATGTTATCAACCAACATCCACATGTTGCTTTCAATGTTTATGGTGGACATTTATCTTCTTTAAGGTCAAGGTCAGCCTCCTGGCAGCTTTCAGCTTTGAGCATACTAAGTTTCGTGTGGCTGTTGAACATATATGAACGGTGAGGTCCAGAGGATGGTTGGACTAAGAGCTATGTTTCAGGGAAAGCTGTGGATGAAAGTCATGTACTCATGGGTAATGTCTGAAGCAACATCTTCCTCTTTGTAGCCCTGCCAATGACATTGCTGCTGACCTCATCATCTCTCTTTGGAACTGTGAAAATCGTCTGCAGATTGGCCTTCAGGCTCTCCCCTTTCCAGTTCGTTTTTCACATTTCCATTAGGCTGATATTTCCAAATAGCATACATATCAGCACTCAAAGCATCTAGCCGGCAAACAAAACCTATACTTCTTGCTTCGAGTCTCATGGCAGTTAAAGGATGAAAACATCTATTTTTATATGCTGCTTTATAAGGCTCTCTTTAGGATTATTCCAGTGAAATGGTATGGAAGTGGGTCCCACTTTCTGGGCGTGATGGTGCATACTTTTAATCCCAGCACTCCAGAGCTTGGGGGGCAAGAACAGCATGAGTTTAAGGACAACTTCGGCTGCATACTGAAAGGAAGATATGAGCAGACGGTCTCCAGTTTTTTTTGACAGGCTCTCTGGTACTTCCACCATAAAGTCCCAGACATATTATCTATGGTTTGGTGTCCCGTCCAGCAGGACCAGTAATTACGGGGTCGCGAGGGGAGCCATACCTGAAAAGATGGGACGAGAAAGAAGGAGACGAGACCAAGTAGAACTCCTATCAAGGTCTGTTTATTGAATCGAAAGCAAGAGCTTATATAGGGTGGAAGCAGGAGCCAAGCAGTAGGGGAGGGGTCTGAGAATGCCTCCAGGTGATCTCAGCAGGGGAACATCCTGTGGTTCATCTTGAAACAATTCCTATCTTATTTTAGCTAACTATCTCTTGGAAAGTCCTGAGCCAACCTGGCTAAACAACATCTGCAGGGGGTAAAAGGAGGAAGTCTGCTAAACAACATCCGCAGAGGTCGAAAGGAGGAGGTTATGCAGAGGTCGAAAGGAGGAGGTTATGCAGAGGTCGAAAGGAGGAGGTTATGCAGAGGCTGAAATGAGGAAGTTTAGCTTTGGAATGGGGCATCAGAATTTTGCCTCAGCCAGTAGATTCTTTTAGCCTTGAATGACCCTGGGCTGGCTCCGGACAGTTTGGGCCTCAACCCCCAATCAGAGATCAAAGACAGTCCACTGGATTTTGAGGTATCTGGTTGTGATACATGTAGGATAGGCAGTGTTAAGAATTTTACATGGAGGTGGGGAGGGTAATGGGGGTGGGGACCAGGTGGGCAGAAAACAGGGAAGGAGTGGTAGGGAGGACCGAGAGAGAACAAAAATTTCTGGGGGGGGGTGCATCTCTGGGACAGGGGAGGCTCCCGGAAGCCTGTGGGGATGACCCTATCTGAAACGTCTAGCACTGGGGGTGAAGGAGCCTGAATGTGCCACCTCCTGTAGCCAGGTGGGACTTCCGTTGGAGGGAGGGGGACACCAACCCTACCCTATAAAACATTTGACCCAAAATTTTTCTTGCTTACAAGAAGTGTAGCGGTAAAGATGCAGTAGGGTTGAGGGACTAGCAAACCAATGACTGGCCCAGCTTGAGACCCACCCCATGGGAGAGAGCCAGCCCCTGCCATTTTTTATGACACTCTGCTATGCTGGCAGACAGGAGCCTAGCATAGCTGTCTTCTGAGAGGCTTCATCCAGCAGCGGATGGAAACAGATGCAGAGACCCACAGCCAAACACTAAGTGGAGCTCTGGGAGACTTATGGAAGAGGTGGGGAAAGGATTGAGGGAGCCAGAGGGGTCAAGGACACCACAAGAAGACCTGCAGAGTCAACTAATATGAGCCCATGGGGGTTCACAGAGACTGAACCACCAACCAAACAGCATGCATGGACTGGACCTAGACCCCCTACCCATATGTAGCAGATATGCAGCGTGGTCAACATATGGGGTCTCTAACAATGGGAATAGGGGCTGCCTCTGACACTGTTGCCTACCACCGGATCTCTTTCCCCGAGGTGGGCTGCCTTGTCAGTCCCCAGTGGGAGAGGATACATTTAGTCTTGCTGCAACGTGAGGTACCAGGGTGGGTTGATACACCTTGGGGGACTCCCCTTCTCTGAGAGGGAGATGAGGGAATGAGGGAAGGGCGTGAGAGTGGTACTGGAAGGAGGGGGCTGGGATCAGGCTGTTAAAGAGATTAAGAAAGAAAGTAGGAAAGAAAGGAAGGAAGGAAGAAAGGAAGGAAAGAAGGATTCTACATGCAGATAGATGCCTTTGTCCCCTCACTCCTACCATGGCCTCAAATCCTTACTGCTTGAGTGACTTTGACACATAACTAAAAATTACTCAAGGGAAAGGTGGCTTTCCCTCCTCCATACAACTCTAGGCTGTGAGACAGCTCAAACTGGCAGCTGCTAGTCCAAATACAACTTGCAAATATCTTTTGTAAGCTAACACAGCAATTCCCTATGCAGTATTGGCTTTTTACGTCTTTATTCCTTCCTTGCTATTAAAATGTGAACACATGCCTGCCTTGGGGTGAGGCCGACACTTTGGCAATTGCTAGTCAAGTAGAGCTAGAACAGTACTTTTCCTTCGGTAGGGTCATTGATTTCCAGTTCATCACTCCCGGCCCAGAGCAATCGTGTGGACTTGGTCAGTCCATCTGATCACTAGCTCCCATGTCAATCACCTGAAGAATCCAAGCTAAAATTTAGATTCCGGATCAGTTGATCTAGTATGAGATTCTAAAACTCCCCAAGGTTGGATGTTGCTGGACAAGGAACTGCCTCTCTGTAGCAAGGAACCGGCCAGGTAGCATCAGGGTTAAGTGCCTCGCCTGTCACTAACCTCTCAGGTGTTGGTCCAGCTGTAAATGTGTATATTTGGCGGCAGGGGTGGGGGGGGAGGGGAGGGCATTTCCCATGTTAACTGTACTTCTGTGCTGTGGTCTGAACCTGAGATGTGCCCCCTATGGGATGGTGTTTGAACGCTTGGCCCCACCTAGTGGGGCTGCTCAGGGAGGTGATGGAGCCCTTGGGAGATGAGCCTTGCTGTGGGTCATACTCACTGACCATGGGCTTTAAGGCTATTCTTCCTCTGGTCCTTGTGTGCAGATGACCTGTTATCAGCCAGCTGCCCACTCCTGCTACTGCGCCTGTCTTGTCTGTTGTCGTGTCTTCCCTGCTACAATGCACTCTCTGCCTCAGGAACTGTAACCTAAATAAACTTTCTCCCCATAGGCTGCTTTTTGTCAGAGCATTGCATCACAGCAACAGAAAACACTCTGCTTCCTCATGTATAAAATAGTTTTTCAATGGTTCTAGAAAAGATAAGGGGATGTCTTAGTTAAGGTTTCTGTTCCTTGAAGAGACATCAAGACCATGGCAGCTCTTATAAAGGAAGATGTTTAATTGGCTGGCTTACAATTCGGAAGTTTAGTTCATTATCACCATGGTGGGAAGCATGGCAGCATACAGGCAAACATGGTGCTGGAGAAGGAGATGAGAGTTCTGCATCTGGGTTGGCAAGCAGCAGGAAGAGAGAGACACTGGGCCTGGCTTGAGCATTGGACACCTTAAAGCCCGCCCCCAGTGACATACTTCCTCCACCAAGGCCACACCTTCTAATAGTGCCACTCCCTGGTGACCAAGCATTCAAATCTATAAGTCTATGGGGGCGGCATTCTTATTCAAACCACCACATTTCACTCCCTGACCCTAAAGACTTGTATCTATATCATAATTGCAAAATGCATTTGATCCAAATTTAAAAGTCTCCGTACTCTGTTACGGTCTCAATCTTGCTGAAAATCAGGGGGTTATTGAAAGTTGGCTTCTCATGGCAGAAGTGATTCACCGGTGGGTGGCCTTCAAGATGCAGGAATAAGTCATAATCAAAGTAGACTTCCTTATTTTTTAAAATATGAAACCAGCACACCAAGATTCTTACACTCTGTAAGGTAGGTCTTTGCACTCCCCACCCCCACCCCGGGGAAGCTTTGTAAGATGAAAACATCTTTCTCCACCAAGCGCTAATGTGGCAGTCCTAAGGACTAACAGGCACATAGTTTTTGCTTTTAAATCAGTGAGAAAGAACCATTATGATTTGCTTTTGAAGCTACATTGTGTCACTCCTGTGTTCGGGATTGTGAAATGATTTTTCTTCTGTCCATAGGATGCAGTATAAACTCCTCCTCCTCTTCCTGGCTTCCGGTGAAGCCCCTATGTCCTCCTTCCACCGCACCTCCAATCACTCTGCCTTGTCCCTAGCAACACATTTTAATCCCTTTCCTCTTGATCCCTCTGCCCGTGGAGCTCTTCCTACCCACCATCCTGTTCCCTTCCTTTATACCTCGTCAACTCCTAGAAATTCTTCTTAGTTGAAGGCCTTTGCTGATGAAGCAAGTTTGTTGAGTTGGAATTCTTCCCAGACCTCATCATCACCACCGTGAGTCAGATAGCTCTCCTACATGCTCTTATAGCATCCTGCATACATTCTAGAACAATGGTTAAATCACTTCTCTTCCTGGTGAAACCCCTGTGGCTGGTAAGCTTTCAATAAATTCTGCTTGTGGAACAAATGAATACACGAGTAAATAGAGAGTTAGTCACGCTGCTTCCAACCTCTGTTGCTCTGAGTATTTTGATGAACCTTCCCCCACCTCTATCTCTCTCATTTCCATTGTTGTTGTTAAGACAGGGTTTTAGTGTGATGCTTAGGCTAGCCTCAAAATTGTTATCCTCCTGCCTTTACCTCCAAGGTGCTGAGATAACAAGCATGTGCCACCATGCCTGACTGCGAGGCTTCTGTTATAGGTCCTAGACATTTCATCAGCTAAGGTCCTTACCTGAAGTTCTGATCTCGAGAACCCATGGAAAAGCCTGACACAGCAGCACAGATTTGTAATCTCAGTGCTTTCCTACCAGGAGACAGAGAACAGAGGCAGGAGAGTTGCCAGAAGACCACAGATCAGCTAATCTAGTATAAAAGCAGTGAACAAAAGATCCTACCTCAATCAAAGTAGAATCAAGACCCACTACCCAAGACTGGCTTCTGACCTCTGTACAAGTCCTGCCACACACACACACACACACACACACACACACACACAGAGAGAGAGAGAGAGAGAGAGAGAGAGAGAGAGAGAGAGAGAGAGAGAGAGAAAGAGAGAGAGAGAGAGAGACAGACAGACAGACAGAGAGAGAGAGAGGGAGACAGAGACAGAGAGAGACAGACAGAGAGACAGAGACAGAGACAGACAGGGACAGAGACAGAGACAGACAGAAACAGAGGCAGAGACAAACACAGACACAGAAACACAGAGACGACAGAGAGAAGGAGAGACAGAGACAGAGAGAAACAGAAAGAGAGGGGGGGCATACAAATACAGAGAGATAAAAAAGGGGGAGGAGAAAGGGAGGGAAGGAGAGAATACAGTGAATAGAAGTAGAGATATGGCTTCAAACTTCAGCTAAGACAGTAGCTCAGTATGGCAGCTGACTCATTCAAAACCGAACACATCCGTGGTACTTTCTATAGACCATAAGCATTTAGCAACATAACTCATCTTCATGGCCCCCAAAGCCTTATGGTTTCACTTCCATCCACATCTCTAGCCAAGTCCCACTGCCATCATTTGTTTCCAGCTACAGAGGCCTGCTTCACTTCCTGAAAGACCTAGCTAGCCTCTGCAAGGTCTCCTCTCATGGCAATCATTCACCTGAATCTGAATGTACATCCTTACTCACACACACACACACACACACACACACACACACACACACACACACACACACGAGGCAGCCACTCACTCACACATGCATGGCCCTCAAGCACAGGAAAGGATCATCAGTTTCGTGCTAAATCTCTGAGTGTTACTGAAGTAACTCTGTGAGGTCTCTGTTCAGCTGTTTTCTTCCCTAAAGATCCGTCCTGGGAAGAATGACCATATAGAGCCTGACTTGCCAAGGTAGAGCCAGTTCTGCTGGTGTGTCTGAGTCAACCAGTCTCATAGATGGTCTGTGTGGTGATCTTCCCAGTCACTTCTAGTACTCTGACTTACCCTGGGTGCAGGACTGCTGTCTTTATGGCACCGTCTGCCCGAGTTCACAGGAAGCAGAATGCCACTGGGTAGAAAATCACGCACTAAAGAAAGACCTCTTGTTATTTTCATGCTTTCATAAACAAAGGACAGAGACCTTTTAAAATATTCCGCGTATAGTTTCAGAATGACACCCCGCACTCCACAGCTCCTCTATCCGTTTCTGTCCCATTGCTATCCCATCTACTGTCAGAGCCCAGGAGCGTTCCCACCGCCAGCTCTGCTCTGCGGCTTCTCCAGGTGCTCCGCTAAGAAAGCAGCAGGCTGGTGGAGGAGCTGCTTACCAGGTTCACTTAAGGCGGGTGCAGGTAAAAGAACCCAGCCTGCTCCTGTCTTAGCATCAGATTTTCCCATTTACAAAGTCAAACTACTCAGGGAATTGCATGCTCCTATGTAAGCTTGCGCAGAGTCACTTGTAGCCAGTTTCTGGGGGTGGCAGTGAGCAATTAAAACCAATTAAGCAAAGACCTAATTTTGATAATCTTGTATTGTCAACAGATGACTCACAGTGTGGGCATCTGCAGCTGGGTAGGGACAGTTTACATAGAAGCTGTCACCTTGGACCATGTGTTCTCATTGGACGCAATGGAAATTGGCTCTCATGGGTGTGAGGAGGAGTACAAAAATATTTTTTTTAACTTTTGTTATGTTTGAACCACAGATGTCATGCACTATGTACACAAACATAGAGTATTATATCAATAATATTAAAGTTTCATGAAAACCACATGCTGTGTGATTCTTTTTAAACAAAATGCCCAAACCATACAAATCTAGAGATGGAGACTAGTCTGGTGATTGCCCTGCTGGGAGACAGGGGTGTGGGCTGTTGGGGATTATTTGCTAATTGGTATGGTGTTTCTTTGGGAGAGTAGTAGAAATGCCCTCAACTTCTATTTAAATTCATACAGAGTTCCCTTACAGTCAATTTTTAGGAGTTGGGTACAGTCTGCACTCTGTGAATATGCCAAAAGCCACTGGTTTGCACTCTATGACTGGCTTGAACAATTTGTGAAGTATTTCTCATAAAATCACCTTTAAAATGTTTCCCTTCTCTCTAAATTTTCCTGAGGTTTTACTGGGCATGTAAAAAAAAAAAAAAAAAGACATGGGCAAGGGAGAGTAGCTGGCAGAAAACGACTCAAGGGACCATCAACAACAAAACGAGAAACATTTCCTTGAATCAGAAAATCAAGTTTTATTTAAAGCCTTTAAATTATTATTATTATTATTTTTTTTTTGAGACAGGGTTTCTCTGTGTAGCCTTGGCTGTCCTGGACTTGCTTTGTAGACCAGGCTGGCCTCGAACACACAGTGATCCGCCTACCTCTGCCTCCCGAGTGCTGGGATTAAAGGTGTGCACCACCACGCCCGGCTTAAAGCCTTTAAATTATTCATGTATTTGTTACTGTATGTATGCATGCATGTATGTACATGTATATCAAGTAATGTGTGTATATGCATGTAATGTATGTGTGTGCATGAAATATGTGTGTGTGTGCATGCACATGTATGTGCCATGGTATATGTTTGAAAGTAGGGACAACTTAGCATTTGGAGAGCCCAGATATCAAGCTCAAGTCATCACGCTTGGTGGCAACTACCATTATTTTCTTTGGACCCCAAATTTCATTTTTAACCTTGATATCCCCAGCCCAAGCATCACTGATGAAGTCTCACGCCCTAGGATGGCTTAGGTTAATCTTCTCCAAACCAGCATTGTCATGGAGTCTGAGTTTAGTGTCTCTGCCCAGCCTGGTTGCTGTGGCTAGGTAGGCACGCTTTGTAGGAATCAGAGCTCATGGGAGTCACCACATAAGAAACTGTCTCCTAGTGCTGGCAGTAGAGCTGAGAGGCCCTGGGACTGTTCTGTCACCAGCACATATATTCATCCGTATTTTTCTCTCTCCCCATCTCTTCCCACGCCCCACCCCCACCCCCTTTAGAAATGATCTCCTAAAATCTGGATGCTTGAGGCCACAGGAGGGCCACTAAGTGCAAACTTCCCAGCTCAGCCACGTGGGCTAAACTCTCAGGAAAACAGATTTTTTTTGTGTGTGTAGCAAGCGTGACATCATTCGAGATGTTCTTGCAAGTAACGCAAAGGGTCTGGGGATTCACTGTTACGTGGGACTGACAATGTGCCCAACCATCCCCAAGAAAAGCCCTAGAGCTGACATTGCCCCTATGAATTGTCCCAGTGAAGGGAATAAGTCCTCTCTTCTTGAAGGGGTGTCTGGGTGGCTCATCCTAACATCCATCAACATTTCAGAGGTCAGATTGAAAAGCATCTCCAAGCGCTCATGAGATACTTCGTTTGCTGTAACTGGACTGCAGAAATCAACGTCCCAGATGCATTCATTTCTTTCACTCTCTGAGCCACACAGAATGAGTTTCTACAAAACTATATTGCTTATGCTACTAACACATCACAGTTTTACATTAATATTATAAAGCAAAATACACAAGTCAACCATCACCACATAAAGACATATCCACCAAAGCAAAGGCATTTAGCTAAGGCTGCCAATGTTGTGCATCTCAGTATCTTGTGACTGTGATGTGGGTAGGAGGGGCCTCCATGACAGACTGCCCACCCTGATGCAGGGCTCTCAGACGACAGGCAGGGAGTTCAAGCTCTGAGGACAAAGGAGCCTCAAAAGAACCTAAAACCATAGCGGCAACAAAACAAAACAAGCACCTCAGCTTTTGGCAGCCAGAGCCCCAGAGTGATGGAAAAGTGGGGAGTGGGGGGTGGGGGTGGGGGTGGGAAGCAGGAAGCGGCAGTGACCTGCAAAGATCACCATGACAACCAGAGTAGGCAGCAACTCTCGACAGAGCTTCCCTGATTGGCCCTACTTCTCATCTTATTTGCATACCCACATTCAGTAAACCGGGGCCAGCTGGTGCACCATACATTTGAACACTCTTTGGGCTGCAGAGAAAGAGCGTGCCAAGAGCTTGATGGAAAAAGAGAAGGAAAAACGCCAGTGAGAGATCTGGAAGCTCCCCACACCTGAGGCTTCTTCCCCCAGGCAGGGAGCCTAGGACTTGACCAACAGCCGGAAGGAGGAGGAGGACTCATTCCTGACTCGGCCTCCTCCAAGAACCTACACCCCAGCTGCAGATGGGAGTTCACTCTCAAGCCTGCTTTCAGCCTTCCAAACTTTCCAGAGAGGAGGAGATGAGGGACCGTTTGCTTCCGTCGCTGCCGTCTGTGACCGGCTTTCTGCAGAGATGCGCTGCGCGGTGTTACTCTAGACTGACACCCCTAGCCCTTCCGGACCTTTCTGGATCTGTAGTACCCCTCAGAGCTGTGACAGCATTCTTTCTGCTCTACAGCATTCCATTGCTACAGAGACTTCAAACTTGTTTTATTGGGCTTGCCCGTTCCCACATGGCAATTTACTTAAAGTTATCTTTGGTGGCTGGGGAGATGGGCTCAGCAGTTAAGAGCGCTTGCTGCTCTTCCACAGGACCCAGGTTCCGTTCCCAGCAGCCACATCACTCGGCCTGTAACTCCAGCTGTAGAGGATTTAACACTTTCTTCTGGCCTGCATGGACGCCTGCACACACTTACTCAGACACAAATAAAGAAAAGAAAAGAAGCCTTTTAAAGATTAAGTTATCTGGGCTGGAGAGATGGCTCAGAGGTTAAGAGCACTGGCAGCTCTTCCAAAGGTCTTGAGTTCAATTCTCAGCAACCACATAACCATCTATAATGAGATGGCTCATAGTCATCTATAATGAGATCTGGTGCCCTCTTCTAGCCTGCAGGCACACCTGCAGGCAGAGTACTGTATAAATAATAAATATGAATATTAAAAAAGGAATAAAAAATTAAGTTATCTAACCCATTAAAAATTGTTAATTCCAAGTCAGTAATCAAACATCTCTCGTCTGAACATTCTGCACCGTCTGCGCCTCCACGGGCCAGCTCACTGGTGTGAAGGTCATGTTATTTGACTTGAAGCTTGCTGGTGACTTGATCTTGGCCTTCCCAGCCTTGAGAACCATAAGCAGCACACTTCTGTTCTTCCTCCATTACTCAGCACATGGTACATGCACAACAATGGACTATGACAGAGATGAGCATGCAGACATGGGATGCTGCTGTAACAGGTACCTCAGAACATGCCTGTGGTTTTGGAACGAGGTGGAGGGAACATTATAGAAAAGGCCTAGATGCCAGGCACAGCCGTGTGGCTGACACTGCTGTGGGGCTCAGAGCACTATCGAGAAAACCGGAAGCTCCCCAGATATGACCTAGTCAATGCTAATCTGCACTTACCATGCTGTTGGGAACATGAGCCGTTCTTATGAAGCCTCAGAAAGAAACGAGGAACAAGACATTGGATTTTTCTTTCCTTTCTTTTTTTTTTTTTTCTCTTTTTTCCTGACATTGGAAAGACCATTCTGTCACAAAGTGGCAAAGAACTCAGCTGAATTACACCCAAGTAATGTGGGAAAGGCAGAGCCTACAGTGGTGAGTAGGTTATCTATCAGAAGAAATCTCTAAGCAAAATGTTCAGGATGCTGCCTAGTGTCTTCTGATTACTTAGAGTAAAATGCAGGGGCGGGGGGGGGGGGGAAGAGGGGAGAGGGAGAGAGAGAGAGAGAGAGAGAGAGAGAGAGAGAGAGAGAGAGAGACGGACGGACGGACAGACAGATAGACAGACAGACAGACGGACAGACAGACAGACAGAATAATCAAAGGGGAAATAGAATGTAAAGAGCCAGAAACTCAGCCTGGAAGAATTAAAAATAAAATGTTTGGAAGAAAACGCCAAGGGTGTGGCCGAGCAATTTTCTGATATCTTTATGGAGCCAGGTACTAGGCATAAGGACCACAGAAGAGCGCTGCTGATGGCTCTCTGAGGACTGTCGTGGCTGTCTCACCCATCACGTTGCCCACATATCAGGGTATTAAGAACAGCTCAGTTCCAAATGTGAGTCCCTGGGCACTCCTAGGACAGGGAGTATGCCTTTCTGGAAGGCACAGGCAGTAAGCTTGACATTCACGGAGAACCCATTCAGTGCCCCATGCACAGCACAAGAACTCTAGGCATGGACGCCTCTGTCTAGACTCCAAGGAATCCCCTGTAGAGTTTTTGGAGAGTCTAGACCCCAAATATGTAGTGTCATCTACGTGCAACACCAGTGTGGGTGCTGCTGTGTAGACTGTGCTCAGTGAAACCACCCGGGTGAGACAGCCAGGGCCCCGGGAACCTAAACCCCAACTCTAGTTTATCTGCAAGGCAAGAATACAGCCAAAGAAGATTATACCAGAATCTTCAGTGTGTTTCCCTTGTTGGTTTGGGGACTTGTTTGGGACCCATTAGCCTTGTCTTCCTTCTTTCTCCTTCTTGGATTGGGAAGGTCCACCCTGTCCTGTCTCGGTCTCATTTTGGAAGTAACTTGTTTGCTTTCTCAGGTTCAGAGCTGGAGTGCAATCTGCCCCAGGAAAAGTCTCACCTTGGGGTCTCCTACAGCTGATTTAGATGAGACTCTAGGCTTTGACCTTTCTGAGTGGGTGCCGAATGAGTTACAGGTTGGTGTCTGTTGGGATGGAACGGATGCATTCTGTTTGCGAGAGGGATCTGGAGGGTCACACGATGCTGTGGTCTGAAGATGCCTTCAAAACTCTTCTGCTGAATTTAATCGTCGTCGTCGATGGGATAGTATTAAGAGGTAGGTTCCTGAGGTTTTGTGTAGCCACCTTCTCCTAACTGAAACATTCCCTTCACAAGACTCAGGAAGCAAATGAAACACGTCTCAGAAAGATGAAACTTAGAAAATTCACTAGGCCCCTTCTCTTAGTTTGTTTGTTTGTTTTTGTTTTGTTTTTGAGAACCCAGTCTCTCTAAGTAGTTAGGCCCTATACAAAACAGAGTGGGAACACACCCATCCCCCTTGCCACCCAGGGATCAAGACAGCCTGACTGCTACCATGTTGTAATTAAGTCCACTCCCCTACCCAGAAAGAATGGCCCTTAGCAATCAGTAAGTCATAGCCTCCTACAGCAGACACGTATTAACTAAATCTGCTTCCTTGCAGTGCAAGGCTTCCCCTGCCCTCAAAAGCCTTGTTCTGTGTGGTAGGACTGAAGGACCCTACTTCTGTACCACTGGCTGCGGTGTTAATAAGTCAGTTGCCTGAAGGACGATTTGACTTAGCAACCCTGCTTCCCTGCCCTGTCAGTTCCTCCTTCCCTCGGTCCATTTCACCTTCCATCCTCAAAATAGGTTATATAAGCAGTAAACAATTGCTGAGAAAAGAGAGTCTCCTACCAGCTGAGCTGCCTGCAGTAGGCTCTCTGACTGGCCGCGCTGCCTGCAAATTGGGGGAGAAGCTCCAGGGATGCGGCCTCCATGAGTCACCATCACCCATGCTGGGGCAGGCTTTTCAGTGAAGCAGCCTCCTTGAGTCATCTACTCTTCCTGTAAGTGACCTCAATACACTCACCCGTGTACGGACTCCTTTCTTGGTCTGTCAGTATTCCATCCGGGGCGAGTAGATGTTTGTTTAGGTCTCCACAGGGAAAGGCACATAACGGGAGGTGGTTAAGTCATGGGCAGAGCCCTCATTAGCGGATTTGGGGAACAGGACTCAAAGTGATGCTTGGCCATTTTTGTCCCTTTGCACATATTTGTCGTTAGGAGATGCCTAAGCAAGGCACATGCTGAACCTTTAGGTGTCTCGATCTTATTTACTATTATTTTATTGCCACACTCTAAGAAAGTGTCGGAGAGAATGGAAATAAACGAACCAAAGTGACAGACATTTCACAGGTGGGGTTGACAAGATATGAGAAGCGTGCCACATGTCCGGTTTCCTAGCTGCTGAGCTGGTTTGCTGAGGCACAAAGAACAGGTGTGTGGAAATGTGGCGGGCGAGTCGGGTGTTGTTTGAGCGTGCTGTAGTTAAGGTACAAGTGGACCGATTACACGGAGACGTCAACTGGACACACCAGTCTAAGAACACGCCACACACTGCACGCATCAGCTTCCTGCTCTAGCAGCCACTGGCCATCCAAGGGAGCACCAGGATCATAGCAAAAACACAGGAGAAATATAGGCTGGGTGGATATGTGTGTGTGTGTGTGTGTGTGTGTGTGTGTGTATGTGTATGTAAATATGTATATGTATATGTATATATATATATATATATATATATATATATATCTTGTTTTTTTTTTCAGAGAGAGTTTCTCTGTGTATCCTTGGCTGTCCTCGACTAGCTTTGTGGACCAGGCTGTCCTCGAACTCACAGCAATCCGCCTGACTCTGCCTCCTGAGTGCTGGGATTAAAGGCGTGCGCCATCACACCCGGCCTGGGTGCATATTTTTATTATCCTGTGATGGCCAGGAACTGATTGAGTCTATTGTCCTGACTTCCCAGCTTACCTTGCTGGTGCAGATCTCCTCAACCCTAGTGTTTGTTAAGGAGCAAATTCCATCTTCTGATTCTAATCCATGCAGGATCTTTTTTCACTCTAGGCAGTTCACTGTATCAGAGAGTCCCTTGTGTGGCCACGACCCAGGCTGTGTTTGAGAGAGCTGACTGCATGAATTGACATTAAAAACGTATTTGGAGTACAGAGACATGCAAGCCATTTCTCTCCTTCCAGCTGCCTCGGCCACGTACACATTTCTCTGGATTTCCTCTTTATCACTGTAAAAATGTCCGCATGCCCCCAGGGAAGATGAGTAGACCGGTGGTAATCCTTTGCCTAAATGTGATAGGTTGACCCTGGTATTTCAAATTGTGTTAGACACTTAAATTCAAGCTTTAGTGAGCTTCCTTCACATTTAATCACAATGATACAATTTGGCCCCTCTTTAGAGAATACTAAAGGATTTTCTAGCTTGGCAGTAAACCTCTCTATATCACAGTTATGACTAAGTTACAGCAGTCACCTGACAGTGTTCTTGATTCCGGCAGCCTGCCAGAGGCCACTTTTTCTTAGAGCAGGTGCTAATTTGTATTGAGTTACTATGCCCCAGAAAGTCAATAAATAGAGTCTACTAATAAGTTTATTCAACCAAATTCAATAACAAGGATTTTGGCAATCAATCTTTCCAACAGTTTTATGGATTAAGTACTATTGGTGTGTGTGTGTGTGTGTGTGTGTGTGTGTGTGTGTGTGTGTGCATGTATACTATGTGCAGTTGGGAGAGGGGGCCAGAGGTTGGCATTGGGTACCTTCCTTAGTTAGTTAGTCTCCACCTTATTTTTTGAGACTGGGTTTCTCACTGGACCTGAAGCACACTGATTTGGCAAGATTGGCCGGCCAGTGGAAGCCACCTGCCCCGACACACCATGCACCATTGAGTGTTGGGTTTCACCTGACTTTTTGTGAGTACTGGGGATGCTGCCTCAGGTCTTCATGTTTCTACAGCAAATACTTTACTAGCTTGAGCCATCTTACCAGCCCCATCATGGGCTCATTTTTAGCATAATAGACTGAGTCATAGAGATGTCACCTGCCGAATGCACACAGGTGACTAGTGGCACAGCCAGGGTTTGAAAAGTCCTGCTTTTAGAGACCTCGGTGACAATTGCCTCAGTCAGTGACCTCTTTGCTCCTTTTTCCACCCATCCAGAGACGCATCGTCCATTTGTTCTGTTCCATGGAGACTCACCACATTTTACTACTTAAAAGCTACTAAAAGTGTGAAGCTGGAAATGATTTGGTGGTGCTGTAAGGGGCTTGCCTTGTGCCAAGCAAGCTGAGGACCAGAGCTCAGAGCCTTAGAACTGTGTAAATGCCCTTGTATGTGATGACCCACCTGTAACCTTAGCCATTCAGGTGTGAAGACAGGGTCCTGGCTAGTGAGACTAGTGGAATCATTGAGGCCCAGATTTAATGAGAGACCCTTCCTCAGTAGGCAGAATTGGGGGGTGATGGTGATTGAGCAAGACACCTGGAACCTCTGGCCTACACACACACACACACACACACACACACACACACACACACACACAGAGACACACACACAGTGCAATTTCAAATGCTCATGTTGCATTTGCCATTGGGACATTTAATTTTGGAAAAACTTAACATCTAACAAGTTTCTTGTCTAGGCTCAACACTGGAAGCAGGTGGAGAGGAAATATAAACACGCAGCTGCAGGCTGGGGCCAGGCCACACTCTGGCAAACAAACTGGCTTCAACTCTGGAGGTGCAGGAAATGGGGGTGAGTACTGGCTTCCACCGCACAAACTAGTGACTCTCTGAGCAGCAAGATGTTTCTCTCAGGAGCTTCAGATGCATCGGCCGACATCTTATTTGTCCTCTCTTTTGGCTCTCAGAAACATGACAATAACCAGACCTCCATCTTTGGGAAGATGATGGCATTTTAATATATCCTGAGCACGCTGCCCACTTAATGAGTCTCCATGCTAGCAGGAGACTGGCCCTGTCTTGCAGGCCTCAATTCTCAAAATAACTTTGGACCCAAGGACTCACTCATTCAGAGCAGTGGTTCTCAAGCTGTGCCTTGTGACCCCTTTGGCCCTTTCCCAGGGGTCACCTAAGAACATCGGAAAACAGATTTTTACACCACAGTTCACAGTGGTAGCAAAATTACAGTTATGAAGTAGCAGTGAAAATAATTTTATGGCTGAGGTCAGCACATGAGGAACTGTATCAAAGGGTCACCGTGTCAGGAAGGTTGAGAACAACTGACTCAGCATCCTAACTCTGCTCCGGGCCTCTCCCCTGTTCTCCACACCAAGGTGAGTCTCATGGCACTAGGCTTTAAATAACAGTCCATTCAAAACAGGGCCAGACCTTTACTTCCCAGCACAGACAGTACTTGGTGAAGGCAGAACAGATATATCAACTCCAGTGCGAATTACTTACCGGGAAATAGAAAGCAAGGGAAGATTGGAGGGACAGGATTAGGAAAAGAGTGAAGAAAGAAGGGAATCTATTAATAAGTTCTACATAAGACCATGAAGTATGAAAACGTGTGGCCAGGGACCATGTGGTAGAATGTGCACTTTCACATTTTGTTTTGTTTTGTTTTAATACTAGCCTTAGGAGCATCATCAGGCAGCCTTGTTGAAAAAGTTCAGAGAACCCTAGAGTTCTGTTTTGACAAGTCAAGTATTTTACATTCCAAGGTAAGATTATCTGGTTCATGCACATCCATCCTGATTCCCGGCTTTCCTTCCGTCTGTCCTTCCCATCCCATCCCCAAACCCAAACATCTCCCTCTCAGGTGCGCTCTGCCGTGCTGGGGTTACAGCAGTCTAAGTAGGGGCAGGCTGCTGCTGGGTGTAAGCAAGAGAAATTAATAATGGATGATGAACTTGGTGGGTGGCGGTGTAGCCGCAGCGGCAGAGCCTACAGGAGCCCAGATGTGCTTTGGCAGATCTGAAGAGATATTGGATTCAGGAGAAGGCAAATGAAATCTGTCCTTTGGGAGAGCCGGGGTTAGGAGACCATGCCCCATTGTCATCTCAGGACAAGAACGGACGCCCAGTCCAATCATTTGTGGTCACAGTTTGATTTGAAGCACGGTCTCCCTCATTGAGTCTGAAATGCCTCGTCAGTGCCTTGGCTTGTCAGCTCCAAAGAAAGCTACCAAAGAAAGCATGCTGTGACTGTCAGGCCTTCGAATCCAAAAGGACTGAAAACTGGGATTCAGGAAATACAGTGACGTCAACAAATGGTATGTTCTGTCTTTCCTCACGGAGGCACTGAGGTGACAACAGACAAGGCCGACTAAAACCATAGTGACTACGTTAGAGGCAGGCTGAGAAGACACACCCCCTTCCTGCCCCAGTCATCATAAAAGCAAGAAGGGATTCCAGCAAAGAGGTGGTAGTTTGGCAGTTTGTCACATCCATACTGTCCGCCCTTCCCTCTGTATGGCGAAGTGCTAAGCAGTCGGGAAGAAAACCTCACACCAAGGCTCTTCCACATGCAGACAAGAAGACAGCCCACGCAGTCAGAATCCTAGTTTGCCTGGAGGCTATCCAAGAGCCAGGCGGCTGCTATCACACCTGCCTCCCAAGTGCCGCAATGACCACTGGAACCTAGCCACTGAGAAGAAAGGTGAGTCTCAGGCCAAAGCTGTAGTTCTCCTAACCACCACCAGAGGGAGCAAAAGAACAGAAAAGGTTTCTGAAGTCCTTGAACCTCCAGGGCTAACTGAAGGTCTTCTGGTACATAAAACCAGGGACACACTGCTGCTTTTGAAATGTCCAAACATAGGCCCCAAACGTACAAGGCATACACGGATATAGGGAAATACAACTCCATCAAAAGATTGGAAAAAAAAAAAACCAAAAAACCTTCCAGAAACCAATTCCACAAAAATGTTCATGAGTTGCCTGAGAAAGTAAAATACCTGTCATAATGACATATAATGAGCTAACAGATTGCAGTCCTGGTACTCTGATGGGGAGGCAGGTAGACTTCAAGTTCAAGGACAGCCTTGGCTTTGTGGTGAACTCTAGACCTTCCTGAGGTACATGGCAAGACACTATCCTAAAAAAAAAAAAAAAAAGAAAGAAAAGAAAAAGAAAAGAACAAAGCTGGGCATGGTGGCACTCCCCTTTAATCCCAGCACTCAGGAGGCAGAGGCAGGCAGATCTATGTGAGTTCGAGGCCAGCCTGGTCTACAAAGCGAGTCCAGGACAGTCAAAGCTACACAGAGAAACCTTACCTTGAAAAAAAAAATCCTAGAACAGAATGAAACAAAAACAAAATACACAAAAACAACAAAACAAAAACTGAAACAGCTGAAAGAGAAAATAATCAAGTGAATGAAATTAGGGAAAGTATACTGAGTTGAAAACAGGTTGTGTAGGTCCCATAGCAGACCAGTTAAGAAGAAATAACTGGAAAATGGACAGATCATCTGAAGCACAAATGAAAAAGGGGAAGAAGATGAGGAAAAGGAAGAGGAGGAGGAGGAAGAAGAAAAAGAAGAATTAACATCACCAGCTGGTAGTGGCATATGCCTGTAATCTCAGCACTTGGGAGGCAGAGGCAGGCAGATCTCTGTGAGTTCGAGGCCAGCTTGGTCTACAGACTGAGTTAGAGAACAGCCAGGGCTACAAAGAGACCTGTCTCAAAAAAAAAAAAAATCAGAAGAGGGAGAGGAGGAAAAGGAGCAGGAGGAGGAGACGGTTAAGGTGTGTGTGATGTTCCGCACCACTATCCCCAGTTTCTTAGGTGAGGAGCAGAGGACCGGAACACTGTGAAATCACTTGCCTCACATGTAGAGGGCCCTGTTCAGTCCCTGCTGCAGACAGCGATGGGATGGAAGACGTAATTATCACATATAGGCTACCAAGGACAAAATATAAATCTATGTTAATGGGTATACAGGGTAGAAAGATATAATACGTGTAATTCAAGATGTAATTTGAGACGTCAGGAACAGTGGGAGAAAGCAGAGCACAAGGTATAGTCTAAAATACAACTGAAGTTAAGCTGTTGTCAGCATAAGCTTGAATGCAACAGTGGGATCAAAATGAAAGTATAGAACACACATAAAAGAAAACAAGAAAACATGTCACTAACTTAGAACATGGATTTACTTCTTTCTTTGCTTCCTGGGACTCTGAGGTAAGTGGCCCTCCCACCACACTCCCACTGCCGCATGTGGGTCTCACCACAGACGCAGAGTCAGCAGAGTGAAGGACCACGGAGTGACAGCTTTGAAACTGCGAGCTAAATAAATCCTGTCCTACATTGCTTATGTCACTCTAACATAAATGCACAGAAATTTAAAAGATTTTAATGCTATCAACAACTCTATATGCTCGGTGTGGTGGTGTATTTCTGTAATCTCAGCACTCGGCAGGAGAGGTGGGCAGAGGCAGGCAGATCTGTGTGAGTTTGTGGCCAGCCTGGTCTACAAAATGAGACCAGGACAACCCAACCAAATGGCATTTAATCCCGGAATGAGGACAGTTATCGGGTCTGGTGTGATCGCCCGTGCTTACTTGTAACCCCTTACAAGGACTTTAGGGCTGGGGATGCGATTCAGTGAAGAACACGTGTTTAGCATGTGTGAGACCTTGAGTTCACTCTCCCGTGCTGCAAAAAACCAACACCTTGAGGTTGCTTCAAAACAATAAATGATAATTTTAAGCCTAATTTGGGAGCAATGTGTCATACAACTGCATACAACTACTCTAGCCCTTTAGCACTTCTGCAGGGACAAGAAATAGTTGCGTGTACTGTGCAGATGGTTCAGAAAAGGCTACAAAATGTTAGGTATCTGTTAGTGGGAACTGTTGATCATTGTGTCAGGGTTGCACATAAAATTGTGAAAAATGAAATTACAACACACGTGTGCGCACACGCGCGCGCGCACACACACACACACACACACACACACACACATGCAGACAGCATAGTAGGCCAAATAGACTGCCTCCAGGTACAGGATTCAAGGGTGAAAAGTTCCAGTTAAGGCTATATTAGTCTGCCATTGACCGTTAGAGATTAATTCCATCTGATCTTGCAGCATCGAGTCATTGAACAGTCTCCTGGAAGGCACAACATCTTAAAGTAGTTTTTACAGCCGAGTCATTGTGAGGGAGAAATCTAACTCTAGGAGTCCACTTGAGCAGGATCATAGTAAGGACACTGACTACAGGCATGTGGCCACAAAAGAACCCAGAAGGAGGCACCCAGAGACTTGTGGGAGAAAGAAGATAACTAGGAAAAAGAAGCAATATTTTCAGAGCCCCCAAGGCATAGATCCAAAGAGGGGTGGGGGGAAGAGCCCAATCTACACTGTAGTAGAAGTGGAACACTGCATAAATCATCGGGCCAAAGCAGGAGGGACATGGGGAAATGCATCATCCCTCTAATTCCTGTCATCCAAGCTCATATTGGTGCCTTCACTTTGCTAAGCCAAGAGGGAAAGGGGTCAGGGCAGGCACTGGAGGGTAAAGAGTGACAACAGCGTTGTGTGATGGTCAGTACAGGATCTAGGATCACCTAGGAGACAAGCCTCTGGGCATGCGTGTGAGGGAGCTTTGATAGTGAGTTAACTGGTTTGGGAAGGCCTACCCTAACTGTGGGCAGTACCATTTCACGGGTAAGAGGAAAGGAAGCTGAGTACCAGCCACCATCACTCTCGCCTTCCTGACTGAGGATACAGTGTGAGCAGCCACCTTAATCTCTGGCCACCATACCTTCCTTCCCTGCCCTGCTGGACGATACCCTCAACCTGTGAGCCAAGATAAATGCTTCCTTCTTCTCTCAGGTTGTCTCCTTTGGGTATTCACAGCAACAAAGCAAGTGTCTGAAACAGCGCTGGAGCATGTTCAAAGAGGAAGAGATCTTAACCCAAACCCAGGACAGTCCGCCAAGCAGCACTTTTGTATTGTAAGTAACAACTCAAACTAGCTAAGTATACTTTGGCTTGTTTAGCTAAGAAGGCCATGTGGGTAGACAGCATTTAAAACAGTTGGCTTTTTAGCACTTCCCTGATACCCTATGAGCTCTGCCTCTCACCCACCTCTTTGCCACTATTCATTTTTCAGGCAGCTAAGCAGGATGAGGAAGGACAGTCCTCAGCTCAAAGCCTTCCACATACAGTTTTCCAAATGGAAAAGAAACGCCCTCTCATCATCTAAAGCTTGGGGAATGCCATCTCCACTGAATTAGTCACTACGGTACAGGAAGACGAAGTAACATTCCTGGCTCTACCTAGAGTAGGTACCAGCGATGGAGGAGGGGGGGCAGGTGCAGACAGCGAGAGGGCACCAGTGATTGACAGTTCTCCCAGACCACGCGGCAGAGGGGAAGGAAGCATCTCTTAAGGACAGATGTTATCAGGTCTAAATAATGGATATCACGGCCCCCAAGTGGGGAGCATAATTGACACTGGAGACAGGAGGCTGGAGAGAGGACTGTGTGGTGAGAGGGAGGCGGGGGTGCTGAGAGATCTTACTTTTCAAAACATAGCTTGGTGGAGGAACTATGAAAGTATAGCTTTGTTGTTAGTTTGGGGGAGGAGAGAGAACATGAATTAAAATATGAAACACACACTAACTACATGTAGACAGGAAATAATTTAAAATCTTCAAACTTTCTATAGAACATTTGAAGATTATTGTGGGGAAAAAAAAACAATATTCTTGCTTCATAATAAGAGTCCTGGAGACTGAGAGCAGTGAAAGGGAGACAGATTCATTTTCTGTTTTTCAGAAACCAGGTGTCAGTTTGGACAAAAGGCAAAAATATCTGGTGCGTTGATTTGGCTAAAACAGTGCCCCTCCCCCGTTGCTAGTCTCATTTCTGAATTCCTCATTGGCTAAGATATTCATGGAGGTAGAGTCTTCCTTGTGTCTAGAATTTCTCCCTCTCCAACGTCCCCATCCTAGCTAATGTATTTTTTGGGGGGGCTCGAGATTTCCTCCTGTTCTAATATGTAGGCTCAGTGCCGTGACACAGTGGGATCAACTGATGGTTTTAAGTCAAGCAGGTGCCAGCTGCCAGGTAGAGAAGACAGGGCCCTAGCGCCGCCTATGTTCTGTGCTTCCCTGATGATCTCTAAGTGCACCTCATGCTGAAAATGAGCATAATGATTTATTTCTTACATATGGATGAAAACAGGTGAGAGAAACGCTGTAATTTCCCCCAGGTAAGTTGTGAAGTTCAGTGCAATTAGCCAAACATCCTCAAAATAGCTTTGGTTTGGTTGGCGTGTGAGCCAACCCTGAAAAGCGTAGATTCAAGTAAACAAGATTCAAATATATGTCTCGTGTCTGCTCAAGAGACTGAGCTAAGGGGAGAGGGTGAGGAAGCGCCAGCCATCTCCTTCGGAGGTGTACAAGTCTCAGAATGAGTCTGCAGAGGGAGAGAGGAGGGTTTTGAAGGTCAGCGGACAGCAAAAGAATCAGAGACTCCAAGGCGCAGAATCAGTATCAAGACCCAGAGACGGGGCTGAAACTGACGTTGGGGGTGGGGGGTAGGGGGGGTGGAGCGGAGCAGGGGCACCGTGCTAGCACTCTGTTCTTCCAAGTTCCTCGCCTCCCAGGCCTACCTCGGAGTAAAGAGTTATTCCACGGGCGGTGGGACCATTCCTAGAGTTCCGAGGGATGCGCTTGCAGTTTACCTGTTACGGATGGAAGGTGAGGTTTCGATACTAGATCCGTGATCACTAGACACCTACTGTAGCCTAATCATCCTTCTCTGTTAGGTTCATAGGGGAAGCAGTGTGCCTGAGAGCCACTGAAAGGAAAAGCCGAAATTCCACTTTACGTGCATCTGAGTAAATGCCAAGTTTGTTAGTTCAGGAGTCTTTCTTTAGGGCCCACAGCCTACATCAATGGCTTCCAAGGGACAAGGCACAAAAATCCTCTCACTCTCTGTCAGAAATGCAAGCAATAAAAAGTATGTGTGATTATCCACTGGAGGAGAAGGCAAGAGAACCAGATCCCAGAAAGGAGGCCCTGACTCAGTTTACCTGGGCCAGACAAATGAAACGGAAGAAAGGGCTGAACTAAGTGCGGGTTTATTTCCTGGAATCTGAACAACCCTCCCACCACCCTGTCCCACCCCCCACCCCAACCACCCCCATCCACACCCCCACTGCCCTATAAAAGGCAGATCTAGGAGAGAAGGGGGTAACTTGAGGCTTCCCCTTTCTCCACCACCTGCTCTTCCTAGGGTGCACTACAGACAAGTAGAACTAGCATGCCTGAGAACTTACTAGAACCTCGGAACCTTGACCCCGCCCCTCAAGGTGAGCAGAATCAGACATGCAGCTTGTAAGATCCTCAGTCGATTCAAACTCCGTCAAAGTCTGAGAAGAGCGTTGAATTTCTGGCTCCTAAATTCATGCTCTGCTCACTTCCTCAAATAAAGCTTGGCATATGGTCAATAATTAATGAAAGAATATTTGAGAAACTCTCCTTGGCACTTCTTTAATTCCATCTGAGGGGAAACAAGCAGCTCCAAGAAGCTAGGACACAGTACAAGTGATGAGTGGCTTAGCCAGAGAGAAGCACACTGAAAACAAGCAAACAAAACAACTCCAGGCATCCACGTTCAGCCCTGCCAAGTGGGACAGATGGGCATAGTAACTCCTTCCTTGCTCCCTCCCCCCATAGTCTTCCCTCCCTTCCTCCCCTGCCCCTCATTCTTAGGAGTACTAAGGTCTTGTGTTGGGTGCTATATCACACACAAGGAAATGTCACATGGGTTATCTGCCCCTTAAGGCCCAGCCCTTAAGTCCAAAATTGTAGACAGGATATAGTCGGGGTGGTGGGGGACAAACAAGCAAAAAAAAGCAAGTTGTCATGTCATTAATCTTAAAATTTAATTTTATTTAATTAATTTTCTACATGTATGTGTTTATGTGTATACATGTGTGGTGTGGATGGGTTATGTGCATACATATGTGCAGAGAACAAAAGTCCAAAAGTCTCAATCACTCTCCACTTTCTTTTCTCTATTTTTTCTTTTTGTTTTTGTTGTTGTTGTTGTTGTTGTCGTTGTGTTTTGAGACAAGGCTGTGCTAGACTGGCTTTGTAGACCAGGCTGGCCTCGAACTCATAAAGATCTGCCTGCCTCTGCCTCCCTGAGTGCTGGGATCACAGGTGTGCATAATTGCACCCGCCTTCCACCTTATTTCTTGAGACAGGGTCTCTCACTGAATTGATCACTGATTCACTGCCTCAACCAGACTCCAGACTGGCTGGCCAGCGAGCTCTGGCGATCCTCCTGTCTCCACCTCCTCTGCCCTAGGGCTCTGTAGGCTTGCTTGCACAACTAACGCCTTATTGACTGAGCCATCTCCCTAGGCCCACATCTCACCTTTAGGTGGCTGATGTGACCTAATTTATGTCCTTTTGTTGAGCCACTACCAAATCCAAGCTCTGAGCCTTTCATCAATATTTGCTTCCTACAGCTCTTTCGACTAGAGTGACTTTGCCTAGGGGTAACGGGAAAACTTCCAAGCTCTTCCTCCTGCTCGACCTGATGTGCAGCCTGAAAACCAAAAGGGCCAGGAGTCAGCAGGTATCTGTCACTGGAGTTCTGCCTCAGCATTACGGTGGGATCCAGCCATGGTAGGATTGAATATGTAATTCAGTAACTACCTGCCAAGGACTTACACTGTGCTTCCCGATAAACCCCATGGGGTCACACCTCCACCCCACTTCATGAGTAAGGAAATCTGAGGTTGTCCGGAGTTGAATAACTGGCCCCGGAACCAGCCAAGAGACAATCCCAGCTCACACCTATCTGAGCTCAAAGCTTTCTAAGCACAGGGCAAACACAGGGCCTCACTGGTCGGAAACCCGGAGGCTGCCTGTGTAAGCAGAGACTCTTTACCCTCTCCCGAGCCAGCGTGAGGCTCAAGTGGGCTTGAAGGCGATAGAGCGGTTAGAGTTCTATAAAATACAAGGTATAATTTAGCACACCGAGTACAGGGCCAATTAAAAGGCTTCAGTTCTCTATAAATGGTAACTACACATGCAAAACTACTCACCCTTAGCATGAAATATGTCCCAGGTAAGTTGATGTGCGTTTTTCATTTACCAAGTTAAAAAATATATGTTTTATGCTTGCTGTTAGTAAGGATGCTGTGTAACGATGTATTTGTGCTGGGAGCACAGGCTTGTCCCACCTTTTAAATTTGATTTTATATATATATTTGATTTTATTTATATATATTTAAAGACGAGGCCTCCGTTGGCCAGGCTGGCCTGGACTTCACTATGCTTATTGAGCTAATCTTGACTGTGAAGCCTTCCTGCCCCAGCCTCCTGAGTGCTGGGATTACAGACAGGAGACACCATATCCATCTGGATCCCATTCAAACAAACAAAGTAGGTGCTGAGGGGTTGGCTTAGTCATTAAAGCACTTGTAACCATGGGTGCCTCACCCCCATTGGCTTAGGGGCCCACCCACAATACCAGCAGTTAGAAGGTGGGAACAGCGGGTCTCCAGAGAAAGCTGGCTAGCCAGACTCACTGCTTCCTAAGCACTGAATTCAACTGAGGGACCAGACTCTATTTAAACCGTGGAGAGCAAGCAATGAAGACTCCCAACATCAACCTCAGGCTTCCACATGCATGTGCACTCACATGCCACATATGTGTGTTCACACATAGGAACACACATATACTCATGCGTACTACACACATATGGGGGAAGCAAATTGACTTTGTTTTTGTTTTTGTTTTATGAAGACAAGGTTTCTCTGTGTTAGCCTTGGCTCTTCTGGACTCACTTTGTAGACTAGGCTGGCCTCGAACTCACAGAGATCTGTCTGTCTCTGCCTCCCGAATGCTGGGATTAAAGGCGTGCGCCACCACCGCCCGGCTTTTAAAATTGACTTTTAAGACTTCCTTGAGCTGAGTGTATAACTCAGTGGTAGAATGCTTGCCTAGCACAAATGAGGGTGAGAGTGGAGGAGATTTGCTTTTAAATGAACATAATTTCATAGACAGAAAAAGAAGAACAAAAAATAAACATAAGTAAGCAAGAGATTAAGGATAATCTGAAGCTAGGTTGCATGGGTTCAAATACAAGACTTGCTACTTACTGGAGTAAAACCTCAGCAAGTCTATGTGGCATGCTGTGGTGGTTTGGACAGACAGGTACGGCCCCAGGGTGTGTGAGTGCTTGGTCCATAGGGAAGTGTGGCCTTGTTGTTGGAGGAAGTGTGTCACTGTAGGGGGCGGGCTTTGAGGTCTCAAGCTCCACCCAGTGTGGAACACAGGCTCCTCCTGGCTGCCTTCTGATCAAGATGTGGAACTCTTGGCTCTGCATGGCCTAGATGCTGCCATGCTTCCCGCCATGATGATGATAGACTAAACCTCTGAAGCTGTAAGCCAGCCCCAATTAAATGTTTTCCTTTACAAGAGTTGCCATGGTTATGGTATCGCTCCACAGCACTAGAACCCGAAGAGACATGGTATTCAAAATTGGGGTAACAGTACTTACTACTGGTATAAAGGTTAAATGAGTTAATTATATACAAAGTGCTTAATACGGTGCCTACCATAATGTAAGCACTAGGTATATGATATCTAGTAATGCTGACCTCATATAGTATTATCTACAATAGTAAAAGCTATCGGGCTACAAAAACAATTAGTTCTGTACCCTATGGTACAAACATATAATATTCTACTATATAGACATGAAAATAAGGCATAGGGTTCCAGTTCAGTGGGAGAGCACTTGCTAGCATGCACAAATCCGCAGAACTATAAGGAGGAAGCAGTAAAAGAATAATCACATAAAACAAAAAGTTTAGGGCTGGAGAGATGGCTCAGAGATTAAGAGCACTGACTGCTCTTCCAAAGGTCATGAGTTCAATTCCCAGCAACCACATAGTGGCTCACAACCATCTATAATGAAATCTGTACACATAATAAAATAAATAAATCTTTTTAAAAAAACGAAAAGCTTAAAAGGAAGGAAACTTGTAAACACCATCCCATACCATTTAACATTTGTTCAACAGAAATACAAACATTACATAGGGTACATCTATGTATAAGCTTGGGGCGGGGGGAGGGAGAGGTTGTTGACACTTTTCTGTGCTTTCCTAAACTTCTGGTGCAGAACAGCAGGTCAGTCTGGTAGCCACACAAGTCACTGCCAATCTTGTTAAAGTGCAACCTCTGGGTCAGTGGGTTGGGAATCTGTGGACCCAGCGCTTTCCACAGGCTCATCAGTGGTGCTGTTACTGCTGGTCCAAGGCCCCAGGAGGAAGCTGTCACAGCAGTGTCTCAGCGACTGTCTCAAAGCTTTGGAAACATGGGTTGCTGGATCCAAGGCTGAGGTTCTGTTTCAGAAAGTCTGGACTAGAACCTTAGAACTTGCAATATAATAGTTTCCCAGGAGATGTGGATGGTGCAGATCTGGGAACCACCCTTTGACAATCACAGTGTTGGGGGCATCTTTTCTCTCTCTCAGCATCACTAAAAATGTATAGTCTTTGCTGCCTATAAACTCAAATCCAAGCGCTTCATCCGGAGACCCCTGGAATTCCTCCAAGAGGTCTCACACTCCCACTGTCGAACCATTTTGTCTTGAGGATACCTGAGATGTCAAACATCTCTGAGCTTCCCTAGCCTTGGCTGATGTGTTTACTCCTTCCTCATGCCAAATCCTGCCCACTCTTCAAGGTCCTCAAAGGCTATTATCCCCATAAGGCCTCTTCAGAGCTCCAGGACACTTTCTGTTCCTCGCTGTGATACGTTTTAACCATTCCCTGGTTCAGTAATTGCTATCTTTCAGCAGTAAACTGGGCACCCTCTGGGCTGCAGGGAGTGTGGAGGAACTTGCCTATTTTCATCTGCCTGTGGGCCTCAGCCAATCTCCAGCACACAGCTGACACTCAGGACAGAGCGAAAGAATGAAGGAGAGGAGCCTCCCCCAGGAAGGGCGCGGAACCGTCTAGTAATGGAAACTGGAACCCTGTGCCGGCCGAGCCTGATGACCAACAGTAACAGGTGTTTCCATCTCCGATTCTGTGATTCATTCTGCATAGCTGCGCACGCACATAGCGTAAGCACTCACAGGCTCCTGGAATACAACGCCCGGCACGCAGACGTGCACTCAGTGTCCTGGGCTCTCTCAGGAGACACACTTCAGCGACAACCTGGATCCACAAAAGGGAGGAGGCCCTGCCACCTAAAATAGTAATGTCTTACTGCAAACAAAACAAGCAATGGCTCCTTTGTATTTTCCTTGCTCCCTGACGCACCTTTCTCTTTAGTTCTAAAGAAAGCTATGGGGGTGACCCCCGCCCCACCGCCCCGTCGTCCTCGCCATACACATGCACCCCTCCCCCACTGCCTCTTTCGGCCACAAGGCGCCTCAGAAGGCTGGATGAATGGGAACCAGGGGGCCCTCTTTGTCGTTAATCCTCCCCTCCTTTGAGCAAACCCAGCTTCTTCCGGGTCAGCGACGATCATCACTACCCCAATCGGGCCCGTTGTCCCCTGCACCAAGGCCAGGCACGCACAGGGTCCGGTAGCCCGCGGCGGCAGGTTGCTAGAGCAGAGAAGGGCGGGGACGAGGGCGGGCGCCGAGGGAGCGGGGGAGGGAGCTGGGAGGGGAGCGATCGCAGGAGGAGGGAGCAGCCTCGGGCGGCTGGCGAAGAGGATGGGAGTGCGGGGCAAGCGCGCGGCGCCCAGGGTCACGGCCGCAGCGGAGTCTGCGGGGCGCGAAGCCAGCGCTGGGCGCTTTTAAAGCCGGGATCGCGGCGCGCTCGAGGCGCGGGCGGCGGCCGGATGGAGAGGAAGGGCTTGGTGGCCCGAGCCTCGGGGAACCCTAGCCCGCCCGCGCTGGGCGAGGGGCCGAGGCCCGCGCCGCCACCGTGCGTCCCGGGCGGCGGAGGAGCCCCGGAGCGGTGCCAGACTGGGGCGGCGGCAGAGCCCGCGGAGCTCATCCGGCGCGCGAACGAGTTCAAGAGCCAAGGGGCGCAGTGCTACAAGGACAAGAAATTCCGCGAAGCCATTGGCAAATACCACCGGGCGTTGCTGGAGCTGAAGGGGCTGCTGCCGCCCCCAGGAGAGCGGGAGCGGGACGCGCGGCCAGCTTCTCCGGCCGGGGTTCCCAAAGCCAGCCGCCTCTCGGAGGAGCAGAACAAGACAGTTGAAGCCATCGAGATCGACTGCTACAACAGCCTGGCAGGTAAGCCGCACCCCGCCGCGCCCCCATCCCCTCCTTCCCCTGGCCTCCAGTGGCCCAGCCAGCCTAGCCACGGGTCTCCTGCTTCCCCGACCTAGTCTCTCTAGGTCCCAGAGCGCCAGTGAGGCACAACGCGGTGCAGACTCCCTCCGGTGAGAGTGGTGCTCTAGGGAGGAGATCTGTGAGGGAGGCGCTTGAGAAAAAGTATGACTTTCAAGACGATGCCTTCCAAAGGCCATAGTCATCTTCCGTTGCATACATGGTAAATCATGCCTTTAAATGGCTATTTAGACAGAGGGCGACCCAGCGGGTATTGCAGCGACTGCTATGGCTCACCGGTGAAGTTGGGTTCAAAATGAATAGGTAGCGCCCAGGTGTGCCCCAAAAGCCACGGGTTCTAAGGACAGCCCCCACGCACTGTCTGCCCTGGCTCCAAAGTTGGCCATATCTTCCCTTAAGTGAGCATCCCGGTAGAAAAAGACCTTCCCTCAAGTACACCTGCCCCGGTAGCAAAGTGGATTTTTCTAGGATGTCCTCAGCATCCTAAGCAAAACAAATTCCAAAATGCCACTTTCTTATTCCTGGATCTTGCTGGTTGCTCCAGCAGCCTCAAAGCCTCTGGGTTCAGGGTTGCTCTTTAGCCTTGCTGCCCCAGGCTCTTCTTTTGGGCTGAAGGTGCACTTTAGGGATGAGGTTAAAGTGTGTGTGTGTGTGTGTGTGTGTGTGTGTGTGTGTGTGTGTGTGTGTGTACAAATATGTGTGTGTGTTAGAAATATATATATTAGATATATAATATATACTAAAAAATTTAACACTCTGGGTCTTTCAAAGGACTTGCTGTGAAATGTAGCAAGCGGTGGCGTGAGCAACAGTCTTACAGTGACTAAATCACTGCCTCTTCTTCCCCCACCCAGCCTGCTGGGATCTGGGTGTAGACAGCTTCTCTGGTAGAATAAAAGGCTATTTCTTGGTTTCTAACCTTGGAAGTTGCCTGGACTTCCTGTTGGGGAGGGGTAATGGGGGGGGGGGGTAGATGCATCTAGAGGTTGAAATACTTCAACTACCGGTCCATTCAGAAGTGTAGATCTGCTGTGTTCTCTTTGAGCTTTGAGCACCAGCCTCCATCTGCCTTCACATGTTTGAGGTCTTTTTTTTTTTTTTTTTTTTTTTGGAGACAGAGTTTCTCTGTGTTAGCCCTGGCTGTTGTCCTGGACTCTGATCTGTAGACCAGGCTGGCCTTGAACTCACAGCGATCCCCTTGCCTCTGCCTCCCGTAGTGCTGGGATTAAAGGCGGTGCGGCACCATTTGAGGTCATCTTTAAGCAAGTGCTCTTCCACCGTGCCATCATGGCCCTACCGGGGGTCATCTTTACTAGGCTGACACCCAGCCTGAGGAGACACTTTACACGTTGTGAAGCAGCTTACAAATTAGCACCAAGAGGACTAGTAGTGCGGTTAGAGATGACATTGGTCCTAGTACTACAAGTAACGGCACCAGAGAAAAGAATGGCACCGAAAGAGGGAATATGGGAATCCATAAAAGGACACTTGATTCCTCTGACTTCCTGTAAGTCTAAGGCATTCTGGCTGGTGCCCCGATGAATAGTTAAAGGGCAGAGCAGCTGTGGGTGGAGGCAAAGGCACTCTGGGTAGCTAATGCATGATTTTGGAGTGGTAATGGAGCCTGCCCCCAGTGTTATTCACGGGTGTTCTAGGACTATATTCACCCCCACGCTTCTGGCTACCGGCCAGGAAGTAGCCAGCACCGCCTGCCCGCCACCGCACAAGTGGCTACACTTCTGTAGTCAGGCCAGCCCAGTTAGATAAGGGCTCAGGTCTGCTCGGCTTCTCCACTTCTGTCCCCATCAGACAGACACCTCGGAAAACTTCACTGGTGACAGATGGACTTTCCCTTCTGCCGCCTTTTCTGGGGCCCATCACTTATTAATGTTAATAATTTAGCGTGTGTACTACTAGGTGCCTTATATTACACTTCTACTTTTTTTTTTTTGAGACAGAGTTCACTATGTAGCGCTGACTGGCCTGGAACTATGTAGACCAGGCTCACCTCGAACTTAGAGATCCTCCTGCCTCTACCCTCAGAGTGCTGGGATTAAAAGGCACATAGCACCACGTCCATCTTATACTATTAAAAAAAAAGCAATCTGAAAGAAATATGGCCATCCACCTTGCAGAGGAGCATCGAAGGCTCCAGAACCATCCATCTCCAAAGACAAAAGTCTATTAACAGCTCAATGCAGAAAACCAGCATCGTCTGGACCTCTTTTGCTACCTGGTACCCAGACCCAAGTGGGCTCTCAAACCTCACATTCCAAAACCCTCTTGAGCTCTCAGCCCTGGTAATGGGGGGGGGGGAGGGGGAGGGGAGCATATAGTGCCTTGATTCAAGGCTCTGAGAGGACCACCTGAGGTCTTCAGATCTCATATAACAATGCGACTGATGGATGATGCTGGCCAACTTTGTCAAAGTCCACACCCTGTGTGGAAAATTCAGCACCTGGCAGGAAGGCTCCACACAGAAACCACTTTGACAAGAAGCTTGGCATTGCTCTCCTTGGGGTTGGTGCATGAAATCAGTTCCCAGTCTCTCAGAAGTTCCTGGGGTTATCAAAGGAGTAGATACCTATATCAATGTTTTCTTCTAAAAACAGCAAAACATTTAGAGAAACGCAGAATGGCCTCTCTAACTCTACCACCCACAGAAACCCATGTTTAGCCATGGCAGTGCACAGCTTTAACCCCAGCACTCAGGAGGCAGAGGCAGGCAGGTCTCTGAGTTCAAGGCTAGCCTGGTCTACAGAGTGAGTTCCAGGATAGCCAAGGCCCACATCGAGAAACTCTGTCTCAAAAAGCCACAACAACAACAACAACAACAACAACAAAAATCCAAAACAAAACAACTGGGGTATGTGTGTGTGTGTTTACAAAATAAGGGTTCTTGTCTTCCTATATATTCAGCCATGCGTCAAAAGCATTTATACACTTCATTAAAATATTTCATAGTTCAGCTTGGTGTCGAATGCCTGAATTCCCAGCATTCAGGGAGGCAGAGACAGGTGGATTACCGTGAGCTCAAGGTCAGCCTGGTCTACAAAGCTGAGTGCAGGACAGCCAAGGTTACACAGAGAAACCCTGTCTCAAAATAAGCAAAGAAACAAACAAACAAACAAAAAACAAGAAAAAAAAGAAGGAAGAAAAAGAAAAGAAATTCAGTGTGTATTTTTAGTTATGTTTAGGTAGAAAGAAAAGAATAAAAACTCATGTTGTTTTAGTTAGGGCTAGCGCAGTACATCCTGGCCTGTAAGAAAGCGTTTCCCCTTCAAGCATGCTAACCGAAAGGAGATGGGCACGAGCAGGCTCATCTTGGCAGAAAAGCAGCTGACCCTTCCATGCGGTTTTTTTGTTTTTTTGTTTGTTTGTTTGTTTGGCACCTGGGCAGCCTGATGACATGGTTCCTAAGGTGCTGTCCTTCCACATACAGCCACATGTAGAGATAGAGGCTTGGCACCGGAAAGGTACTTTGAATACCCAGAAATGCCTAGAGAATTCGGCTGTGTTGCTAAGGGATGCTGTTCTCCAAACACGAGGCTGTGGTGAGACTTCTGGAGAAAAACCTAAGCTCATGAACCTTCGTGCTCTGTCTATAAAATCCTCAGAGAGTAGCAAGGGGCTCGCTCAGGTGCAGGAGAGGCCTTAGGCTAGCACCCACCCATCTGAATGGCCCTGGAAGCCCAAGGACAGTGTGCAGTCTGCAAATGGCCCCACGGTCTGACTCAGGTTTTTGTTTTTGTTTTGGTGGGAGGATGTTGGCTAGCTGTGCGGGGCTAATAGATGAAATTTTGCATGGCTTGCTCTCTAGAAGATTCAAGGAGTTAGTGTCTTCTTCCTTCAGAAGTTCACTAGACAGGACAGTCGAAGACTGAGGGATCGAGGCCCTGTTGAGGCCACAGAGCAAATCTGCATGTGGCTGCTGATTGAGCCTTGTTGGCCCTGAATAAGACACGTGATTCTCCTGGAGCCTTGGAACCTCTTGAAGGGTAGAGTGGTTCCTCTTGAGGCTCTAGGGGCTGCATCTGGGGACGCCCAAGATTTAATGGCAACCGTGGGTATAGGTGCCGTTGGATCCGAAGGCTAGGAATTTGTGCCCTGATACTTCTCGTGGCCTGCGTTAAACACTTGTCATTTTGTTCTGTTGCCATTTTCCTATCTATTTAGAGCTACATTTGGGAGATTTGTTTTGTCTTACCAGAGGATAGACTGTCTAATCACTCTCAATGGAAGCCCCCAGCATAAAAGTATGACAAGGCCCAGTAACAAGTTCCTGCCAAGAGAAGTCCTGGGATAGTGTCCCCTGAAACTGGCTTTATTGGTGTTCGTAGACATGTCTTGAACTCCTGAGGTGAGGGCTGGGCACGTAATTTTCAGAGCTGTCCTAGTTTTGTTGTTGTTGTTGTTGTTTTGTTTTGTTTTGTTTTTTGTCAAGTTGACACAAGCCAGCATCTCTTGGAAAGAGGGAACTTCGACTGAGCAAACTCCGTCCTCCCCCCATCAGATTGGCTTATCGGCCAATCTGTGGGGTGTTTTGTTGAAATGATTGATGTGGAGGGCCTTGCCCACAGCGGTCCTGGGTTCTGTAAGAAAGCAGGTTGAGCAAAGAGCAAGCCAGTAAGCAGCGCCCCTCTGTGGCCCTTGACTGGGCCCCTGCCGCCAGGCTCCTGCTCTATCTCCTGCTCTGGCTTCCTTCTAAGGTGGACTGTGATTGGGCTGAGTAAGCCCAAATGAACTCTCTCCTCCCCCGCTGCTTCCGGTCATGGCTCTCAATCACTGCAATGGGAACTGAACTAGGACAAGAGCCTAGCACAACATGAAAACGTGGACCCCGTTCATAAGTCAGGGAAATCACATCACCAAAAGATCCCAAAGTGTAAAAGTCTCACCCCAGGGACTGGTGAGATGGCTCAGCGGTTAAGAGCACTGACTGCTCTTTCAGAGGTCCTGAGTTCAATTCCCAGCATCCACATGATGGCTCATGAGCATCTACACTGGGATCTGATGCCCTCTTCTCGTGTGCAAGTAGAGCACTAATATACATAAAATACATAAAATCTTTAATAAAAAAACAGAACTATTATAAGAATATGTTTAAAAAAAAAAGTCTCACCCAGGACATGACTGCAACCAAGTACTTGAAAGGTTAAGGCAAGAGGGCCATGAATGCGAGGCTAGCCTTTCTGGTCTCCATGGTGTGTTTAAGACCAGTCATCCTGGTGAGTTCAGTGCTAACCAGTCTGGTCTACATAAGTGAATTCAAGCTGGACTGTCTCAAAAAGAACCCAACCAAACAAGGCAAAAGATAAAACTTCCTTTCCTTTTAAGGTTCCTCTCTCTTGACATAGTGATTTTGTTTCTATTTCTTTTTTCTTTTTTCTTTTTTTTTTTTAAATTTGCTACTCAATGTCATTGCAAGTAAAAAGAAAATAAAAAAATGTGAATTGGAAGGAACGTTCCTATTCATCCCTGTTTTGTCCTATGACAGTTTTAAATGAGAATATGACTACTTAACTTGCATGTGGAATCAAAAATTACACAATTCATATTTTGTAGTTCCTACATGCATATATAATTTATTCCTGCTGGAACAGTGGAAATGCTGCACAAATGAACTGTTTTTATTTAGCTTCTTTATATGCATACTTTATATGCAGATGCCATATGCACACTTTCTACAGGGTTTTCTGATAAGTGGGATACCCTGTCCTTTCCTTTCTGCCATTTCTAGCATAAGTGGTTGGCTTAGGCCAGAGAGCTAACAGAAGGAAGAAGGAATATGATCGAGTTCTAAAGGATATTTGTGCTACTTAGAACCACCCCCAAACCTGAAGACATTTCTGCTTGAAAGGGGGTGTGGCCTCTCAGGTCTGCCCAGGTGCCCACTTAGTTACAGACACGACACCTCTACCTGCTCTCGTTGAACTCGGTGTCATGGATCTGCCGGAAGTCTATGCTTGTGGAGTAGTGTGAATTCAAACGTGAACGGGGCTTCAGAGAACAGTAAGGCACTTGTCTTACGCGCGTGTTGTACGGTGTCATCAGACTTCACCTATAAAGTGCAAGCTCGGTCTTAAGATTGCTAAGACTCTGAAAATGGCAACAGAAGAATATACAGCCAAGTGCTTGACGCTTCTGAGCAAGGGCCGGAGGCAGCTTCCTAAGCGATTCATTTTTTATATCAACCATCAGTGGGTCTGGAGAAGATGACTGAGTGGATACACCCCAGAAATACTGAGGTGGGTATAGACTTTTGAGATGAAGTCTAAAAAGAAAGAATATTCAGCAAAAAGCGTGGAGGAACCAGACAGCCTAGCGTAGAGGTGGAGGAATTGCAAACACAACAAATGGAAAGGCGGAGACTGGGAACAAGCGATTACCTGGTGGCCAGAAGATGAGATTTGGGGCAAGAATTGGGGAAAGGAGAGGGAAAGGAAGAGAGACACAAGGGGCTGTCATCCAGGGCTGTTATGTAGGTGCCACATTAGACAGCACATCATGAAGATCTTATACATGCCACTTCTGAAACCATCTCCCGAGGAAAGGGGGAAGATTAAATGCATTCAGGGAAGACACTGGGAAGAACAGTATAGCTTTCGGCTTTGAGCAGAATCTCTCAAGTGGACTCTGAAGCCCCTTACTCTGCCTCCAAGGAGCATGCATCAGGCAACCTCTAGCCAGAAACTCTGCAAGGGATCTTTTTTTTTTTTTTTTTTTTTTTTTTAAAAGACCAGACTGGCCTCAAACTCACAGAGATCTGACTGCCTCTGCCACCGAGTGCTGGGATTACAGGCATACGCCACCACGCCTAGCTCTGGAAGGGATCTTAAAAATCAGATTCCCTACATCCCAAATACTCAAGAACGTCTGTAAAGATGCAAAGGTCTGGCGCAGACAGGAAGAAATACCAACATGCAGAAAAGCCAAAAGCTGCCATCCTGAATGTTAAAGGTTGAGCAGCCATCCCAGATGGGAAGATCTCTCCTTCCACTGTACTCAGTCACCGCCAGGCTGTGCCTGTTGCAAACAGTGAGGATGGAAACTGAATGTCTCAACCAACCAGTCAACCAACCTAAGACGTCCTGATTCCCCTTGGAGTCAGATGTACCTTTGAAACAGTCTTATATTTCTGCCCAGATAATAACTGTGCCTTAGTCTCAATCACAGCACAGTAACATGTGCCCTAACCCAGACAATAGCATCAGACATAAAAAGACCAAAGATAAGGATGGAAAGCTGGCTCAGCTGTCAAGAGCATGTCCTATTCTTAAAGAGGCTCTGAGTTCAGTTCCCAGCACCCACTCTGTGTGACATCTCTGACCTCTGAGGGCACTATCTATTGTATACTCTATCAGCATTGAACTAGCAATGTGTCCAGTAGGACCCCAAGCCAATACTTCTCATTTAAAAATAATAATTAAGGTTAAGTGCCACAGAGAGTGGAATTAAGCCAGAGAATCTCTGGTTAGAATGGGTCCAGGTGATCTCTCTATTCTTCCATCTTTCTGCCAAAGGGACTTCTAAAATATTTTAGGTTTATCTTATTTTATGTGCATGAGTGTTTTGCCTGCACGTATATATGTGCAGTACCTGCGTTCCTGGTGTTCCTGCAGAGTTCCGGGGAGCACATTGGATCCGCTGGGGGTTACTGGAGTTACTGATGGTTGTGAGCCACCATGGAGGTGCTGGGAATCAAACCCAGGTCCTTGGCAAGAGCAACAAGTGCTCTTCACTGCTGCACCATCTCTCCAGTCCCCAGAGGGACTTTTAAAATGTCACCCAGGAGTTAGGTGTTCAGGAGTGGCTTTTCTTGTCTAGCACACAAGAAAATCTAGGTTTTGCCCCCCAACACAGGAAGACAGATAGCAAGCAGGCAGGCAGGACTTGCAGAGGGTACTGTTCCCCATCTGTAGTACTTCCATGTGCAAAGGACAGGTATGCCTTGGTATTAACTAGCTGGCTCAAGAATTGTGTAAGGCAAAAATTTATGATTGTAGATTGGTGTATGGCCCTAGACCTTAAGTGCATGAATTTTCTGGTCAGCATTACAAATTTGTCATTTGGCTCAATCATTTCCACTGATAGGGTTTATCTTAAACGAACCTTGTGACAACCACCACCAGGAAAACAACAACCATAGTAATAATAGTAACTAGCAGTAGAGGCAAAAAAGAGTCACATAAGCCCAATGCCCGGTGCATAGTGCATGGTCCATAAACGTGTTTGGGGGAGACTGAAATGTTTGTGTCTATATCTGTCTTGTGTTAATGAACCAAATAATCCAGTCCTTCACTAAGCATTTACTGGGTACCAGTTATGTGATGGACCCTGAGCTTGGGGATTTGCAGCAGGAACTATAAAGTGAACTCACGTGTGTATTCCATTTTGGTTGGCACAACTTTATAAGACAGACAACTTGAATTTGGAACAGTTGAGTCATTTTCCCTTGGCCACACAGTAGTACGTGGCAAGTTGGAATTTATCTGCAAGGTCTGGCATCCCAAAGGGCCGCCAATTTAGCCATTAGTGCCGCACAGCCTGGGTACTGATACGGGTCTTCTTGAAAGTCTATCAAGCTCATCTGTTTTATTTTGTGACAACACAGACTACATCTTATCGCCATTAGGAAGATAAGCTTTGGCATTTCTAGGGCGGCTCCCTTGCCCATCCTTTCCTCCTTTCTTCTGGAACTTAAGCATCCATTTACTGCGCTTGTGCCTTGGAGGATTCCCATTTCATGATGGTCCTGAGAGATCTGGGCGGGGTAGGGGTGTCCCAGCTTCCATGGCCAAGCAGAGCTGGTGTGTTAGCGACTTTTTATACTGTGACATCTAAGGCAGAGACGGAACTAAGAAAGGAAGGATTGATTAGGGCTCACAGTCTTTCATGGCTGGGAAGGGATGGTTATGGGAGTGACTTGTGGCTGAGGCAGTGAGAGCTGGCCACGACTGGTTACATGACCTGCCGTCAGGAAGAGCGCTCAGGCAGAAAGTAGGGCTACATCCCATAAACCCTGTTCCTGCTGCCCTATGTCTGCCAGCCACCTCCCCAAACGGAACCACTAAAGAAAGCCAGACTACTCAAACAACTGAGCCTTTGGGGACATTTGACATTGAAACCATTAAGCCTAACCCCCCCCTCCCATGTCAGTGGAAAGGTGACCTGGGTTTGTGTGGTCAGAGAGTAAGCTGGAGTGTGCACCTGTGTAGGAGCATAGAGAAGGCCACCCTGCCTCCTCCTCTTGGCTTCCTGCCTGCTCCCGGAGTGTGTGGCTCCAGCCACGAGTTTTGAAAAGTTCAAGAGGAAGTGCTAGGAGTATCTTGTTCACTTCTGACACAGAAGGAGTCACCTGCTGGCGAAGGAAGGTACAGGTGTGTACTCTGGAGGCGGAGCCGGCACTGATGTCTTCACACGCCCATCTTTAGGAACACAGCAAAAGTCTGGAGTGGTGCAAAGAGACCCAGACTACCTGTTCTGTCTCCTGTTTGCTGTGTGCCTTGAGCCAAGGAATTTTACCTCTTGAGTTATGGGTTTCTAGTTTGTTAAAAAAAAAAAAAAAACAAATCAAAACAAAACAAAAACCAAGTTGGATTCTGGGATCTTTAAAGTCCTACCCAGTCTCTTTTTTTGTTTGTTTGCTTCTTTTGTTTTTGTTTTTTTGTTTTTTGAGACAGGGTCTCTCTGTGTAACCTTGGCTGTCCTGGACACACTTTGTAGACCAGGATGGCCTTGAACTCACAGCAGTCTGCCTGCCTCTGCCTCCCAAGTGCTGGGATTAAAGGCGTGAGCCACCACGCCCGGCTCCTACCCAGTCTCTTAAAGATAAACTTCCTAGATCCTTCTCTTCTGATCAGCATGCTCTGAGTGTCCTTAAAGAGCCAAGTCTCCAAAGATTTATTATGCAAAAAGGCACAATGCAGAACAGCATTTAAGATGACGTCCCTTATTTCAATCTTTAAGAGAAGATAACAGTCTTCATATTTGAGATTATGTGAAATCGTAGTGAATCAGTTAATGGTCACCCTTGAAAAAAGAGGTTGGTTAAGAATTTCAGATAGAGGAGAAACAAAGAAGCCCATCTTTTTATTAAAAACCTCTCTTATTGGTTTTTCTAACTATATGATTCATAACTTCTTAAAGAGAAAAACTATGTGTAGAGAAATTATGAGGTCTCTCACTTTCCTTATATTTACCCCCAAGGTAATGCAACATATAAACATATATTTCAGTATCACTCTGGCAATCAGCTATGTCTTGTCTGTCCTTGTCTGATAGTAACATCAAAGATATCAAACAAATTATCCCAGGCCCCATATTTTCTCCTTACGCTCCTGGTAGGATCCAGTCCACATACAGAGCTCAATCCTGGCAGCACAGTATCTCCACAGAGTAGGGAAGAGTGCCATATAGTAGCATAAATTTGGGTCTGGGAGTGAGACAAGGAAGAGTATGGGCGGGGCTTGAGTGTGGTCGGGGCTTGAGTGTGGGCGGGGCTTGAGTATGGGCGGGGCTTGTGACATTGGTCCCGATAATTACTGCTCTCCCATTTGAGAAGGGCTGGGATAAGTGTTCAGGATCCTTGTTTAGGAAATCTTTCCTGATGCTGGCTCCAACAGAGCAGCCAGGCTACCAGAAGGAAGCCTATTTATTCATCTGATCTTTCCTGGACACCTGCCATGGCTCTTCACCACCCAAACTTGAACCTCTCTGCTCTCAGAATGCCATGTCGGGGCCAGCCTTTGAGGCCAGGCTCTGCCGAAAGCCTGCTTGGCAACTTCAGGCACGTCCTATCATTCGGAAGCTCAGTTTCCTATATATAAACAGCGGCAGCCTCTCTCCCTTTCAGGAGCGCCGAACCACCTGGATTTTGAAGGGCTTTTAGCCATCTTCCTGTCTCATCCTTTGTCTCTGGGAACTGCCAGCTCCGGGCAGGGAAGCGGGAGACAAACTCCCTTTTATTCCAGGTTACTCATGTGTGCTGACAACCACTCATTCACAGAGCTTGGCTGAGATCTCTGGGCAACACTGGCAACTCAGAGAAGAGGCCAAGGGACTTCCTTGTCTCCGCGGAGGTTAGGGGTGGATATGGGTCTCCTGAGAGGACGGTGGGTTGAGGAGGGGTTAAGCCAATATAAACTTCTCTATGGCTCCTGCATTGACTGACGACCCGGAATAGCACCCACTGAGGCTCTATCTGCCCTGACTAGTCAAAAGTTCTGACCTTTGACTCTAACCACACAGTCATTTAGCACTGGAAATTACACCATGGAGTCAGGGAAAGAAACAAAAAGCTTTTGAGACATAGGTTGGCAAGGGCAAAGAGTTTTGGGGAATAGATCATGGCCAAATTATAGCATCTTACAAATAAGTCACCCTTGGCATAACGCTGAGTAGCCTTGGGGAGATCTGAAAGTTTTGGTCATGCCAAGTCAAAACTGAGCACTTTTCTCTAGGGGACCTATCATCTCCGAATTGTAGGGACACACAACTATTAGAAAATTGAGTGGACTCTTCTCTGATACCTTTAGGGAGGGCTGTGTGCCCACCCATGCTCAGAGAGGCGGAGGGAAGAGGCAAAACACAGTAAGCCTGAGCTGTACAGCAGGCCTCAGCGATGGACAGGGCGGCATAATGGAGGAAGAGCCTTGTTTAGTGTAAGGATCTTGAGCCATTTTGTTGATTAGTGCATGGAGATAAGATTTGTACCACATGAGAACACAGTGCCAGGCATACAGAAGAGGATTAAAGTGACAGTCGTGTGCAGAGGTGGCTATATTAATGACAGCAGAGGTAAGTATATGGGAGGAGATGAGGAGGTGGTGGCAAAGGAGGCTCTAGGAACATGGGAAGAATATGGGAAGACGCTCAGGGCAAAGGAAGGGCCATGGAAATTGCATCCCCCTAGGCAGCTACAGGGTAGGAGAGGTGAGCAAGATGTATCCCACAGCTTTGGTGTACATGTGGGGAGGCTGAGTGAAGGAAAGGTTGATCCGATGCTCCCTGAGAGTCAGCTGAATTCCATCAGGACCCTCTTTCCTAGCCCCAAAAGGGTCAAGAACCTGTACCCGCTTTCAGCTTCTCAGGATTAAAGGATCCATTCAGGAAACACGTAGAAATGCTTGGCAGGCACTGGAGAAATGGTTCAGTGGGCAAAAGACTTGTTATACATGCTTCGATACCAGAGGTCAGATCCCCAGCACCCACATAAATTCTTGGCAGGAGTGGTGGTCCACCCGTAAGCCCAGCGCTTGGGAGGTGAAGACAAGTGTATCTCCAGAGGCACACTCCTACCTAGACTAGCTGAATCATGCATGAGCTGTCTGTTCAACCAAGAGACCTTGCTGCAGTGTATATGGTGGAGAGAGACAGAGGGGGACACCAAAGTCAACCTCTAGACTCCATAACATGTACACACCACACACCACACACACACACACACACACACACACACACACACACACACACACACACACTCACACGCACTCACACACACTCATCAGCCAAAAATAAAATTAAAAAAAAGAAAAGAAAAGAAACTGCTGAATTCTTGGCAGTCATGGGCTCCAGGCTGAAACCGTTTACGTGAAGGAGGCTCAGTTAGAGGAGTCTGAATGTGTCTGTCCTCCGCATTCCACCTCCTGCCTCAGGTTCCCCCCACCCCACCCCACCCCCCAGCTTCTTTCTTTGAACTGAACCAGCAGGGAACGAACTACAGGCAGGGCGGGTGCTCTCACAAATCAGAGCTGTCCCTCAGCTGTCTGACAGCGAGGACTTGATGAGAAGAGAAGACACATACTGTGATCCTTTGGGTCCCCGTAGGTCCCATAGAGCTGAACAAGAAAGCTGCTGGGATGATGGGATGAGACGGAGCAGGTGCTCATGGGAGAAGCCCCAGAGACAGATGCTGCCCGTCTTCTACGTGCTGTGCAGGCACCTAGACCCCAGAGCTGCCTCCCAGGCTGAGGATGGGAACAGCTCTGGCTTGGCTGGGTATCCTGGGAGTGAGAGAGTAGTGGTGTCCTGCCCTTTGGCTCTCTCCTCTCAGGTGTTTGAAGGGCAGAATGCCACCAGTCCTCTCAACCCCGACGACACACTGTCTGTGTGGGAACTCTTCTGTCTTTAACAGAATATAAGCCAAGTGTTTGTTTTGTCTTTGTGTCTTGTCTTAATGGCTTCTAATTAGAAAATAAAACAGTGTGGTAATTAAAGTTGTTGAGAGTATAAAAGGTTATGACAACAAATAAAGAAATAGTCATCTGCCACTGTACTTCATGGTCACCTCTCTCCAGTTTATTAAGGAATGAAGTTGGTCTCCTCTGCCTCTTTCAGCCCCGTGCATTGCTGCTCGGTCCCCTACGTGTCGTGTCACCAATGGCAGTCCAGTCCTCACTGCTGTCACACTACAGACCACTGACTTTCATACCATTACACTAGTCTGTGGAGTTCAATTTTTACTGGGTTATGGGATGCATAAGGAGTTTCTGTCTCTCAGAAAGTCTTTTTATTATGACTTATCAGCCATCACACTATGAGGAATTAATCATTAAACCCTTACTTTTTGACAAGTCCCTTCTACCTTCCATGTTTATTCCTCTTCTTCCCTCATTTCCATGTCTTAGCCTCCCCCAGTTCCTGCCATTACTTATGCGAAACAGCTTGGCTGGTTTTTGTCCATTTGAATTTACCCAGTACCTGCTTCCAAGCTTCCCCACGCTCATCTGAGGCAACTGTTGAAGATAATTCTGTGTGTGTGTGTGTGTGTGTGGCGGGGTAATTTCTAGCCTAAGGGGGGCAACTTTTTAAAAAAGTATTCAGTGTACAAATTTTTGCATTCTTCATTTTTCCACCGGTATTTTCCATTAAGAATAGTTTTGGTGCCATTAAATATTATAATTCTCTACAGGGTTCCAGTTGCCTTGGTGTGGCAGTATTCATCTAGGTGGCATCCTACCAGTCAGTGTTTTGTTTATTTTAACAATCTGCTCTGATACCTTGCTGAGGCTGTGTGCGGCTCTTCCTGTTGTAGTTGTGCCTGTTAACTCACCTCAAGCCTCTGATAACACGATGGACGGCTAGTGGGAGGGACAATAGGGGCAGAAGGGATGCCATTGGGGTCACAGAAGAATGGCAGGAAACGTTTCCAGAACATAACCATCTGGGTTGTTGTTGTTGTTGGTGTTGTTTTGGTTAGGTTTGGTTTTAGTCTGTCTTAGTTACTGTTCTATGGTTATGAAGAGACACCATGACCAAGAAAACTCTTAAAAAGAAAGCATTAGTTGGGGCCTTACTCACCGTTTCAGAGGATTAGTCCTTTTTCATCGTGCCTGCAAGCATGGCTGCACATAGGCAGGCATGGTGCCGGAGCAGTAGCTGAGAGCTTTACATCGTGATCTGAAGACAGCAGAAGCTTCTTTCTTCCGTGTCCTTTCTGTAGGCTTCCACAGGAAGGGCGTGGCCAGACTAATGGTGGGTGGGTCTTCTGACCTCAGGTGCTATGAGCCGTTCTCATCCGAGCTACCGTAATATCCAAAAAGAACAGGAGAAATGCTGGCTTCTGATTGCTTCCCGCCCCTGGCTCAGGGCCAGATCAAGGTTCTGTTTTCAGACAGAGCTGACAAGGGAAAGATCATACCAGGTGGGCTTATCCCGAGTGTGTCCGGTGATTGTACCCGTTATCACATAGCAAATAGCCAAACTGACACTCCCCAAGACCCAATTCCAGCCAGAAGAGTGGCTAATCATAGAGACTCAGCACACACCGTCCCATCAGCCTCTATTCTCCCTGCGCCTCCTCCCCCAGTGTCTTCTATATCACATCAAGATCAAGAGTGAGTTTTGGGGACTGTAGTTGGGAGACTTTGAGAAAGAGCTGCTGTAACAGACTCTGGGGACTTCCTAATTGGAAACGGCAAGAGCCCGGTGCCATAGGCTGAACTGACCTCAGGACGTGGTGCTACAGCTCTCTTCACTGGGATCCAATATGCCGTAAATGACTGTTAATATAAGCCTTCAACTTAGAGGATGCTAAACTGGCTTTCCACCCTCAGTCCTTCATCTGCCACTTAACAGCCACCCCATCGTCCTTCAAACTTCATGGGAGGTTGGTTCCAGGAGCCCTGCCAGATGGCAAAACTCTGCAGATCCTTTAGTCCCTTATACAGCATGGTGTCATATTTGTGTGTGGCCTCCACACATCCTCCTATGTACGTTAAATCATCTCTAGATTACTTTCATGACCTAAAAATGCAATTGCTATTCTCACGGCTGTGATAAATACTGTCTTAGGAATGACAAGTCTGTTTAATACAGATGCAGGTTTTTTTTCCTTTCTCTTTTCTCCCCAAATATATTTGATTGACAGTTGGTTGGATCCCTGCAGTGTGAAAGAAGGGATGGCTTGCCAGCAGAGTGACTATGAATAAAACCTTGAAGAAAGCAGTATCTTTTGAGTGCCTTTCCTGTACGTCGTCAGCACATGCCACGAAGAGCGAGTCCTTATTGACTAGCTTTACCGAGAGCATCTGCCTGGGACCCACAGTGCTCGTGAGATAGGAACAGGTATGATGAAGCGTCCCAGCGCTGGGTCATCCAACTGGAGGCTTCCGGGATAGGAAAATGGCAGATTGGTAATGGCAAAGGATCTCTCCAATGAGAGCATTCGAGAAACAATGAAAACACAAGAAACACGTGACAGTGTTTGTATTGAATCTAGTGGGAGGAGCCTGTGGTCCTTTGCAAAAGTAGGAGGTCCAAAATTTGTGGTGAAGCAACAACAGTTTCCCTCCCCCGCGAGATAAACCTGCCAAGGGCATCCTGAAGGTGGGCGTGGCAGCAGCATAGCGGGAGACTCCTCGGTCTGGTCTGGTTGTTAGGAAGGGAACATATTTCTGAGAACAAAGACGCAGCTCCTTGGAGGGTGCTGGCTCCCATCTGGACATCCTCCTGCTCCCAGTCAGTTCCCACTCTTTAATCTTGGAAGAAGCCTTTGGAGAATGGCAACACCAGGTTCAGCTTCTGTGGGTGTGACTTGGGAGTAAGTGGCCCCGACTATCTCCCTCCTAATTGAGTGCAGGGCTTAGAGCGCCTAGGAGGAGCTGTATGTTCGCAGTGAAGGCTTCTGGGAGAGAACGAGTCACTTCCCTTCAGGAGTGTGGCCGCTGGAAGGCTGTCAATGGCCCCAGTTCACGACTGACACACAGGAGCACACAGGCAGCCATGACTGACACACAGGAGCACACAGGCAGCCATGACTGACACACAGGAGCACACAGGCAGCCATGACTGACACACAGGAGCACACAGGCAGCACTAACTGGACTTGAAGTTGGAGGGGACAAGTAGGACTGACGGGTGGGTGTGACCAGGGTACGTTGTATACATGCATGAAATTTTCACAGAATAAATAAGAACCTTGAGGTTTCCTCTCCACCCCCATTGGCAACAATTAAGCAAAAGGAAAGAAAGTCACTTAACTTGCGGAGCCTCAGCTTCAGGAAGCAGAGCCAACAATACCTGCTAGGTTAATGACCGCCATGGCAGGCGCTAGGTGAGGAATGAAAATGCTTAGAGTTGCAGAAGAGTCGTGTATCATAGACAGCTGCAAAGATGGGTGTTTCCTGACTTACCCATATGACTATGAAAAGTACATTTTTAGTGACTAAAACAATGCACCTCCTCAGCTGCCATCTTGTGCCCCCGCCTGTGCGTGCGCCTTATCTCAGCTGGTCCTGCCCAAGAGCTCCTGAGCGCGAACCCTAGTCCCCCGCACGGCCCCATTTCCACACTCCGACAAGATGGAAGAAACAATCATGAACGAGGAGAAACTCGCCAAACTGCAGGCACGAGTGCACATTGGTGGGAAAGGAACTGATCACAGAAAGAAGGCAGTGCTTCACAGAACAGCCACAGCAGATGATTAAAAAGCAAACCCAAACCAAACCAACCAAACAAAAACAGCAGTTCTCCTTAAAGAAGTTAGGGGTAAACAGTATGTCTGGTATTGAAGAGGTGAACATGTTTGCAAACCAAGAAGCACTGATCCATTTTAACAACCCTAAAGTTCAGGCATCTCTGGTGGCAAACACCTCCACCATTGTGGGCCACCCTGAGACAAAGCAGCTGACAGAAATGCTCCCCCGGCACCCTAAACCAGCTGGGTGCAAACAGTCTGACTAGTGTAAGGAGGACTGGCTGAAGCTCCGCCCAAACATACTGTGCATGGAAAAGCACCACTTGCTGCTGGAGAGGAAGATGGTGATGATGAGGTTCCAGATCTAGTGGAGAACTTTGGTGAGGCTTCCAAGAACGAGGCAAACTGGACTGAGGCAGCTTCTGAAGAAGGTGACACTTGGAGAAGTTACAGGAGCTGCTATTTCAAATCATGACTGCTTTTTCAGAATTCTTTTGTTTATGATCTGATAAAATCTAGATCTCTAATATTTTAAAGCCCAAGCCTCGCCCTCGCCCCCCTGCCCCCCGCCCCCGGACACTGCAGCTCTTTTCAGTTTTTGCTTATACACAGTTCATTCTTTGCGGCAAACTAAGCCGAAGAAGCCTGGGAATAAAGGTTGGAAAAGGTTAATAAAATTATTTACCTAGTTAAAAAAAAAAAAAAAAGAATCTATTTGATGACCACATCTGAGGTCATAATTTCATTAGAAAGAAAGTCTCGAAACACGTTCTATACAAGCCTTACCAGTAGGCAGGAGTTTGTTGTAATTGGTAGACTTTCTAAAGGTCATACATTCTCATCTCAGTACGCTATTAATAGAAACGAAGGAGGTGGGGGCACCTGATCGCTCAGGAGCTAGCTACGAGAAACCAAAACTCACTTTACACTCAGTAGCAAGAGCCTGACAGGATCTCCTCCCTTGCGACCTAGGAACTGAACTCTTAGCTGTTTGTACAAGAGAAGGCAAGGGTGGAAAAAACTGTCCCTGTCAGCTTTATCCACAATAACTCACAACTCACAAACCGTATGGTGGCAAAACCATTCTGTAACTTAATTTTAGTAGAGGGTAACTAGATAGCTCATGTGTGCCTTGGCAGATAAAGGATTAACAGTGGTGCATCCACTATTCGGAGGCAAGGGGGAGTGAGCTGTTGATGCCTGTGGCAGCTTGGATCACAAGGGGATTGTGTTGGCTAAAAATGAATCTAAAACATTTGATACTATATTATTCCCTTTTCTTCCCCTCCCCTTTTTCTCTCTTTCTGTTGTTAGTTAGTTAGTTACTTACTTAGTTAGTTTTATAGGAGAGGATTTCTCTATGTAGCCTGGGCTGCCTTTGAATTTACTCTGTATCCTAGGCTGGCCTGAAGCCCACAGTCCTCCTATCCCTAAATTCTGAATCCTAGGGCTATGATGTGTCCAGCCCATATAACCATTTTGAAATGACAAAATTTAAAGCACAGGAAAAGAGATTGCCAGCTGCTGGGGACAGAGGACAGAGGAGGGTAGGTATATATTTACAGTGACTGACAGGAAGGCCTAGACTCCAGTCCTGGACCAACAGATGGCCCAATCTCTAACACTTCACTTTGTGGCCTTGGGCAAGTGACTCAGCTTCCTTGTAGCTCTGATTCTTTATCTGACAAACGGACAAGATACCAGAACATGCCTTGGAGGCGATGCCAAGAGCAACTCGGAGCTCAGCAAGTGAGTCTAGCCCTTTGTGCTCACTCCAGACTCCCCAGTACTGTGCTGATTGTTCTCCTGAGAGGGGCATGCGCACTGATGCACAGCTGGACTCCTCTGACCTCACTGTGCAGCACTTTATCTTGCCCCCTTCTCTATCCCCCTGCCCAGGTTCCTCCACTCCAGCAAGAAATCTCGAGTCATCCAGAGAAGTAGCTAGGATGTCATGGTTTGACAGGCTGTCTGCGAACAATTGGTTGTCTAGACATGCAGTTTTCCCAGCTCTAGAACTTGGGTCATCTGACGCTCTGCCCTTTGGCTTGTCCTGGAGTACCACCTGGCTGTCCTGGGATTAACAGCTGCGTGCTTCTTTAGAAGGACACATCTGGGAGCTGCAGAGGGCACAGCACTTCCTGCTTTTCCAGAGAACTCAAGTTCAGCTTCCTATAGCCGTGCAAGGGGCTTACAACTGCTTGCAATCCCAGGTCCAAGTGATCCAATACCCTTTTCTGGCCTCCATGGGTACATGCACACATATGGTGTGTACACACACACACACACACACACATCTTTAAAAAGGAAAAGAAAAGAACGGAAGGTTTGTCATCTCAGTACTTCAGGAGGCTGAGGCAGAAAGGAGTCTCAGCTTCACGTCAAGAAGCCTGAGCAATTTAGTGAGATTTCCATATCAAAATAAAGATTAAAAAAAAAACATGACCACACATGTTGGCATGGATGTAAGGAAAAGGAAATGCTTGTTCACTGCTGACAAGAGTGCAAACTGGTGCATGCAGCCACTATGGAAATCAGTATTGAAGGTTCCACAAAAAAAAGCTAGAAATATATCTACCACGTGATCTGTCTATACTGCTCTAGGCTATCTGCCTAAAGGACCCTGTGTTCTACTACAGAAATACCTGCTCATCCATGATCATTGTTGCTCTATTCCTAATAGCTAGGAAATGGGAACAATAGATTACCTATCCAGTAGTAAATAGACAATGAAAATATGGTACCTTTACACAGTGGAATATTATTTAGCTATTAAGAAAAGCAAAATTATGAAATTCATAGGTAAATAGATGGAGCTGGAAACTGTCGTTCTGAGTGAGGTAACCCAGACCCAGAAAGACAAATGTTGCGTGTTTTCTCTTATTGTGAATGCTAGCTTCTAATATGTGTATTTCTTTTGGAATACCTATAGAGGACAGGAAGTTAGCATAGAGACATGAAGAGGGTAGTTCACAGAAAGGAGATAGAACATAGTGCTCTAAAGGGCTAAAGAGGAGTAATGGAACAGAAAGGGTTATTTTGGTGTAGGGGATAGGAGGGAAAGTAGAGGCAGGAATGTCAGAAGGAGTAAATAAAACCAAAGACCTTAAGAAAAAGCCATTTGGAAACCTACTACTTGTAGATGCGTTGTAAAATACAGACATCCACACATATAAAACTTAAAGTGTAGTAGTTACCTTATAATGGGGCAACAATTACCCTGCTAGATGCCACAGGCTAACAGATAAAAAAGCCTAGTGCCAGGAATGAAGTCACCTCTTCTGAAGCTGCTGGCCAGTGGGTCCTATATACCCCCCCAAACATTATATATAGGCTCTTTGTCATCGTGCTTGGTTGCCATCCTTCCAGAGCTTGTCATTGGACCTTGTTACTGAATACAGCGATGCCTGAGTCACAGAACACGGAGAGACCAAGCTAGTACTCACCTGCAAAATCCCTACCTGCTGGCTAGCTTTTATAGTTCTAGAAGATGTTAGGTACACCACCAGAAGAGTAATTACCAGTCTCAACCAGATGTGAACCGTGAAAGCTGTAATAATGACCAGTCTAGCAAGATACGCTCACTGGTTCAGCAGTGGCAAGAGTGCCATGGGAGTAACCAACCATATTCTGGTTTGGCTAAAAGCCTGCTCCACAAGATGAAACCCGTACCTGGCACTATCTGGGCCAAGGACCTGGGGCTAAACAGGTCATAGGGGAGGATCTACTACTAATGGACATAATATTGAGCCAGCTCCTAATAATTTACATAGACTTTCATCAGAGAAGTTTCTTTATGCAGTAGACAGTGATGACCAGAGAACACAGCTGGTCAAGGTCAGAGAAAGAAATACTCAGCCCTAAATGGGACATCTATAACCCCTCCTCCCTGGAGCCTCATGGATCGTTGTGGAAGGGGGGATCAGAAGGATTGTAAAAGGCAGAGGCGGTGCATGACTACAAGGAAACAGTGCTTCCCAGACGCAGCAGGCTAAGCGCACATATGAACTCACCATGGTCAGGACAGATGCACAAGACCTGTGCAAATTCGACCCAGACAGAACCCCAGCATGGAGACAGGAGGTGGGCTATAAGCTCTCACCCCTAGCTGAGAAGCTATTGGCTGAGACAATAACTGCTGGGAGAGAGGGGAGGGGGAGGGAGGGAGGGAGGCAGGAACAGAGAGAGAGAGAGAATCCATTTCCTTTAAGGCCGTGGCCCCTAGTGCATTGACCGCATGGGAGTGGGAGGTCACATATCCTAGGGTATCTGAGCAGCACACGTTGGACTTGATGGATTCAATGAAAAAGACACAAAGGTAGGTGAGTAGGTAGGGAAGGGGTCTAGATATGGGATGAGTTTGGGGGTGCAGTGAATATCAAAATATATTGTATGAACTTCTAGAAAAACTAATCACAGTGAGAAAAGTAAAGAAATGAAGGGAGTACTGGAAGGGAGATGGGGACGTGCAAGAGGTCCCTGGAGTCCTTGGGAGCCTGAGTCTGTAGACGAACGGCACAGGGATCCCCACATTATATAAATCTCTGTGGATGGGTTTACGAGAAACATTCTCAAGATTATGGGTTTCTCTAGATTTCAGAGCTAGCACCGAGCGACATTTTCCCACCCTGGTAACAAGCCTACAAGGAAAACGCAGCTAGCAAACACACCTGCCTCCGTATTGACCATTTTTTCCCCCCAACACTGAGATGTGGAGAGATGGGGTTTTAAACCCAGGGCACACAGCAGATTATTATGCTGGGGACACTAGTTACTCAATTTCTCTCAGGAGGCAACTTACCTCCTACTAAAAATATTTCTTCTGCCGTTACCATAGGCTCTTGGGCCTTACAGAGCCGAGGACCAACCTATTCGCCGTCACCACGTTTGTTGCCACAGCTTTTTAGACTCCTGGCTCTGGTGTTGTGGGGACGCTAGGGGAGTCCAGTCACTGTGGTGTTGCTTGCTCTAGCCATAAAGCTGTCAGCCAGCGGGGACAACGAGATCTGGCAAGGAAAGGGGCTGAGGGCAGGCAGCCATAGGGCCTGAGGTTTTGTCACATAAAGGGTGGAGGTTGCTGTCCCCAGGCTGATCTGTAAGAGAACAAATGGAGCCAGAACGCTCTACCCACACCTCCCCAGCCCCGTCTTCTCCTCCTGGCTCCACACGTTCTTTTTAAATATATGTCCTGTATTTACCAAACCCAGTGTGGAAAATACACCACTGGGAAGAAAATTGGGAAGTAAAGCCAAGGACCAAGCCTAGATTTGAGAAGTAGTTGGAGCAAGTGGAACTCTGTGCACAGCACACTGTGAGACAAAAAGCAAGGAAGCAAAACTTTGTATGGGCAGAAGAGAAAATCAGCACTTTCGTGGAAAGGTGAAATCGGGTTTTCTCACCTATTCTCAATAATACACTCCTGTAGCTTTGTGTGGCGGGGATTCGAGGTAGAAATGTTGTGTGATCCATGCGTGCATTGCTGGGTGGGTCATATTTGTAAGTGGCTTCCTGAGGAAACAATGAGAAGCCAGTGCTCGTCCCAGCACTATATAATGCATATGTGCATACCAATGGTGTCGTTTTATCACAAGAGTGCTCACAGGCATCGTTAACTTGTTGAACACAGAAGGGAGGCCCAGGACAATTTTGAACAAACTTTTTGCCCAAGGCCCCTGCTCAGATTCCAGCTCAGAGCTGTGTCTCCAGACTCACATCTGATATTCAGCCAGGGTGGCCCAAAGTGGTGGCCATCTATCTCAGTCAATAGGCCGAATGTCACCTCTGCCTGGACCCTTCACTCTCTCCATTTTACTACTGTGCCAGTGTTCTTTGAAATAAATTCAAAAGCAAGTCAAGTGACTTGACAAATTGGGTAAAAATGGCCTCCCCAGGATGTAATGGCTGCTCCTGGGCTACCACATGGGAGGGTAACGTGGGTTCTCTGAGGCTGTAATAAATTACCTTGGCTTGGAGGGCTTAAGGTCAGGAGGTCAGTAGGGAAATTTCCTGCTCGAGGTTGAGAAAAACAACTGTTTATCCAAACACCTGATAGCCTCAGGTGTCATCGGGTTTCGTTTCGTCCTGTGGGCTTTCTCCATTTGTGTCTGTGTGTCCATCCAGATTTCTCCTTTATTGAAAGACGTTTGAATTAAGGCCTACTCCAACACCGCCTCTCTTTAAAAAAACTCACTACTAATACATCACTTACCCCTCTCTTTCTTCCCTCTCAACTCCTCTCCTGTCCCTCCCTCAAGTTCATGGCCTCCTTTTCATTAATTATTGTGTGTGTGTGTGTTTGTGTGTGTGTGTGTGTGAATAAATACATAGACACAGCCTACTGAGTCTGTTTAGTGTTACTTGTATGTATATGTTTTGAGGACTCACTATTTAATATTGGATAACCAATTAGAGGGCTCCTCCCTGGGGGTGACTAATTCTCCCCCTCCCAGCATTCCTTGGTTGCTTGTCACTCTTCATCAAGGGGGGGTGGAGCCTCATCCATGTTGGGATATTAACTAGTGTTCAGGTTTGTTAGTCATTGGAATTGTTCAGGCCTTGTTTAGGCAGCCATTCTGTTGAGATTTCCTAAGTGTAGCTTCCCAATTATATCTATAAGGCGTACTCTCCTGACCGACTTCCTGGTCCTCCAGATCCTGTAGTCTTTCCACCTTCTCTTCCTTAATTGGTCGTTCCCTGAGCCCTAGGGATAGGGGCCTTATCAGCTAGAGCTGGGCACTACATGGTCAATTGTTCTCAGCATTTTGACCAGTTATGGCTTTCTGTAATGGTCTCCATTGCCCTTCTCAGGTTTTTTTTGTTTGTTTGTTTGCTTGCTTGTTTTCTAACCTCTAATTAAGATTACATTCATAGGCATTGAGGATTACGACTCTTACATGTCTTTTTTCAGAGCAGGGAAGCCGCTTTGTAGAATGGGTTCCCTCTCCCTCCCAGCCCCAGGTGGCTCCTCCCTTCCCATCCACGCACCACTTCCTTTCTAGTCACCAGGAAGAACACACTAGTGAGTCAGCCAGAAGAAAAGTCAGTGGCTGCATGAACTTGTTCTTCCCCTCATCTGGTTTCTCTTCATCTTGTGCCAGTTGGTGGCATCTTGCCCAGCCAGTCACTATCCCCTGAATGCAGCAGGAACAACCACCACCACCACCAAAAACAAACAAACAAACAAACAAAAAACCAACCCCCCCCCAAAAAAAACAAAACAAAACAACAACAACAACAAAAAACAGGTGCCAAAATGACAGGACCCACTGGGTCTCAGTGTAGTTGCCTTAGGGATCGTCAAACGTAAAGTTTTCTGTGCTCATGGCTGTGCTTGAAGCTCCTTGTGTCACCCATTCTCCAATTTGTAAGAACATAGATGTCTTTGTGGAGCTGACGTAGCCTGCCAACTCATTTCATAAAGTCATACCACACCACCCAAGTAGGCAGCCCAGGAGGAGTCTGTGATTGGAGTGGTTGGAAATTTACAGCCTCCAAATTCACCTGTGAACCACACCGGCTCCTGCCACCGTCACCAGTTAGCCTGGACAGAGTGTCCCTTCCAGTTCTTCTGCAGCATAAGATAATCTTATCTTAATTTCTCTATTCTCTGTTGCCTAATCAATTCCAGACATGTCCACAGACTTCTCAGAACACTCAGAAGTCAGAAAGCTAGTGACGTGTTTTCAAGGAGGCTCTTGGAGATGGCTGCTGCAGAGCATGGGCCCATCATCGTGAGTCCAGTGCAGACATGTCTCCCACCGTGCAACTCTTTTACTGCCAGCTACCTCTTCAGAGTCCAGGCTAAGCTCACTGTGCTGTGCTGGGTAACAAGCTTGGTCGCCAGTCACTCCCCAGACTTGCATTCCTGGGCTGCCGATATAGCTGAGCAGTAGAGCGCTAGCCTAGTATGCTCAAGGCCATGGGTTTGATTCCTCGTACTTTAAGAAGACAAAAGATAGATAGATAGATAGATAGATAGATAGATAGATAGATGATAAGTAGGTAGATAGAAGATTGATGGATGGATGGATATGTGTGTGTGTGTGTGTGTGTGTGTGTATAGACAGACAGACAGACAGACAGATGACTTGTCTTGATTTAATGGTTGGCTTAACAGCTTTGCTTCAAGAAAGAACCTTCTGTAAGGCGTTGCTTTGGGAGATCACCTCCAACTCTCATGAGAGAGAGAGAGAGAAAGAGAGAGAGAGAGAGAGAGAGAGAGAGAGAGAGAGAGAGAGAGAGAGAGAGAGAGAGACTCAGGAGTAGGACTGATAGTCTTGGCTATTGTCCGTCTATTCGGACAGTAATCCCCTAAAGAAGATACCTCACTCAACAGTGGCTATGGAAGTCCTTTTAATGAGGAACCAAGGAAGCAATTGTATTTTTCCATTAAGAGGCCAAGGCTTCCTCCAGCTCCCCAAAGCTGCTAGATCTAAAAGGATGCTAGGGCCTATTTAATAGATTTTTAACCCTCACCCCACCTCCTGTTTAGCAGATAGAGAGCCAACAGATGACAAAGAGGAAGTGCTTTTTGTTATGTTGGTTAGAGGCAAAGGTGGGATGAGAACCTCAGCCTTCCGCCTCCCAGTCTAGGGGACACTGGTCTGTGCCACACGGCACCGTTCAGCTCTGGTTCAAACAGAGAGCAGATGGCGGCGGCAGAGTGGAAGGGCACTTCTTCCTCTGCAGTCAGTCTGAAGTGACGAGGAGATGCAGATGAAGGGCTCAGACTCGCAGAGGAGCAACAGGGGGACACAACAGGGGTGTCCCCATACTAGCTAGTCCTACCTGCTGGATGTCACACATTGGTGCATGCTGTCTGCCTGTCCGGTTCCATTTTAGTTGAATATCCTGAAAATCCACATTTACTCCGAGATGGAAAGGAAAGTCTTGGTGCCTTGCTTTTCCAGCTTCATTGTTCTCGAAGGCTTTCCACTGGGCTCTCTGACCTAGCCTGATGTGGCTTCTTGGAGTTCCTCAGACAGTCCTTGCAAGGGTGTACACATGTGTTCCCTCTCAACAAGTGTCTGTTTCTCTTTCCCTCCGTGCCCCACTGTCTCCCGACCCTGCCTAGAGAACTTTTCTTAGTTTCCCTTTGGCCAGTCATCCTTAAACTGGAGTGATTTTGCCTCTCTGGGGGACATTTAGCAACATCTGGGTGTATTTGTCCATTGTCACAATTAGTGTTTGATGACAAGAAGCCAGTGATGCTAGTAGCCATCCCACAGTGCACACGACTCCATCCTATAAAAGTCTTCTGGCCCCCAATGCTCAACGGTGATGTGTTGGGGGATGGTCTGATGTATTTTGTTGTTAATTGTTGTTTGTTGTCTCTGTGACTTACCTTTTGCTTAATAAAAAGCCATCCCACCTGGACAGGGCAAAGGAGATCGGCGGGGCAGTGAGGCTAGGAAAGAGAGGAATTCTGAGAAAAAGAAAGGAGTGCCAGGAGGAGAAAGGAGAGAGACCTGAAGAGAAGAGAGGAAGGCTGCCATGGGTTAGATGGAGGAGACGCCCATGGGTGCTGTGGATGGAGAATCCGGCCCAGATAAAAGACATTAACAAATATTTAAAATTATAGATGAAAGGTAGTTTGACAGATGTTATTGGAAGCAGATGGTATGGGATTGAGGCAGGGATTCCATGCCTGCCCCACTATGGGAGGTAGTTTAGAGGATTGATATCTGCCCTGCCCCAGGCTAACTACAGCTATTTTAAAATATAACAAGCGTCTGTGTCTTGATTGATTGATTGATAGCCAGGCCTACCGGTAATACAGATAATTTTAAAAAACAATAGTGATGTTAGAAACGACATACTTCACTTTCATCTTAAAGGTTGCTCTTCCAGGAAGACCTCCCTGGTGCTTTCGGCTGGGTGGAGAGAGGCCCCTCTCATGGTCCAGCAGTGGCTGCACCCTCCCTTTCCCTTATAACCTGTAACACCTGCTTTCTTAGCCGTCTCTCAACCCAGGGGATAGAGTAAGGTGTCCGTAACTTGACACTGTAATATGACATCTACAAATGTGTTGGGCCACAGCCATGGCTAGCCAGGGCCACACATGGCCTGGGGACCACAGATTAAAACGCCTGACATAGAGGGTGCACGGGCTTATTCCCCCTCCCGCCCAGCGCCTATGTTCCACAAAGCACACTTTACCTGTTGCTCTTGATCACAGTAGCCTGCAAGGTGTTCTTTCCTTCCAGCAGTGTTCTTGAGAGTCTCAAATGCAGACACTCCAGTATTCTGGCACATTCTTGGGAGTCTGGCAGGTGGCCTGATACCCCAGTTCTACCCTCTCCTAATTGAGTGACCTTCAACATGTTGCTTAATTTCTCTGAATTCAATTTCATCATTTATAAAGGGGCATAAGAATAGAACCTGTTCCATAGAGTTGTGGAGATTTAAAGACATGCACAGTGTGTGTGTGTGTGTGTGTGTGTGTGTGTGTGTGTGTGTGTGTGTGTGTGTGTGATGGAGCCCAGCTTTGACAGCAAGCAAGAGATGCATTACTGTAAGGAGGGGCGTGGGGAGATGGCTCAGGCTCAGTATGTAAGTGTGAGGACCTGAGTTCAGATCCCAGAACCCACATACAAGCCAGCTGTGGCCATATGCATGTCTGAAACCATAGCACATGTGAGGGCCTAACAGAGACAAAAAGTTTGCTGGGACTTGCTGGCCACTGGCCCAGATCCAAGTTCAATGAGAAACCTTGTATCGAGGGAGTAAGATATAAAGCGTTAGACCACTTCCTCCCCACATCATCTTCTGCCTCTGACACACACGTATAGTGCTTATATCTATACAATCATGTGTCCATATGCCACACTCTCTTACACACACACACACATGCACACACGCATGGACGCACACTCTTACCGTGAAGAGCATTTGTAAACTCTAGGTACACAGACAGATGGATGGTTGAAAGCACCCTTTTCTTACATTTCTGTATACTCAAAGATGCCTACAAATGTCTTGCCTTCCACAGTACAGAGGTGCCTCTACATCACCTGCAGGCAGGGCACAGGGCACCTCCAGCCTCTCACCCTCTTCACTTGCATCTTCTTTCAAACCCTGGCCTGGCACCCCGGCTTCTTATCTGGATTCCACCTCTCAAGTTCCACCTTCTGTTTCAGCCTCTCCCTGGAAGGCTGCCCACTTCTCAGTCTCCCTGGGCGCTGCCTCTAGCGTGGGCAGGGGTTCCACACCCTGTAACCAACCAGCCTGGCTCTGCCTCCTATCAAGTCTGAACTGTGGTCCACAGCCAGGTGCCCCAGTTCTCATACGACTCCCTACAAGGGAATTAGAAACATTTTTATGAGCTGAGCGACGAAACAGATCACTGTACTCGCTTTGGGGTGAGGCTTTCCTATTTACAGCCCCCTCCCCCCCCACTTCCTTTCTCTGCTGCTGTAGACATCCCCGAACTGTTTCTAAAGAAACAGAGGCCTGTTTCCTAGACTGTCCAAGTCAGTAAACAGAAGTGTGCATTTAGAGATGGAGGGCGGAGAAGTAGGTGTTGTGCCTGGTCAGAGAAGGCATCAGACTGGGCACCGGAAGCTACACACAGGAAATCCTGTTGTAAGAGCAGATGTGGGAGCCAGGTCCCACACAGGTCGGCAGTTATCCCATCCAGGACCCCACTGTTGAGGGTGGCCAAGGAGTCGTTGGCATCAGCTCATGGAGATGGTGCCTCTGGTGCACCAGCGGCTTGTGACTCTGGGAGACCAGCGCTGCTGCTGATCGGCTTTTGGCTTTCTGCCTAGCAGCCAGGAAAACCTGGTTAGGCTGGTTTCTAGATCTCTTTCACTTCCTGGTTCTCATACCCTCAGGTTGGGAGTTTGTGTGGTTTACCTGTTAGTCTGCAAAAGGATGGGGTTTGGGTTTGGAATGTGTGATGGAATGTTACAGAAGGATGGAAACAAGTGAAATTAGAGCTCGCTGGGTGCCGTGACACATGCCTCTAGTGCACTCAGAACGCAGAGGCCAGCCTAGTGTACACAGAGAGTGCCAAGCCCAGCCCCCCCAGGACTACACAGTAAGACCCTGCCTCAAAAATAAGTAAATAAATAAATAAATACATTAGTTAATTAAAATAAAATTGCCTGTGTTGTGAAGGCCCTTCTAATTTGAGTGCCACCCACCCATCGGTCCCTCCCGCTCCCCACCCAGGCTGGCCTTGGGTGGTCTAGTGTCTCTGTTTGTATTTGATATGAATAGACCAGTACCTGCTTTCCTATCCGTCTCTGTCTGCAGTCCTTGCAGTGTGTACAATGGACCTCTTTGCTCTGTTACTCAGGCTTTCTAAATATGGCAGAAGTGTCTCAGCAAGCTCACAGTGAAGTGCCCAGGGTCCAAAATTTCAACTACTTTCCAAGATGGTTCAGCTACCCGCCAGGAACATTCTCCTCCTGACCCCGCCCTGTCGCTCAGGCCAATGAGAAAATCTTACAGGGGCAGATGCTTTATTCAAATAGGGCTAACTTTAGAGTGAGCGCCTGCCACCCTTAGCTTCCTCTACCCTGGAACTCCTAGGGCTAGAATGGGTCCTGGGCGAGCTGGTGACTAGTCCATCAGAAAGCTCCTGTTCTCTGGAGCTGTGAAAACAAGAAGGGCTGAGAGAGACCAAGGCCTGTCTTGATGGAGTCAGGGACTCCTCATGTCCCTGGTAGAAGATGATCAGGGTTACAGTAAAGTTAGCGAGCATTGTTTGAGTGTTCCTCGCATGCCAAGCCATGAATTTGAAGTACTTTATACTTTGTACCCCGCACCCCACAACCTGATAAGGCAGAATCTAGGCTGTGGAGCCAGACAGCTTTAGTTTAAATCTTATCCTCGCCTCATGCCCATGGTGGTATGTGCACACGTTTGGGGTGATAGTAGTACCCCCACCAGCGTATTCTGAGGATGACGTCAGACAAACGAGTGTAGAGTGGTGAACCATGCCTCTGGTACACGCTGGTCTTATTATTGTTGCCTTCGGTAGCTTCTTTCTTGGTCTTCTGTAACAAAGTCCCGCAAACTAGATGGCTTCAGATCACGCAGATGTGTTGTCATCTGGCTCTGGAGGCCAGGAGTCCAAAACCAAGGCATTGGCGGGCTTGTTTGGAAGCATGTGACGGAGCCTGTCCCATTTGCTGGAGTCCACCTCCTGGCCCAGCGAGATTGTCATGTCTGCCATCTGAGAGCCTCAGGCATTCCATGCCACAGTCACAGCCTGGCTGTCTTCTGTCTGTCCCTTCCCATCGTCCTTCCCCATGTGTATATTTCCTCTTTTTATCAGGGCATCACTCACATCAGATTTGGGCCCTGCTCTAATGACCCGCTTTTAACACCATTGACCTCTAGAAATCCTGTCTCCAAACAAGGTCACGTTCTCAGGCCTGACAAGTGATAAACACCCCGGGTATCTTTTAGGGAAGACATAATTTGACACACGACACAAGGCTACATAACATGCTTCAAGTTATGTGGCTTGTTGGTGATGAAACGGGTCCTGTAGCCAGTGATTTTTGGACAGTGGATTCCATAGCGTAAACCCCAGAGGAAAGGCTCGATTGTGCTCTACACCTTCTGGGGTGAAAGAATGAGGCACAGGTATCTAGCACTGTAACACGATGACATTGTCATCTACAGATGAGCTGAGCTGCACTCATAGCTATCCTGGGACCCGTGTGGGCTGTGGGCCACGGGCTAGCCTAGCTGGAGATGTTTAGAGCCTGCCACTGTTTGGGTAATGGCCTTTTTCTCTCTTTATTTTTCCTTCTTCCACAGCCTGCCTGCTTCAGGCTGAGCTGGTAAATTATGAGCGAGTCAAGGAGTATTGCCTCAAGGTCCTGAAGAAGGAAGGCGAGAACTTCAAGGCCCTTTACAGGTCTGGTGTGGCCTTCTATCATCTTGGGGACTATGACAAAGCTCTCCACTACCTGAAAGAAGCAAGGACCCGACAGCCAACAGGTGAGACAGCTGCCCCTGCTTTCTCACCACACCCACCCGTGACGATTCCTAGGGCTTGCCCGGTGTAGAAGATGGTGTTCGTGTCCATCAGGGCTACATGGGGCCAGAGATAGAAACCAAGAGCTCAGGTATAGGCAAGACCTGGAATGAGGAGAGTGCACGGTCCATGCCTTCACTTGGGGGTCTGGTTTCCAGGGACCCTGGGCCCCTCTTCTCTCCTCTACAGAATTCACTTTTGCCCTTCCCAACTCAAGGCTGTGCCTCTTCACTTATCCAGTGAATTTATCCAGAGTTCTTACTGGGTAGCACAAGTTGTACCAGGCACCAGGGATGTAGATGAGAAGCCGCCTCCCTTTTCCATGAGTCCACATTTGATTGACAAGACAGATGTAGCAGAAATGCCTGATGCTAAGCCCAGCATCTTTCAGGAAGCATGCACCAACTCCTCCGAGCGGAGGGCATCCCCTTAGATCATATGTAGTAGCTCTCCCAATCATTCTTCGAGTTATTCATGGGTGTTTGTTACTAGAGCAATGGGACAGGAACGACTCGAGGTGGTGAGTACAGTAGCAGTGAGCAAAGTAGGCTGCTGCTGTGTCCAGGGTGCTGTGCTTGTAGTCCTAGCATTCAGGAAACTGTGGCATCAGGATTGCTAAGCCTAGGAGTTCAAGACTAGCCTGGATAACACAGGGGAAAGTTGCTTTGTTTGGGTTTGGGTTTTCATTTGGTTTCTTTTGCTTGGTTGGTTTTTGTTTTTGAGACAAAGTCTTGCTGTGTCGACCAGGATGTACTCAGCCTCCAAGGTGCTGGGATTACAAATGTGTGCCACCACACCCAGCCAGGAACGTGTATGATAATGGAGGAAGTGTATTATAACGGATGGACAAGTAGATGGTGCACTTTGGCAGGAGGATGTCCTAGGAAGGAAATAAAGCAGAGTAAAGGGAATGCTGCTTTCGGGGAGGTGGTCTGAGACCCTCTCTGATGAGCTGAACTCTAGACAGTGACTGGCTCAGTGTTGTTATTCTTCATGTGGCTGGTTCGTTAAGATAGCAAGATTTCCTCTAACCTACCTCTAAGAAATTCTCCAGTTGTCAACATCCAACCATATTCTTTCCTTGTCTTTTAAAAGAATACCTCTTTATTTTTAACATATGGTTGGCTTATTTTCTGTGAATAAAATGTGTTGGGCCAACTATATCGTTAAGTGACTTTGGAACCAAAAGCGGACTCATCCAACAGAGTTTTCTTGAGCACCTACTATATGCCAGTACAGGATGCTGCCTGGAGCTTTTAAGCATGATGCACTGTCATTTTTACTTCCACCAGTAGGTATCCCAGGCAGCAGTATGAGTCTTGATGTTGTGGGGAGGGCAGAGCTTAGCAGTTTTAGCATGCTGTGCACCGCTCACTTAATTTAAGGACCACATCAGGAGGAGATGCTCAGGTTGAGAAGGGGCTATCTGGCCGTGCTTACAAAGACAAAAGCAAGCATGGAGCAAAGTCGTTTCACGCTCCCAAGTTAAGCAAAACAACATATTGGACTAATGTTTATTGATCACTGTGTCGGGCACTTTCAGACTTCCCTCTTCTGGCCCTCATAGCGACTCTATTGAGAAGGGTATTAAGATGCCAGGGGCATCAGGCTTGGGCAGACATGCCAATCACTACATTGTCTCCTTGAGGTTTGGGTTGTTTTGTTTTGTTTTGGTCATTTGGTTGGTTTTGGGTGGTGGGGTTTTTGTTGTTGTTGTTTGTTGGTTCCATTTTTGCAATAAGGTCTTTCTACATAGCCCAGGTTGTACTTGAACTCACTAAGTAGACCAGACCGGCTTCAGATTGGGAGTGGGTCACAATGCCTGTCTCCATGAACACCTTAGCCTTTCCAGGGTTCGGTCTTCTCTTTACAGTGAGGGCCAGGATACACACTGTGCAGGTTGTAATATGTGCTAAATGGGAGGATGAAGGCTTAAAGAAAAAAAAAAAAGCCTGGTACAGCCAGGCACAGGGTGTACACCTGCAGTGCCAGGCACCTGGGGGAATATCACTCATCTCTAGGGATTTGAGACCAGGCTGGGCAGCAACCCCTCCATTGAAAATGTTTTCTTTGGTTAGGTGTTTGAGATAGGGTTCGGTGTAGCCCAAGCTGGCCTCAAACTGGATAAGTAGTCAAGGGTGACCTTGAGCTGATGTTCATATTTCTCACCTCCCAGGTCCTGGGATGTACAGGCACATGCCACTACACCGAGCTGTAAGCAACATTTTTTTTTAACCTTAAAAAAAAAAACCCAAGTAGACATTAAAAATGAATATCATTTCTTGCAAATGGGACGTGAGGGGAGAGAAGTTGGTGGATTGTCCGAGAGTTAGTGCCAAGGCGACTCTCAGCTAAGTGTACTGACACTGGGACCACTGAGATCATGTTTTTTCTCTCCTCACAGACACCAATGTGATTCGGTACATCCAGCTGACGGAGATGAAACTTAGCAGATATTCCCAGCGGGAGAAAGAAGTCGTGTAATGGGGAAGCTTTCTTTTGGACCACGCACACACCTGACCAGGGACTTCAAGGAACCCTTGGCAGAGAGTCCCAATGTGGGTTCTCCCCAGTTCTTCCTGTACCCCTTCTCCTGTTGCTCCCCAAGTCTGTCTCCTCCCAGTGGGAGAAGGTGAGAGGCACCCCTGGACCTTAGTGGGCAGCCTAGACATGGGCTTTTCTTCTTCCCTGTCAGGCCAGCAAAAGGGACAGCTGGGGAAGAGTCCCATGGACTGGGGGCCATACTGTGGCTTTGACTTGGGCCCGTGTTTCCGAGCCTGGCAGGCGCATGTAGCCCAGTCTGGACCCTTCTCCACCTTCCTGATGGGTCAGAGCATCTTGAAGCAACTGAGAGAAATCTGGGGCTGACTCGGAATGTAAGAATCATTATTTGAACCAATGCTGAGATGGTGAATTTCCCTCCACCCGCCCAGTCAGTCACCTGAGCTCCTGCCACACACACCCCTACTTGTCTGGGCTTGTACTTTCTTCTCCCCCACTGAGAGGTCAGGTCTTTGCCAGGATTCACATGCCAGGAAGGCCCACTCTCTGTGCCCTCTGGTGACCACACATACCATTGCCCCCCACTCCCAGCCAGCAGGCAGCTGTGACAGCAAAAGGGCAGAGTGAAATGGGCCAGAGGTTGGGGGCAGAGCAGACTGCGTAGGTGACCAAGTAGGGAAAGATGACGCCAAGAGAAAGAGGGAGCCTTGGGTGGGCTGAGGGACTGGACTAATTAATGTAAATAAAAGCGACTTCACAGGTACCAATTCCTGCCGTTTCTGTGGGAAGCGGCCCACCCTGACTTCTGTGCCCCTCCTGTCCCCCAGGCAGAGTGGCCTACAGTTTCACCTAAAGCCAGTGGCCACCAGTCCAAGACTGCACATCGTGTCGGCCACAGCCTTGTGCTTTTAGGAGTTGGTGGGATTATGGGAACTGGCCCAGGTCTTGCTTTTGTGGGAATGTGTGCCCTACCCCACCCAGCCCTTTTTTTGACAAAATTATCTGAACTCAATATCTAGCACATAACAAGTGGATACATTTCGACTGCAGCCTGACTCTCCTGCCTTAAACTAACTGGATCCCAGCCTGGTCTCCTGACACTGATGCTCTCTATGCTCTGCCATGATGAAATATTTCCCGAGGGCTTACTGGGTCCCCCACCACAGTGCAATATAGGGTGAAATCCCAGTCTTCATGGAGATAGGAAAGATGAGACATCCATATGAGATTATTACCAATGACACCATTAATAATATATGATGCTTAAACATTTTCAAGGCACTTTCATGTATTTTTCGTGTGACTTAGTGAGACACTATTGTATAGAATTAAAATATATACAGATGCAATAATGTTAATAGTTAGGATTTATTAAACGCACTCTCTTCAGATCTTTACATGGACAATCTCATTTCTTTCATATAATCACTCAGTGAGATATTATTCCCAGGTGATGGAGAAGAAAACAGAAAGCTGGGAAAATTAACTTTCTTGAGGTTGCATGGCCTTACGGGACAAGGCCAGGATCGAAAGATCTTTGTGAGTCCACATCTTTAGCCGCTAACTATCCTGGGCTTAGCTGCGTCTCTGTTGGACAGTCACAACTGTTTGAAAGCAGAAAATTTTGCATGAAGTTGAAACATGTTCAACACATCAGTGCCCCTATCCCCTCATATTTATGTAAGCAAGAGAGAAAGAGACCAGAAGCCAGACTCTAACAGCCTGGGCGGTGACCAGCCAGGAGAAGACAGCTGAGACCAGGCAATTACATCTGTGTGCTGGTCCTTCTATTTACTGGTGGGGCAGCCTGAGTCTAAACTATCCACCTGGCATTCCTCACTGTATGGCCAGCAGTGAGGAAGGAATCACAATTACAGGCAAAGACCGGAGTTAATTGTGGGTTATTGGCTTAAGCAGTGGCTTTTACCATTGCAAGACCCGACCGCTGGTGAGGGGCCCCGCAAGCCAACAGCACAGGTTATATCTATACGGCTTCCCAAACACTTTCAATGGGGGGCTGCAGGAAGGTGCTAGAAATATCCAGAGTTCCGTGTTGGCTCTGGAGAAGAAGAAAAGGAAAAAGCCATTCTAGGTACCACATTCCCTGACTCCAAACACATCCTGTCTTCTTCCTCCAAAATGGCTTCCTATGACCTCTACCCCAAACTAGTCTTGGCCCTGGCATATGTGTGTGTGTGTGTGTGTGTGTGTGTGTGTGTGTGTGTGTGTGTACGTATATATGTATATATATATATATATATATACATACGTATATATGCCCTCAGCCTCCAATGCCACCCCAAGCTCAGAGTTTGTAAGCTAACGAACCATTAGGATCTGAAGGAAGAAAATGAGGTCAGAGGTGGTTTACAGGATGAGTTCAAACTGGCAGGCTCCCCCTTTTGTTCTTCGGTGCATTGGGAGTGATCTTGGCACTTACTCCCCAAAAAAGGACAGGAGAGAAGGCTTGCTCTGTTGAATGCATTGGGACAGCGCTACGCTCATAGGAATACAAACTATTGTCACCCCAAAGAGAATGTTTGAGAAGCACAATGAGGTGGAAATGAGTGTGCAAACATTCTCTTATCCCGTGACTCAGATACATGTGCTCATGGGAACCCCATTCACTGTGACCCAGACTTAAATGACACCCTACCACCACCACCACCACCACCACCACCACCACCACCACCACCACCAAAAGACCCTGCCTAGGGTATGAGTTAATACAAGGGAGCGGCAGGCCTGAATTTTCTGTGCATTTGTCGGCAGTCTTGTGAGGGCTGTTTCTCTTCCTCCTCCACATCCCCTACAATCAAGGACTGTCCTCTAATTACAGACTCGGTGGGTGCCGCTGTTGCACTGTGCACACAGCGCTCATCGTGGCTCTGCATAGCCCTCTGCCTGGACTTCCGTGAGAGACCCTTTGGCACAGCACTTATGCTTTTCATTGAGTTATAAAAGCCCCACACACGTGTTGTAGAACATTTAAGAAAAGTTAAGGATGAAATTCAGCCCATCGCACTCCCACCAATACTATATTTTTTATCCCTTTGGCACATTTTTCATTCTCCTTGGTATAAACGTGTACACATACTTTCACCTGCATTTGTTGTTTTTCTTTTTCTTTTTTTAATGAAGAAAATTGGATCGTGCTGTATATACTCTTTAATAACTTACTTTTCAAATGTGTATTTATATTTTAGAAAATGCAATATGTGCACAAATATACAAAATTCCAATAGTAACAAACTCTGTAGTTGGAAGTAACTCTTCTTCCTCTGTCTGCCACAACTAGTTTCCCTCTGGTTTCGTGTGTACCCTGCTAGAAATATGTGTTTTTCAAAGATATGTATATATATTCTTTTATCACTCACAAGTGGTTGCATATCAGATACTTTTGTGTCCTCTGTTGCTTTATGTATTATGTCATGGGCATTTCGGCATGTCTTTTAGACTGTTCTGATAGCATCTTCATGGTATGGGTGGATCGGATTTTGTGACCTGTCCACCAATGCAGATGATTTCACTTGGTCCCAATCTTTATTGTAGATAATGCTGTAACTGACACTCTTGTCGCTAAATTTTGCACATGGCTATGATGAGCTCCTTAGGATATAATCCAAGAAGGAAATTGCGTGACTATTTTTAAGGATTTTGATACACGTTGCCAATGCCCTGTAGAAAGTTTGTACCAAGACACTGTCCTGTTTGAAGCTCCCAGAGTGCCCTGCTCTCTGGGCCTTAACAAGCACTAGGTATTATCGTTTAGCAAATCTTTGACAATTTGATAGGCAAATAACAGTATGTCAATGGTATTTCATCTTACTGCTTTAACTTTCTTTGATTATCAGTGAATAACATTTTCATATGCTTATTGACTATTTGTATTTCTTTCTTTGTGGATTTTCTATTTATTTATTACATATCAATATATATTTACCTTTATCTGTTTATCTTTATTATCTATTTGTAATTTTAAGAATATTATTTTTGTCAAGAAATGTAGCAGATATGCTTTCCAAGTGCTTTGCTTTCAGATTTCATTTATGGTGCTTTTTGACATACATAAATTCCTAATTCTGCAATTAATTTGTCCTATGTTGCTAGCTTTTTCTGCCCGTATCTTAAGACTCTCCCGTCTTAACAGGCGATCTGAGGAGCTGCTACCACGGCTTCAAAATGCTTCGTCACATTTCATCATCCGTAAGATAAAACCCAAACCCCTTAACCTACGCTCAAGGTTTTTCCTGTGTCGCCTCACTCGGTACCAGGCTCACCTCCAGCCCTCTTAAAGTATCCTTCACTGCACAGTCATGTACTGGGTCTGGGGGTCTCTCCATACTGCTCCCCCTCCTTACTGGACATTCCTTGTACCTCACCCCATCTTTGCCTTGTTACTCTTTTAAGTGCTGACCCAGGATCACTCTCCAAACCTTGACCTGTGCTCCTAAAGTAATGCGTTTGCCTGCTATCTGCCACAACTGATGAGATTTTTTTGTTTTGTTTTGTTTTGTTTTTCGAGTCAGGGTTTCTCTATGTATTCTTGGCTGTGCTGGAACTCACTCTGTATACCAGACTGTTCTTGAACTCAGAGATCCTCCTGCCTCTGCCTCTGCCTCTGCCTCTGCCTCTGCCTCTGCCTCTGCCTCTGCCCCTGCCCCTGCCCCTGCCCCTGCCCTTACCTCTGGCTCCCGGGTGCTGGGATTAAAGGTATATGCTAACACCACTTGGCAAGACTTCACATTCACATCTTCCCTTACCAGCGTGGTCCTCAGAGTAGGCGCTCAGGTTTCTTTGCAGCCGCAACGTCTGACACCTCAGGTGCTTGGAAACTGTCGAGCACAGGACCTGCGGCAGATACTGCTTGTGGTACAAAGGAAGGTTTGGACTAGAGCTGTGTTTCTGAGAAGCGAGAACTTCCTGTAAGACTCGCGTTGGCAGGGAAGCCTCGCGCTCCGGCCCTGGCTCTCCAAAACCCACCACAATCACTTGAGCTTGTTAAAAAGGACGGACTCACAGGCTCAGCCCCAGACCCAATGAATCAGACAGACCCGGATGATGCCCAGGCCTTTAGCGTTCAGGGACCAACGCTGGTACAAACCAGCAACCTCACTCCAGATAACACGTGGCGCCATCACTACAAACCACGTAACCTCTCAGAGCGGACAAGTGAAGCTCTGTCAGAGAGCTCCCTTAGCAGACTGCTGGTCCCGTGACACAGAGGTAGTTACTTAACTTTCGGACTCTCGTTTTCCTAACCTACATAGAAGGGTGTTGAGACAATTAAGAAAGAACTGACCCTGGCTAATGTCTGCTACAGAGTGAGCGCAGACTAAATGACCGGTCCCTTCCCTGCCCCCTTCAGCCTCAGTTTTCCTCTTCTATAGTGTGATGGGCAATACCTCTGTGCCTGCCCTCCCTATTCCCATGCTCAGCACGCTAAAAGCCTTTGTGTAACTCTGGTCAAATGGGACAAGTTCTTGGGAAGGGTGGTGGGGAACAGAGCGTTCTATATGGCACCCTCATGGCCTACCACAGCGATCGGTGGGGAACACGGACGGATTTTCAGAACCCACCTAAGAGGACAGGCAGCCTTCGAGCTGCAAGGGGAAGGCAAGTATTAGGAAACAGAAGAGAAATTGCCCACTGTCCTTCCGGTGCCCTTGGTGTTCCCATCACGTGACAGGACGTTTGTGCGGCCAAACAGCTGATCAGCAGCCGCTTTGATTAAGATGTTCCAGCCCCCTTATTCAGCACCAGAGCAGCCCTGGGCAGGTGATGGAGGCGGGGAAAATGCACGCTGTCCATCAGGCATGGCATAGTTCAAATTACCGAGTCAGCATGAAAAGTCCCACTCTAAATGGACTGAAATTGGATTCTATTAAAAACCACATGCAGCTAAAGCTTTTTGGCTATTAATATTTTCTAAGACATAGGAGAGAGCAAGAGGAGGTGGCGGCTTCTGATGAAAGTTGTCTGGAAGGAGGCCTCTGCTGCCTGGTTTTTAAGGTCTCGGAGAACGTTAGGAGTAGAAGGGAGTTTGAGGTGAAATTGCTGTGCCCTGGCATCCAGTCCGATGACCTAGTCAAGGCCACACAGTTTCTAAGTTGTGCGGCTTGAACTGGAGCTCAGGCCAGTTGGTTGGTGACCAGCGACACTCTTTCTCCTAAACCAAAATAGACTCACAAAGCCCCTAACTTAAGAAACACTTATTTTGATGTTGTGAATTGGTTTGTTCTAAAGAAAGTAGGGACACTGTACTCACTTGTTTATCCCTCCACGCTGTATTTGCCCCCACGTGCCCCTCAGAAGAGGGTGCAGTGGCTAACAAGGCACGCCTCTGCCTAGCAAGAAGGCAAAGATAGCTATATCAGTTTCATGTAGGAAGTGTCACCAAGGGAGCAGAGAGGTTGTTCTTGGAGGCAGCCGCCACAGTAAAGGAGAGATGGATACATTTCAGGCCAGGCTCAGTGACAATCTCATGTCTTCCTTTCTGGCTGTAACTCAAAAAAAAAAAAAAAATGGCGGGAGTCGTCATGGGCTATCTTCCTGCCTTTTCTTCTGGTTTCTCATGCCTGGAATCAAGCCATGCCAGTTCTGTGTGTCCTTTTCAGGTCCAAGAGCTAAGAAATCACAGAAGGCTCTCCGGTTGTATCTGGCCAGGCCCTTCAAGTAGCTGGTCTCGTTCCCTTTGATGTGGTTGGGAACACAGGAGTAGTGCTTACCACAGCTGGGAATATGGCTCAGCCAGCAAAAGCGTTGACTGGGTTCTGGGACCAGAGCTTGAATCCTCAGCACATCTATGGTGCACATCTGAACTCTCAGGCCCGCAGAGGGGGAGACAAGAGGGTAATCCCTGCCTTACTGGCCAGCCGGTCTAGCTAAAGCAGTGAAGTCCTGGTTCAGCAAGAGAGCCTGTCCCACCAGCCCCCCCCAAAAAAACCTAAAGGGGAAAGTGATAGAAGAAGGAGACCTCTGGCCTCCACATGCACATATACATACATGTACACATGAATACGTACACAGATACCACACGCACACAAAAGTTTTGAAAGACACGATTTCCTTGAGAGGAACGTCACATGCCAGGCTTCATACAGTGTCATGAGCACCTTGCACGGAGCAGGACACTGTTGTCTCATCTCAGGCTCTTTATTCAGTCCAGAGTGATACTGTGTGTTAGAAACACAATGCACACCATCTATGTTTCCAAGGATCTAAATCAAAAGGTAACAGGAAATCAAGTAAAGAACCCCTACTGATAGATTCCATTAGTAAAGTAAAAACAAGGGCCAAGAAGACAGCCAAAAGCACTCGGTTGTAAATTTAGCAAAAGAAGGTACAGAACGGATGCTCCAAACACTATCAAACATGGCTGGAAGAAGTTAGAAGATGGCCAGATAAGTGGAACCACCTCTCACGCTGAAGAAACGAAAGGCTTCACTTTGTAAGCAGGACAAACATTTTGACCACAGTACTTCCCAGGCTGGCCTAAAGATCCAACACTGTTTCTATGATTGGCAAAATGATCCTAAAGTTCACATACAGGGTCAAGGAATCTAGAACAACCGATCTAAAAACAAAACCAAAAACAGAACAGCAGGGACTGAGGAGATAACTCAGTGGTTACAAGCATTCACTGTTCTTCCTGGGGACCCAAGTGTGGCTTACAACCAGCTATGATTTTGTTTTGTTTTGTTTACATTTAAAATTTTTTTTATTTAATTAATTTATTCAGATTACAACTAAACTGTTGTCCCATCACTTATATCCTCCCGTTCCTCCCTCCCTCCTGCTTTCCTCCTACTCCCCTCCCCTGGGTCTAAGACTGAGGGGGCCCTCCTCCTCCACTATATGGTCTTAGGCTATCAAGTCTCATCTTGGTAACCTGCTTATTCTTTCTTTGAGTGCCATCAGGCCACTCCACCAAGGGGAGGTGGTCAAATATGGGGCGCCAGAGTTCATGTCAGTTCCAGGAGAGCCGGTACTCCCTTCTGGCTTGCAAAGACATCTGCACACATCACACACACAGAGTTTCTTAAATAAAGGTAAATATTACTGAAAGGAATAAAGGACCCACATCTCCTGCTTTCAAAACTTACCATAAGGCTGTAATAGTGGAGACAGTGTGAGGATAACAGCCACGGAACAACAGAGCAATAGATCAACAGAAGAGAAATGAGAGTCCAAAAATAAGCCCTGACTTTTACGGTAAATTGATTTTCTACAAGGGTTCCAAGACAATCGAGAAAGTGGGGCGGGGGAGGGGGAAGGGGAATGGGGAGTCATCTCAACAAATGGTGCTGTGCCAGGTAATGGTGCAGGACCCTCTGCCTCATGCTACGTACAGGAATCCGCCCAACAAGGATTCCTGTCTTGGATGCAAGCGCCAGCATTACAAAATTCTTTGTGACCATAGTTAGATGATGGCTCTGAAACCCAAGCAACAAAAGAAAAATGACAAACTGGACTTCACGGAAAATTGAAATTGGACTTCAAAGGACACTTCCCAGAAGTGAGGGACCACAGAAGCGGGGGAGGCTGCAATTAATGTGTCTAACAAAGGCCCTGAATGTATAAAGAACTATGACACGTTGGCAATGAAAGACAACCTCATTTAAAAAGGGATAAGGGGGCCAGGCACGGTGGCACACGCCTTTAGTCCCAGCACTCGGGAGGCAGAGGCAGGCGGACCGCTGTGAGTTCGAGGCCAGCCTGGTCTACAAAGCGAGTCCAGGACAGCTAAGGCTACACAGAGAAACCAAACCAAGCCAAACCAAAACAACAACAAAACCACAACAAGCTACCGCTTTTTGCCCTTAGGATTAGGTCATCAGACAATTAACAAAAGGCACTACAGTTGCATTCGTTTACTTTCCTGTTTTTGCTTTTTGTTGTTGTTTTGGTTTGGGTTTGTTGTTGTTGTTTTTGTTTTTGTTTTCCAAGACAGGGTTTCACTGTGTGGTCCTGGCTGTCATGGAATTTGCTCTGTAGACCAGGCTGGCCTTGAACTCAGAGATCCACCTGCCTCTGTGTGCTCCACCACAGCCAGACTTCATTTACTTTTCTCGTCACTGTGTGCAAATACCTATCAGAAGCAACTCGAGGGAGGATGGGTGTACTCTGACCCCCACTTTAGAGGGTACAGCGAGTCCATCAGCATAAGAAAGACATGGTGGCAGGGCTGGCTCTGGTCCATGGTACCAGGAGCTTTGGGGATGCATTACTTCATCTCAGAAGATAAGGAAGCAGAGAGCTAGACCAACCTAGCACCCTCCAAGCCCACTTGTTCTCTGTACCTGCCCACTAGGCTCCACATTCTAATGGTTCTGCAGTCCCCCATGTCCCCTGTCTTACTTAGGGTTTCTATTGCTGTAAAGAGCGGTCATGACCACAGCAACTCTTGTGAAGGAAAACATTTGACTGGGGCTGGCTTGCAGATTCAGAGTTTTAGTCTATTAGCATCATGGTGAGAAACATGGCGGCATGCAGGCAGACATGACGCTGGTGAAGTAGCTGAGAGTACCACATCCGGGTCAGTAGGCAGCAGGAGGACAGAGAGACGCAGGGCCTAGCTTGAGCTTGTGAAACCCCAAAGCCACCCTCAGTGACGCATTTCCTCCACCAAGGCCACACCTCCTGGTAGTGCCACTCCCTATTGGGGAAGGCAATTTTCATTCAAACCACGGCCCCCTCCAAAGACGTGAGCCAGTTACCACAAGCTGTCTTCCCACCTTTTCACAGTTTCTCAAGTCTGGGTTCAAATAAAGCCATGTCTATTACCTTTGTAGGGGTAAGGGTTGAGCAATCACAGGTGACCCTGAGTCATGTCTAATTAAGTCCCTTGGGTGATTATTGGCAGGACATCCACACATAATCAGAGGATTCACAAAACCTGAAGTTCAAAACAGGGGTCCGTGGAGGACACTTTTCATATGTCTTGGAATGTATTCTTGGGAGACACCATGACCAATACAACTTACAAAATAAAGCATTTAATTTGGCGCTCGCTTATAGTTTCAGAGGGTTAGTCCATGGCCGCCATGGTACGGAGAGTGGACGCAGGCAGGCGAGCATGGCGCTGGAGCAGTAGCTAAGAGCTCACATCTGACCTGAAAGTTGCAGACAGAGAGAGAACGGGCCTGGCTTGGGCTTTGGAAACTTCAGAGCCCACCCCCAATAACTCACCTCCTCCAACAAGGCCACACCTCCTAATCCTTCTTAAACAGTCTCAGGGGGGGCGGGAGGACCACGCATTTCAGCCTATGGGACCATTCTTGTTCAACCTGCTGCAGCGCAAAAACTGTAGCACCCAGAAATTCCTCCTTGACTTCGTATTCAAGACACCTGAACGCATATGCCACCGAAGAAGTCCACACACAAATGCCCATAGCAACATTATTTATAGTAGCCAAAAAATGGAAAACCACCCAAATGTCCATAAAGTTACTGATGATCAATACAATATGGTTGAGTCACACATGATTCAGAGACGCTACTGAATGACCGTGACAAGATGCCTGGCCCCGCAATGCACCCCATGTCACATGGCTCCTGACTTACATGACATTCCCACAACAGGCAAGTGACAGAGACAAAAAGAGGTTGGCAATGGCCTAGAGCACAGAGTTAAGGGAGCAGAACTGGGATTTGAGGAGTGCGGGGATTTTTGTTGAAGTAATAAAAACGTCCTGCAATTGACTCTGTTGACGGCTATGCCCCTTGGCAAGCCTACTAACTAACCATGGAACTGTGTGCTTCCAGTGGGTGCATCCTATTTTTATGGTTGTTGTTTTCCTGCTGGCCTGGAATTTGCTGTGTAGACCAGGGTGGCTCTTGAACTCACAGAGATCCGCCTTCTTCTACCTCCCAGGCGCTAAGGCTAAAGGTGTGCACCATCATGCCAAACAGGACGTTTTCTCTTGATAAGACTGCTAAGATAGTTTAGCTAGCCCAATAGATCCAAAATGTTACTATTTCATTAAACAATCAATATTAAGACGTATATATTATTTAATGTTCTTTTCTTTAATTTTTTTTTCTCTAATTTTGTGTCTGAGTGAGTCTGAGCTCTTGACTGTTGGTGTCAGATCCTGTTGAACTGAAGTTACAGGTAGTTGTGAGATACCCAACATCGCCACTGGGAGCTGAACTCAGGTCCCTCTATAAGAGCAGAGCAGTACTCATTGTTAATCAAACCATCTCCCCAGCCTTCATATTCTCTCTCTCTCTCTCTCTCTCTCTCTCTCTCTCTCTCTCTCTCTCTCTCTCTCCTCCTCCTCCTCCTCCTCCTCCTCCTCTTCTTCTTTTTGTGATGTAGTGTGTAATTTACACTTAATAGTGCATCCCATTTAAACCAACCCCAGTGCAGATGCTTCCTGTTGCATATGGCTAGCAGCTGCCCCATCAGACAGCACAGCTGTAGTTCGTCGAGGAAGATTCTGTGAAGACGGAGCCATCACCAGATTACAGGGACCTTTTTGGTGGTTTTAATCCTGACTCTTCATGGAGTTCCCACCACTATCATGACCAGGCAACTCCAAGGATTTTCACTGAGGCAAGGCAGAGCTAAGACTACCGTTGGGGGAAAGAGGCCCTGGTCCATGAGCCTCCTCTATTGGCTCAGTGTTGACCCCACACAGCCTTTATAACTTTACCACGTGTATATCTCAATTAAAGGGGGGTAATCATAATTCCATTCTCATAGAATCTCTGTGAGGATGGCATGTGATAATAAATGCAATACACCATGTAGAGAGTAGAATTAGCTTTAGAATTAGCTAATTATAAACAACAGCACCGTCATTATTCTGCCTCTCAGCTTTAGCAGAGAGCCTGGCCCACAGCAGACCCCTGGGAAACAGCTACTTCCACAAGGGAATCTGTATGCCACTGGCTGATTCCTGGTTCCTAACTCCAACATGATCATTTCTCCAACACGAACATGGCTCACACCCTCCTACCCCTGGCAGGCATCCTCAGGAGTGTCCACTCACAGCCTGCCTTTGCCCTGCTCAGAGCAAGTGCCTCACTATGGCATCACAGTGAATAGTTAAAGACAGCCTCTGAGCTCTCTAACTCTTCTGTTTTCCTAGACTGTATATCCTTGGCTTCTTCATGTGACAGATTTTCCAACTCTAAGCCTTATTTTTCAGTGTTTTATTGTCCCTCTTAAAATGCAGCAGACTCAACAGGAAAGAGACTTTTATCATCCTGACATTCAGACTGCTTACATGCCTGGCTTTATGATCCAACCATGTTACACTTAGTTCCCGGTGTGCTCATAGCCCTGTCCTGCATTTATATTACCGACTTTTAATTACTAAGTTGTAATTGTATGTCCAGTAGCTGCTACCACCACCCATGCTTTTGCCTAGTGTTATTTTGGCTACCTGTGGCCACTGTGTCTGAGAATATTAAGTGGAAAAGTTCTTGATAAAAACTGTAAGTTCTAAATGGTGCGCTGACCCAAGAAGCATGGTAAAATCTCACACCACCCTGTACCAACCTACACAGGGCTCGAGGCATCCTTATCCAACATAGCCACACTGTATATGGCACCCACCCAATAGTAGCTATTTCAGTTATCAGATCAGCTGTCACGGTATCTCAGTGCGTGTGTTCTGGTGTCCATTATTACATATAAAAATGGCCCAAGGTAGGGGACCAGAGAGCTAACAATGTGTCCTTAAGGTGAAAAGTTCAAAGTACAACATGAGATCTTGAAAGGGACAGAGAGAGAAAATGTATGTAACTTTCATTGTTATAGTAAATTTATTACTGGTTACGATCGTTGTTATCGGTTATTGTTGAAAATCTCGTACTTTGCCTAATTTGTAAATTAGACCTTGTTACAATCACGTGTGTCTTGGGATAAACAGAGTTCAGCACTGACTTCAAAGCCAGGCATCTCTCAGGGTCTTGAAACATGCCCCTGAAAACAAGGAAGACTACAGTACTCCTTAACGCCCACCTCTTGGTGTAAAAGGATTCCATCCAGCACCAATAGACTGGTAGGGCGTCGTCCTTATCCTGGGAAGTCCTCCCACTGCCTTCCAGAGAGGAAGCACTTCTTGCTCTCTAACCTCACAGATGCCTTTCCAAGCATAGAAATCCCTGTGTGCAGAGTGACAGGGCACTAGACCTGAGCCCGCCATTTCGTTCCTGGTAAAGCACACTCTGATTTCAGTCCTTCACGATCTGTCGGAAGCATTTGGCTTCATTTCTCCAAGCCATGCCTAGCCTAGCTGTTGATGCCCTCCACTCTGTGCCACTTTCAGATTTGGTAATAGTTCTTTCTGTCCACAAAGAGCCCAGCTTAGCCAAGAAATCCCAGCTAGAGGAGGAGACACAGGAAGCTAACCCGCCCTGATAAACAGGCCGAAGATCTATGTGGATTCATTTATAGAGGAAGGAAAATGGCTTTCTTCTGCTCTTTTCAGTTCTTTGGCTGAGCTAGGAATTAAAGTGACAAAAAGCGAATTAGCTGACAGGAGAGAGCTCATTTTAATTATGCTCAAAAGTCCCAGAAAAATATGAGACTCTAGGAGAGAAAGTCTGGACTACAGAAGGAGGGGAGATTAGTGGCTGTGGGGACTAACTGAAAGGATGAGGGGAAGAAAGTTGGTGAAAAAAACATTGCCTTGTGGTGTAAGAGTCTCTCAGGTGATTAATGCTATCTAGGAACATCCCTTTAGTGATCCATAAAATCATTTTTGAGACAGAGTCTCTCTGTGTAGACCAGGTGGCCTCAAATTCACAGAGCTCCACCTACCTTTATCTCTTAAGTGCTGGGACTAAAAACCACACATGGCCCTTTAAAAAAAACAATGTGTGTATGTGCACAGGTGTGTGTGTGTGTGTTGTGTGTTGTGTATGTTTGTGGGTTTGTACACACAAGTGCAGTGCCCATGGAGGCCAGAAGAGAACATCAGACCCCTCTGTAGTTGGGGTTACAGGCAGTCATGAGTTGCCAATTTCGGGTGCTGGGAATTGAACTCAGATTCTCTGGAAGAGTGGCAAGTGCTATTAACCACTGAGCCATCTCTCCAGCCCCCAATACACAGCTTTAACTAATAAGTTAGAAACAAAAACCTTTGTTTGTTTTTTTAAAAAGTTTTACTTCATTGTGTGTGGGGGTAGGGGGTAAGAGGGTCAGAAAACAACTTTTGGAGGTTAATTCTCTCCTTCTGCCACGTGGGTTCGGGATCAAACCAGGTGTGCCAGACCTGTTGGCAAGGCTTTTACCAGGCCCAGACGCAAAAATATTTGAAGACAACTTCTCAAAGATACATTGTGTCTGTGGTTTCTCAAAATAACCATCTAATAACCAGTTGGCAGGGCTCCGTGTTCTGAGGTGCCATAGTCTGCTCACTTATGGTCGTATTTCAGGATGTGCTATCCTGAAAGGTAGCATATGGACAAGGGACGTAGGGGTCAAGATCCCAGCAGTGGGATGTGCACTGGGACAGGACAAGGCTCAGGACAGGGTCTGAGAGCCATACTAGTGGAAGATCACCCTCAGTGGAGGTGGAAGGTGGTTCCCAGGGAGAGAAGGGAGCACTCACCAGTCACTCACAGGGGAGTCCCCCACCTCCCCAGGTTTCCAAGATTCCCTCCTATTGTTTAAGCTTACCCTTTGTTTCACTGTTTGTTTTGCTAAGTCCTAAATAGAGTCTGGCAGCTTGTAAGGAAAAAGGATTTTCCTGGATTTAGAAGCTGTTGGGACCATGAAACCCTGTAAAATACCTTGCTCCTTCCTGTCAGGTCCCAATCGCAAATCACTGGGGTTTGGGGTTCAGGCTGAGCACAGGCAGGGGAGAGAAGACTGGGGACATGTTGGTTCTCTCAACCCTTCCGGAAGCACTCTAGTAAAGGTCGCCTTGTGGAAATGCTCCTTCAGTGTTTACTTTTTGATTGCATGTATTCACAGTATAGAAACTGCAGCTCTTTGAAAGACAGGCGGGCTTAGAGATGCAGGTGTCCTGTGACAGGAAACGGAAACTCGGATCTGCCACGTCTGGCTTGGACTCTAAGCTTGTAGCAGGCTACCTTTGTTTTCATTTTGTCTAAAGATGGATGAGAATTCTAAATCTATTAAAGTATTAGAATTATGCAGTAAGCATTAAAAAGAAAGAAAGAAAGAAAGAAAGAAAGAAAGAAAGAAAGAAAGAAAGAAAGAAAAAGAAATAGAGGTCCCGGTGGGTGAGAGGTGTGCCATTCCATTTTGGTGGTACCTGGATGGAACCAAGGGCCTCATATCTGCCAAGATGGTACTCCACCCTAAGCTAAATCTTCAACCCTAACACCTTCTTTAAAAGCCAAAGTTTACACCCAATTACATGGACCTGTAGCGTCTAATTCTTAAAGAGCTTAAGTGGAAGAGGCTGGGACTACAGTCCAGCAGCGGAAGACAGCCAGACCCTATGCCTCACCTCCTAAGAGAAAAAATTATGACGGATATGTGGGGAATTACTGAGTGACTATAAAGACATTTATGGTGTTGCCACCTATCAGTTCATGGTACCATATGCCAGCGAGGCACAATTAGCCATTCCCAGGCTGTGCGTCTATTGGCATGAATTACCATGCATAAGGACATTGGTTTGGTTCAAAGATAAGAGTAGACTTTTCTTTCTTGGCAGAGAGATTTGAGAGAGCAGGAAAGGACACTGATGAAGGCAGTGGTGATGGACAGAGAAGCTGAGGGTCAGGTGTCATCTCCAGTTCATAGAAGACTGGAACTTACAAGAAACTTCTATAATAAGGACATGAAGAGACTGTAAAAAGCATGCCGGTAGCATTTTGGTCAGAGACTTTGGTGTGAGTGAGGCACTGACTTGTAGCAGAGCATGTGGTAATATAGGTCACTGATGGCCCGCCAGGCTTGCCCTGAACATGCAGAAGGACTGGACTCCCTGGCTTTCTTTATTGCCCTCCTATTCTTTGCAACCACAGCTACCTTGTGGACTATTAAGCCCTGCTGTCCTAGCCTTGGGCCTTTGGGATTAACCCTACACCTCGACACATGGACACAAGCTTCAAAAGTAAGTAACCCAAGGCTCTTCTGAAAGAGGAAAGGGAGGTCCCATCCTAGGAACCCCAGGATCCATCCCTAGCACCACATACAAAGGAGGAGGAAAAGAGACAGCAGAAGAGGAAAGGGAGCTAAGCACATCCAACAAGCTAAAACTCTGCCACCCACTTTGCTCACTTGGCAATTGAGAATCTGAGGCGCAGAGTGGGTTAAGGAAGAAACGCTGGCCATCGACACAGCAAGGGCTTCCCTCACAGCCCTTCTGAGGATCATTGTACAGAGCTGCTGGGGGTTGAGTGGACTGGTTTACTGCATTCCCTGGCAGATGGCAATAGAGGAATTTGCAATACAACTATTAATAGAAGCTCTGCATTAGAGAATCGCTAGTGAGCCAACTAATATAGACATTGTCTGGTGATCAGAACTTATGCTGACTCTAGCTGATCCCCCCCCTCTCTCGTGTGTGTGTGTGTGTGTGTGTGTGTGTGTGTGTGTGTGTGTGTGTGTGTGTGTGTGAACGCCAGCAGTGTTTGTTATGTTGAGGACATGTTGGTGATATGCCTTTCTACAGCATTGTTCTATATTCAAAGACTCCTTTGTAGAGGAGCCTGTAGAAGCCTATCCCTGTGGTCCCAGCACTCTGGAGTCCAGCCCAGGCTACATATTGAGACCTTGTCTTTAAACCTAAGGAGGGGATGGGGATAATAATAAGAGATAATTAGCCCACTAAAGTATAAACTTCATTTAAAATTATAATGCAATCAGATTTTGTTTTGTCTGAGACAGGGTGTCACACAACCCAGGCCGTCGTGGTACTCACTGTATAGTCAAGGACAACCTTGAACTCCTGATCTTCCTGCCTCTATCTCCAGTGCTGGAATGACAGGCATGCGCCGCCAAACCTGCCTTATAATCAGATTCTTATATTTATTCATTTGCTCTCTCCCTCTCCGTCTCCCTCTCCCTCCTCGGCCCCCCACCCCCGTGACAAGACAGCTAGTAGAGTTGGTTTGTTCTTCCTACCATGTGGGTCCCAGGAATTTGAACTTGGGTCAAGCAGGCTAGACATCCAGGGTCTTTTCACTGAGGCATGCCTCCAGCCCAGATTCTGAGCAGCACCTGATGGCATTCTGTCCTGCTGGGAAGTGGTTAACACTCCTGAAGCTCCCCCCGCCCACATTCTAACTTTGATGTGCCATGAATCATCTGATGATCTTGTTAAAATGTAGATTTTTTTGATTCAGTCAAACTGGAGCAAGGCCCAGGATTTTGCCTAAGATGATCCCAGCCCAGGTAATGCTTGGCAGCTGGTCTGTGGCCTGTACCGTAACCAGGAGGGCAGACATTCTGCAGAGTCAGCGAGTTTCCAGGCATACACCTAATTCCTCCTTCGACAATATCCTTAGCTATCCATGCGTTGTTTCTAAATCACCTACAGGATTCTTAAGCGGCATGGAGAGTCTGGGGTTTCCACCATTCTAAACATCTTGTGAAACCGAGTAAAGACTCTGTACCACCTCAACCCTCCTGTTGGCCAAGTCCTCCTTTGTACAACCCCAACCCACCTCCTTCTAATCAGTCCCTGCAACCTATCATTTGGTTCTTCCTATTCCTCCCGCCAGGGTAATCCAATCCCAGCATAGGAAACAGCTGCAGCTGTCATGTGCCAGCCTGCGGTTTGTTCTTCTGGGTAAGCTTGTAAATGCCAATGTATGAAGTAGTTATTATTTTAACCTCCTTGTTACTGACAAGGCATTGAGACACAGTGTGTTAAATATGCTGCCCAAAGCTATGTGATTAAGTAAAAATGCCAAGAGGTGAATCTAGGTTTTCCTAACCCAAAACCCAGGTTCTTGGCCCACGGTAATAGAGGAAGTTGGGTCCTAGAAGGAACCTTCTGTTCTTTCTGGAATGACAAGGACTCTCCCATCTTCTCCTCAACCTAAATTATATCTGCTCGCTCTGGCTACTTTCACCTCTCCTTAGCCTGAACTAAAACTGCATTAAGTCTTAGACATCCCCATGAAAGGTGTGGCTTTTGCTTTGAGCACCTTCAGCACTTGAGGAGTTGGCCAAACTGGCCTCTTGAGATTCCCAGCCTCTCTTCCCCAAATGGAAGCCCAGGGGCCTGCCCCATTCGCTGTCTTCCTTTGCTCTCTAAGACCCTTGCCTTCTGCCTCAAAAGCTATTTTCAGAGAAAGCTGTGAAACCATTTATTAGAGTCTTGACATGCACAGCGGTTTTTGGGAAGCCTTATCCCAGGGAGCTGTGGTCTGAAAGATAAATGACTCCTACGGAAGGAAGCCGGGAAATGGGGGTGTGGTGTTCCAGACAGGAAGAAGATCAGGGTTGCTCAGTAAGTTTCTGCTGATGAGCCAATGAAGAGAAAGGTACATATAAATCCACTGGGGATGGGGAGAGAGCTCCCTGCAGAAGCCTCGGACTCTGTTACTGCCTTTTATGCTGCTCTAAGAAAAGACAGTTGAATATTTTAAATAAATGTTTAATTTATATTCTCTTCCTTCCTTTCTTAGCCCAATGGGTTGGTTTTACTTTTGGTTAGATATTCTTAAAGCCAAAATACTCATTCAACCAGATGACACATAAAAAAGAAATCTCTGGGGGTGGCGGGGGCGGGGGGGAGGCTGGCAGCGCATGCCTTTAACCCCAGCACTTGGGAGGAAAAGGCAGGTGGATCTCTGAGTTTAAGGCCAACCTGGTCTAAAGAGTGAGTTCCAGGAAAGTCAGGGATACACAGAGAAACCCTGTCTCAAAAATAAAACAAAAGAAAAATCAAAACAAAACCAAAGAAGGAAGAAGGAAGAAAAAGAAGAAGAAGAAGAAGAAGAAGAAGAAGAAGAAGAAGAAGAAGAAGAAGAAGAAGAAGAAGAAGAAGAAGGAGAGGGAGAAGAAGAAGAGGAAGAAGAGGAAGAAGGAGAAGAAGAAGGAGGAGAAGAAGAAGTAGTTGTTGGGGTAACTTGCACGGATTTCATCCTTCTGGCACTGCTCCACCATCCTTAGGATCTGGCCTCTGACACCAAGAGCACAAACAAGAATGGGAACTAGGACCCAGATAATTTATTAGATTAGAGACAAAAAAAATCTCTGTGTGTTATACCCAGGCTGTCTTCAAATGCTTCGATGACAGGCATGAGCCACCAAGCTCAGAAAAACAGGGAGTTTTTGGTGGTGGGTGCATGACTCTGTGTGTGTCGTAGTGGATCCACCATTGCCTGGGCAGCTCATTTTCCTGTCTGCACTCCCCTGGCCTGCACTGGGCTGAGGTATGGAAACCGTGGCTTGCTTTTCTAAAAGTCAGCAAGAAAGATAACAGCAAAGAAGCTTCAGAGGGAATTTTACACCCTAAGGAAGCCTAATATTGTCTGATAATTTTGCACCTTTGAATAGAAGTGAGAATAGAAAATAGAATAAAATAGAAAAGAAGGTAGAAGAGGGAGAACTCCCCTGAAGGCCAATGAATAGGGGTCAAGTAGGTGATTCTCTTTAAAAATAAGATTTATTTATTTTTTATTTTATGTGCATTGGTGTTTTGCCTACATGTCTGTCTGTCTGTGGGTGTCAGATCTTGGAGTTACAGACAGTTGTGAGCTGCCATGTGGATGCTGGGAATTGAACCTGGGTCCCTTGGAAGAGCAGTCAGTGCTCTTAACCTCTGAGCCATCTCTCCAGCCCCAAGTAGGCAATTCTTTCTCATCTGCTGAAGCATCCCAGTATCTCTTGGAGTGGAAACCAGAGCCTCTCGACTATGAAGTGTCTGTTTACACACAGAAAGAACAAGATAGAGGAGCTAGCATGGTTGTTTAGTAGGAAACGTTTAAGCTTTTATACAGGAAAAATATGAAATAAGAGTATGTCGAGTGTTTGAGCCAAGTCACTTAACCAGTATAGCAGCATGGGCTGGAGATGTAGCTCAGCTGGTACAGTGCGTCCTACTATGCACCTGGGTTTAACCCCCAGCACTGCATAAGGTCACATGGGGGCACACACCCCGAGTCCCAGCTTTTTGGAGGCAGAGACAAGAAGTTCAGGATCGTCTGTGGCCACATAGTGAGTTTGAGACCACCTGGGATCTCTGTTTCAAGTAAACAAAGACAAACAAAAAAAATACCACCACACACATACACACACACACACACACAGTATAGCATCAATGCTAGAAAAAACAGAGGTTCTTATCTACAGAACATTTCATAAGTGACCTGGATACTCTCCAGCTATCCAGTGACATGTTGAGTACACAGCTGTTAGTACATGTTTTCATCCCCGCAAAGGCGAGGTTGCATGTGTCTTGCTTACTCTTGCATCCTTGATAATAAGTCAATAATAACCCACCAGGCTCTCATCAGTCAGGAGTAAGAATTTAGGTTTTTTGTTTTCTGTTTTTTTGTTTTTTCGAGACAGGGTTTCTCTCTGTAACCTTGGCTGTCCCAGACTCACTTTGTAGACCAGGGTAGCCTCAAACTCACATCAATCCACCTGCGTCTGCCTCTGCCTCCCGAGTGCTGGGATTAAAGGCATGCGCCACCATGCCCAGCTTAAGAATTTAGTTTCTAAAGATTTATTTATCCATCCAGCCTACCTCAAAGAAGATGATGAGCAACAAAGAATCTTCTTATGGAGATGGCTTCAAATGTGGCAAACCAACCACTGGGCAAACTGTCCTGATTTCTGCCACAGGAGGAATTCTGTCTAAAAACGGGCAAGCTTGGATGCAGGCAGAGTCAGCGGCCAAACTCTACCAAGACAGGGTAAGCAAGTCCTCAATAGCTCCTGCCTCGAAAATATGTCTGTCAGATATATTGGGCCAGAAGGCTGAAGATGATGCTCCAACGTTATAGAGAGTGTTAGGTGACTGCTCAGGCAGTAACCTGTCTCAGTCATTTTTTTCATTTTGGACACTGCTAATCTGCACTTTCGGTTCACTCAGGTAATTAAGTTTTATTCCTTCTCAAGTCTCTAATGAGGTTGAAGACCAGATAGTTTAGTCTTACAATTAAGCTTAATTATTTAGGGGTTAAGATGTTTTTAGGTCAAGGTAGATTTTTTTTAAGTTAATAGAGATGAGATATGATAGATACTGGTTTTCATTCAGAATTTGAGACTTACCAAGATAGGAAAGATGTTTTCTTCAAGTTTGCCAAATACAAAAAGCCAAATGTCTATGAATGTAACATTTATATAATTCCTGCTTGTTTCATGGTTCTTCCTGCTGGATGTAGTTTATTTTATTTATGTGTAATAATATGAATGTATACGTAAAAAAGAAATATAATAAAAAAACAAAAACAAAACAAAAACAAAAATGATTTATTTATTTTTAAGTGGATGGTTGTTTTGATTGCATGTATGTCTGTATACAACATGTGGGTCTGGTGCCCTAAGAATGGAGTTACAGACAGTTGTGAGCTGTCAAGTGAATGTGGGGACTCAAACCTAGGTCCTTTGGAAGAGCAGCCAGTGCTCTTAACTGCTGAGCCATCTTTCCAGCCTCAGGAATAAGCATTTGTAATAAAGTTGAAGAGCAAGAAGCTGAATAGCTAAAACTGTTTTTTTACAAATCACCTGTCTGACGCTTAAGCTGAGGGTATTGTGTCTTATGTGGCCCTAAGAGAGCTGAGCCTTCCACAGCCCCATTGCTCTCTCTGCCTGTGTATTTTATCCATCTTATACCATCTAAGCATCACCACATTTGTAACCAAAAGCAAAGTCCCCAAGTGCATGCTAATTTGGAGCTATAACTCTGACATACTTTGCTCACTGAGTCCCAGTTGAGAAAAATTAAAACAAAAGCAATACATAGTATATGATGCTTTCTCTGAAGCCCCAGGAAGAGCAGCCAGAATATAAGTGTCTCTTGTGCATGGGTCACCCAGAACAAATGGCCTTACGAGCCACGGTTCTAGGTGGGAGCTATCCTATCTTTGACTTGCATGGAGCAGCTCCTGGACTCTGTGTCACCACAGAAAATAGTCCACAGCTCAGAGAGCTCAAATGGCTTCTTAACAGGCTCTTCCTTCCACTTGCTTGAGAATCCAAAATGTGCAAGTGAGGGGACCTGCTAACACCCCCAAAACAGACATGTTCACTTCTTCCCAAATGAAAGTGTCACCTTTCCCTTTGTCACTCATATAGCCCTTCAGCTGACAGAGAAAGACAGTTTGCAAGAAATGTGAGAGTAAAGCCAAGTGGGACACAGACACCGAAGGCCGTAGGTGTCACCTTCAGGCGTCACCTCCTCTGAGTCCATCCTCCCCACCGCTAAGATCAGTATCGTTGCTCAGGCTCAGAAGTTAGACCTGATGACAGAGGAGTGATGGATTCTCAAGCCTTGGCCAGGAGTCTAGCTCCAAAGCATCTCATCTGTCGTCATGTCACCTCAGCGACATGCAAGTCACCCATCTTTCTGGATAAATAGAACTAAAAGAATGAGGCACCAGAAGGATCTGGAAGCCAGAGAAGCAAATGTTCCAGATAATAAAACACGGGAGTGGGGAGGTTTCGAAGAGTTCCCATGTTGTGGCAATGGACCCCACTAGGAGAAACCAAGACTCAGGCTCGATTCAAATGTAGATTAAAGGAATTTATTCTTACGGCTAGCAGAAAGACAGCAAGCCTTGGAGCCAAACAGCATGCTGTGCAGAACGGAGGCTAAGGTGGTGTTTTAAAGACGAGACACCAGAACGGTGTGTATTGTAACTGTCCATGGAATCCACGGCTGAACATGAAAAGTGTGTTGCTTCCCTTCGTTGTTTCTCACGTCCCTGCTATATCATAATAAAAAGACCATTTCATCCTTTCCCACAGCAAGAAACAATTTTTACAGAAGCAAGGGCAGCTGTTGAGACCTCCAAAGGCAACCTATTAATGCTGGATTCAGCTGGTGCCTGTTAGGATCAGGAGGCAGAAAGTACCTTTGGTGGGTCCACTAAGAGCTCATGCCATGAAACAGATCTAACGAAAGAAGTTTACTAGGGGATAAGAAAAGCAAAAGGCTGACTTGGAGTGGGGGCCCGAGATGGGGGGCGGGGGGGAGGCAGACAGAGAGAATGAACAAGACAGAGAGAGCCATGGGACCTTTGACATGCGACATGTGTAGCCATGCAACTGTTAGCAATAGTGGAAATGCGTCACACCTGGCCATGGTGAGTGATAGCATAAACTGAGTCACTGAAAGGCAGGCTGGTGGGGCGTGCTTGATTCCCAGCAGCATCCTCTGCACAAACCCCTCCAATGACCTCTTCCTCTCACAGAGTAAAGGCTATTTTTTTTTTTTTTTTTTTTTTACTATTTCTACTGCTACAGCGTTCAACAAACCCCGAGCCTAGGAATGCTCTGACCTCATCAGATGGTCTGTCCATCTGCTTCAGAGTGCCAGACTCCTACCTCAGGACCTTTGCACTGGCTATTCCAGTTACCCAGAATCCTCCTCATCCTTCCCAGACACTGTAGCTAGCTCCATCATTTTGTTGGCAATGCCTTGAATCAAACATTGTGTGTGTGTGTGTGCGAGAGAGAGAGAGAGAGAGAGAGAGAGAGAGAGAGAGAGAGAGAGAGAGAGAGAGAGAGAGAGACAGGGCGCCTCCTTGGCTACCACGTTGAAAACATTAAAATTCACCCACCTGGCTGGACAGTTTATATGGCTCTTTCCCGTTTTATTTCTTCTCCTCGTCACTTTCTGGGAACACACATTTTACTTTTAAATTTACTCCCTTATTTTATTTTATTTTTTGTCTTTCTTTCCCATTAGAACAGCAGTATTTCCGTCTCGTGTCTCTAGCACCAGGACAGTATGTGGCTAGAAGAGAGGTCCTCAACAAAGCAAGAATAAATGAAGAGCCATTTGGGCAGTTACGCCTGTGACTCAGTAGCCCTACCCTACCCCTAGATGGGAACTGTGGTTCAGCAATCTTTCAACAAGTGGCTGTGCTTGCTACATATCAGCCTCTATACTTCAGGTAAAGTTTATATTTACTCATTATGAGCTAGATAATGTGTATATGTGTATATGTGTGGTACATACATGTGCGGGGGCACTCCCCCAAGACGTCACATTGGGACGGCTTCCTCAATAGTTTATTCTCTGCCTTTCTTTTTGAGGCAGGGTCTCTCACTGGCTGGCTGGTTGGCGAGTCTCTGGGTTCTGCCTATCTCTGCTCCCCAGAGTTGGAGTTACATGGAGCCATCTCACCCAGGTTTATTTGCAGGTCCTGGGATCTGAACTCAATTCCATGTGCTTGGACAATGAACACTTTCCCCACTGAGCCATCCCCCAGTCGCCACACTGTCCTGTTTTTACATGATCGCTGAACTGAAAGGCCACGTTCAAATATCTGTGTTCACTTCTTTGAGGATATCTCCCACAACGCATACAGGTGGGCTCTGCTGGCGTTCTGGCACTTCTTACTGATCCGGCCAAGGCAAAAAAAATTGGACCTAGTGGATCTGGTCTTCTTTCTTGAAAAGCAGATCAGGAAACAGACCTGTGTCCTCTCCACAAGGCCCTTTACAAGGTAATCCTGGAGCCCCCAGTGTCTAGCTGCAGGTGCCACAGGCTAGCAACTTCTCCAGTTGGGGGGCGACGAGAGCCATCGCTTCCCAATGTCAGAGAAGACGACACACCTGTGGTTCATAGCCGTGCACCTACCCCAGGTCACATCCCTTAAGGCCCAGCTGAGTAGCCAAGTCCCAGGTTTTATTTGGCCATCTCTTAGTTTTCCAATGGAATGGTCCATTGTGATTTTGATTCTCTCCTGCATGCTAGAGACCACTCCCAAACCTCATACGTGCTCTGTGTGTGTTTTACCACTGAGCTACAGCCCCAGCCCTAAACACTCTGGTTTGGCTAAGACAAATCAAGTAGCTTTCAAATACTTGTAGCCAAAGGAGTGTAGCTCGGACTGCTGAGGTACTGCCCTAAGGCCAGACAGCATGGAGCTGGGACTTACTCATTTCCGTGGTTGTCATTTCACTGGGACCTTTCTTTCTCGGGTCTGGTAAGGATGTGTGGGGATCCCCCACCTGATGTACTGTCTCGCTTCCACTTTTCCCACACAGCACATTTTCCTAAGGAAAATGAGGTCAGGCTAACATTCAAAGCAGCAGGGAAGATAAAGCTAAGGGTGTCCAGGAAGCAGAGAAAGGCTAGCACTGCTCAGAGGGTCAAAATGAGGCATCACGGAGTGAGTGCAAATCTTTACTGAGTGTAAGTTGTAGAGGGAACAAATTCAGGAATCTCCATAGTGACAAGATAAACAAACAGGTAAAGGGAGGGGAGGGGCTGGTAAGGAGAGGGGCTCACTTAACCATTTTTTTGTTTGTTTGGTTGGTTTGGTTTGGTTTGTTTGTTTTTGAGACAGGGTTTCCCTGTGTAGCCTTGCCTGTCCTGGACTCACTTTTTAGACCAGGCTGGCCTTGAACTCATAGAGATTTGCCTGCCAGTGCCTCCCTGAGTGCTGGGATTACAGCATGGGCCACTGGCTCGATGAGCCTTTTAAATGGGGGTTATCCATACAATTCCTAGATCCAAACCTTAACCCTCGTCAACGACACTGCACCTCCCAGGCCTGGTCCAACGATGCAACCCAGCCAGGTGAAGCTAAAGAAAAGTGGGTCGAAGTTTTCTCTGGGCAGATCCGTTCGCGGCAGCTGCTCCCTGGGAACCACTTACGGGCTGCAGTTCCTGAAGCTCTGTCTATTGACTCTGTTTATTTCTCTAATTTGTCAAGGACTGTCTGCACACTCCAGCCTGCCTCCTAAGCGCTCAGCTTCTGTTTCACCTCCCAGCCTTCACCAATTCAATTAGCGCACTCTATCCTCCCTCACTGGAGTCATTAATGAAAATACTGCCGAATGTGGAGTATAAGCCAGGTCCCTGGGGCCTCCCCTCCACCCCCTCATCTTCTAGCCTAGCTGACAATCCTCACTTCTGATCATCTTCACCCATTGTTGAAGGATTTTTTTCCCTGCCTCTCTTCGCATTAACTCATTAATTCAATCATTCGTTTGTTCCCTTGCTAGAGACTTCGCTCAGGATAGCATGGGCAAAAGGCGTGACTACTGCAAACTATTACTATGGTGAGGTGCTGTGGGGGGAGCAAAGAAGTGCTGGACAGACTATGGCCCTCAGCAATAAAAACAGGAGCAAGAATAACCTCTGCTGCCTATAGCATCTCTCCAGGTACCTGGCTAATATTGTACAAATAGTTCACAGCCCCTGTTGGGCGTGGCCTGTGCTCTTGAGGCAGCTATTGGTCAGGGTTATTAAAAGGACCGATTCTAAAGTCAAAGATTTTTATTCTTCTGGCTCTCTCATTTACTGGCTTCTCTGCCCTAAGTACCTCATAGTGTTGTTTCGGGGATTTAAATTATTCAATAAGATAATGGAGAAAAGATATTTGAAGTACTGCCCAGCATGTAATATGCATTCAATAAATGATGGCCATTATTATTTAATGTAACACAACTGTCCCATGTCAGGCATTAGAATCAGTGTTTGGCCAGCGAGGGGGTTGATTCTCAGACTGATTTACCCAAAGTTCTATGGATGACAATGAAGTAATGAAACCACTATACTAACTCAAGACTAGATTCCAAATTCTATTTTGCTTTATTATTGCAACCTGAAAAGAAAGAAAACATGCACAAACAATTATTTCACACGCTAGAAAAGCAAAGACGATTATAAGGCTCAGGATATTCTCACAGCAGAGCAGGTGCTTAGTAAAGTAGCAGGAAGTGATGATGAAGATAAAGAAGAGGAGGGCAGAACAGTCATGATGGTGGTGGTGGTGATGGTGGTGGTGGTGTTATTGGTGGTGGTAATGGTGGTGGTGATGGTGGTGGTGATGGTGGCGGTGGCGGCGGCAGTGGCGGCGGTGGTGGTGGTAGTGATTGTGGCAGTGGTGGTGATAGTGGTGATGATGATAAAAGCCTGTCATATTATAGCTTAACAGAAATCATTAAGTGCTGGTGATGGCGCATACCTTTAATCCCAGTCCTGGGAAAGCAGAGGCAGGTGGATCTCTGAGTTTGAGGTGTGTCTGGTCTACAGAGCAAGTGCAGGACAGCCAGAGCTACACAAAGAAACTTTGTCTTAAAAAAAAAAATCAAAGGGTGGGTAGGGAAGAAAAAGAACATGTTAGGGTGCTAGACGACAGAGGGGAGTTGCTTGTTTAGTGCATAGACAGGGGGTCACTCTCTGGCTCCGGCTGGAATTCTACTTCCATACCAGAAGTCCTGGGATAGCAGGTCTGTGCCGCCACGCTACACCTAGCTAGAGAGAGAGCTCACTTCTTAGCAGAGGAATAGGTGGGCATGTTCACGGAGACAGCAGCAGTTTCATAGTCTTTAAAGAATAGATGTGAGTTAGCCACAGTAAGAAAAGAGAGACACCCTATGGAGAGAAAAGAAATGTCACCAGCAGAGATATGCAGATAGGAAGGCTCGCTCGGGTGTGTGTTTAGAAACTTCATCTTGGCTCCTACATGGTAGGTGAAAGGAAATAGCTGGGACTGGATTAGTGAAGGAGTCATAGCCATATTAATAAACAAAGCCTTGGAAAACACACTGGTCAAGGCATAGCTATTTCTGCCAGTTATGAGTCTTGGGCAAGTTTCACTGCGGGAAGAACTTCAGCAGGGACAGATAGAAATGGGATAGGGTTTAATACCCAGCCTAGGGCAAGACACAGAGGTTTAATGCAACTAGGTATTGAGAGTGGAGACTAAGCAAGCAGCCATATGGCCAGTGTGTAAATGCAGACGGTTAAAAATGCTCAAGTGTTTTCTTCTGGTAAGTAGGACCTCCTTGGGCCCCTGAGGCCTCTTGCTCTGAACTACAGGACCTCCTTGACAGCCTGCCATGAAGTGACTAATTTTTGGCCGTGCTGATGAAAAGTATCTTTTGGCTAGGGACTTGAGGATTCTTTTGCTAGATTGAAAGCTGAGTGGATAGGGGAGTAGACAGATACAGCGTTGCTGATAGAGTGTGGAAAAGCAAACTGTGACCTAGTCAGCCAGCACACGCCAGCCTTGGCTATTGCTTGGGCAAGCTCCCTGCCAACAACGCTCTTCCTGCTGAGTCAACTAGGACTGCAGTCTGCTTGGTCACATGACTGACCTGTTGTGTGGGAGTCTGTTTCCTTCCTGAGCAGAGAAAGGGTCTAGATTGGGACATGGGCATAGCTACTACTTCAGATGCACATCTGCCCGTCCTTTTGAGTCCCTAGTTTTTCTGTGGCTCCTAGCATCTGTTCTACCTGGTCTTGTCGTGCTGTATAGAAAGTACCAGAAAATAATCCTTAAGAGTTGCTTCTTGGCAGCTTTTGCACAGGCGTGCCTCTGGCACCCTCTCTCCTCTCAGTACAACACCCTTGCACATGAGCTCAGACCAGGTGAGGAAACTTTGAGCTTCGGCAGGCCTCTGCTGTTATGTAACAATTCCTGCTCTAAGCAGCAGCCTCCATCACTCCTGCAGATCAATTTGGTTGCTGCCATTCCCCAGAGCTACCTCCTCCAACACACACTTCACGAAAGGTGTGGTCCCCAAGGCAGAGTGGAGTCTCTGATGAGAGCGGGGCCCAAGGCAACTTGCACCTGTGTGACTCTGGGGACCAGGGACATGAGTGATGCTCCAGAATAAATGGTGTCCGTGCACCCTTGGGCATGGACCCTGGGTACTGTCTAGAACTCTGTCCTTGGAGATGGCCCTGCTGTTGAGACAGGAGCCCAGGAAGGAGATCCTGGACCTACAAGTTGGCTTGCCTGCTGGATGAAGATATTATTTCTTTTTCAAATGAGATTTATTCGTTTTACTTTATGTGTGAGTGGTTTGCCTGCGCCTACGTCTGTCTGTGACCCACGTGTGTGCTTGGTACTCTGAGAGGTCTGAAGAAGAAGGCATTGCATACCCTCATATAGGTTCCAATTCCACCTGCCGGTCCTCACACGGGTCCTCTGAGCCACCCTCACACACACTGCCAGGGAAGCACATTTTCCCTGTGTTCCTTCTAGACCTATAGCCTCACAAGCTCTCTGCTGCCCTAGGTCACTAGCCTGGTGCTCCGCCCACAGCTCCACAGCTCCGCCCACACAGGACTCCCTCCCTGCCTCAGTTGTGTTCCTTGGCAGGTTGTTGCATACTTTTCTTCCCCAGAAAGTGTAGTAACTATGGCGTCATGGCGAGGTCTGCCCACCTTTCTAAGTCAGGACTTTCCCCCTTTTCTTCTTTTCTGCCTCTTCCAGCAGAGCTGTTCTTAAAGATACAGCAGACCAACTTATTTTCATGTAGATAACAACTTCCACAGTTTCTCAAGGGCTGGGCTAGTGTGTGCCTCACGCACACAATCCTCTCAGTAGCACACAGTGCTCAGCTCTGCGAGGTAGATGCTATGCTTAGTGCTAACGAATAGGCCGAGGAACCTTGAGTATGAAGGAGTTTAAAACGTAGCTGGGGCTTCGGGTAAGGAGGAAGGCCCAGATTCCAACCCAGGCTGTTGGAAGATTGGAGCACTTTCTCTCCCAAAACACTAAATCCAATCCTTTACCAAGAACAGATCATGGGACAGGTAGAGATAAACCTGTGAGGAGCTCTCAGGGGGTGGACAGCAAGGAAGAAGCTGTATTTTCTCTATGCTCCTGGATGTAGGGAACAAGACTAGGAGAAGTAGAAAGGGCAGAGGTGAGGAATGAGGGCTGGAGGAAAGGAACACAGCAAGACTGGCTGGAGAGAAGAGGAAAGGCTGATAGGGAAGATGGATGGGAGGGGCTGCAGAGCTGGCTGGGGGGCTCAGAGGCGCACCTCCCTCTGCATGGGTGACAGCTGCAGGGTAGGCTATTAGTGACAACAATTGGCTCAGGTTTGCAGTATTATTATTACTACTACTATTACTATTATTATTATTATTATTATTATTATTATTATTATTATTATTATTATTACTCAGGGTCTCATGGATCCCAGACTGGTCTCAAACTCACTTTATTGCCAAGAAAGCCTTCGAACTGCTGATCTTACTGCCTTGGCCTCTGGAGTTCTGGAGTTCTGGTGTGTGTCAGCACACCTAGTTTATGTGGTGCCAGGGATCCAACCCAGGGCTTTGGCTTCTTGCTTGCTAGCAAGCGCTCTTCCTGAGCTACATCCGCAGTCCCACAGACTTCTTATGGATTGATTTTTCTCAAAGGCTTGAGATGCCAGTGACCTCCCAGCAAGGCTACCCAGGTACTAGACTCTGCAAGGGGACTGGGAAGCCAAGCAGGAGATCAACCACACGTGCTCCTGCCACCCAGACTCAGGCATGACTAGAGTGCTGGATCTCTGGCAGATGACTGCACTGGCACAGGCAAAGGACCAGGGAAGGAGGGGGGGCCACCCGCAAGGCCCCAGGGGTGCCCTGTCAACAGGCAGTGCCCTTTGGAAATCAGTGCAGAGAAACCAGAGACAAAGGGTTTCCTTCCTCCTTCCTCTGTTTGCAATTCCCCCGAGGTTCTCTCGGGAGCCATGTGTTTGTCTTTAGAACGACCTTGGGCACTGGTTGAAGTTTTTAAAGGACCCTATAACCAGGACACTAGAGGGAAATAAGATTACAAAGACGTGTGAAGGTCTGATGCTGCAGGGGTGGCGTTGCTGCTTCTTGACACTGTGAACAAAGCAGAGGAAACACAGATTTTTCCATGTCGCATTTGACGGACGGGGGAGCTTAGACCAAAGGCTAGATGGGGGGCCCAGGGGGATACAGGGTGCGTGGGAAGGGAGGAGGAGGAGGAACTCGGAAAAATGGAGTCATCCTGACTTGTCTTCACTTTCCCTGCCTCTCCCTTCCTCTGCACGTTCATAGTCATCAAGTTCTTCCCCTTGCATTTATATTCTCTTCATTTCCTCAATCCCTGCCGCCCGTGTTCTAAGTCCTTCCTGCCTCTCCCCTGGACGTGACTCAGGGCGAGGGTGAGGGTGAGGGTGAGGGTTTAGGTGAGGGTGAGGGTGAGGGTGAGGATTTGGGTGAGGGTGAAGGCGAGGGTGAGGGTGAGGGCAAGGGTGAGGGTTAGGGTGAGGGTTAGGATGAAGGTTAGGGTTAGGGTTAGGGTGAGGGTTAGGGTTAGGGTTAGGGTTAGGGTTAGGGTGAGGGTTAGGGTTAGGGTTAGGGTGAGGGTTAGGGTTAGGGTTAGGGTTAGGGTTAGGGTTAGGGTTAGGGTTAGGGTTAGGGTTTGGGTGAGGGTTAGAGTAAGTGTGAGAGTGAGGGTTTGGGTGGTCTTCGTAGCTTCAGTTTCCCCCTCTCCAACTCATCTCTCTCACCACTTGTAGTTTAGCCTTCTAGAATGATTTTCACATCATTCTCGTACTGTGTCATTTTGTCATGACCCCCTGCTCAGCTCCACTTCTTACTTTGCTGTAATGAAAAGAGATGAACATTAATAGACTGGATATCCTTACCTCAGAACTGTTGATATTGGGCTTAGATAACTATTGTAGGAGGCTGTTCTGCACATGGCAAACCCTGTCTAGAACAACACAAAGATGCAAAAGTTACTTTGGAGTATTTATCCCCTCCCCCACCACTTCCATTGGCACAACCCCACATTTCTCCAGACATTGTCAAATGTCTCCTGGGGGCCCATAGTGTCAGTGACCTAGATACAAATCACTTCTTTGTTACTACCGAGTTCCCTTAGGATCATCACACACCTTTTCTGAACTTCAATTCCCTTAATACTAACACAGAGTTAAATAACACCTACCTTAGGAGCCATTGTGAGAAGTAAATAAAAGAATTCCTAGCCTGTGATAAATCATCAAACACAACACGGAAAAAAAAAATCTGTGTTTCCTCAGCTTTGTTTCCAGTGACCCATTTGCTGCAAGCCTAGCACATAGATGTTGAATGGATGGACAAATGAGCAAATAGATAGAAGAAATGACGCATTACCAAACTCAAGAAAAAGAAAATGTCCTATCTTTGTTCATTTCTTTGCAGACAGGGTCTCTTTATACAGCCCAGGCTGGCCTTGAACACTCAATCCTTCTGCCTCAGCCTCCTGAGTGCTGGGATCTCAGGCGTGCAGCACCCAACACACCTAGAACAATGCTTGCTGCTCTTCTTGATCTATTCGTCCATCCAAAAGGCCTTTGTCATATCTGTCTGTGCAGTACAAACCAGAGGCTCCTCCACAATTTCACCCCACCCTGGATGTATTCCCAAGAGCATCTATCTACCTATTACTACAAGTGATAAAATAACAGTGCCTTTGATAAGCCAGGGTTTGACAAAGGGAAAGAGAGACACCCAGACAAAGGAAACTGAACTGTACTCAACCTTTTGTTTGTTTGTTTGTTTTGTTTATTTGTTTGTTTGTTTAATCAGGAATGACATGAGTTTATTCTGGAAGATAGGACACTCAGTCCTTATCACCTGTCAACAGCTCACATCTGAACCAGAAGGACAATTAGACTTCAGTGGACACTTTGGAGAGGGACATTCAATCCATAGCAGGCTTCATATGAGCTTCTAGATGTAAGGGGGGGAGGAGGAGGGGATGCTGCACTGTCCCTAACTAGCATGGTGTGGATTCTCAGAAAATATTGATTATCTAAGGACTAAGAGATGAGAGAGGGGGAGGGGTGGAGGGAGGGAGAAGGAGAGAGAGAGCAGAGGGGAAGCGGGAGAGGAGAGGTGGCCAGATTTATCCATTGGATCTCTCGGGAACATTTTAACATGGATACTCCTCTTGTTTTTTTGTTTTCCCTCTTTTGGTTCTATATTAGTTATTTTTCTGTCATTGTAACAAAATGCCTGACAGGGAATTTTAGAATCAGAAACAACTTAAGAAAGTTGGTTTTGGGCTACAGTTCCAGAGGGGACTGTTCCATGGCGGCTGGGGAAGGACAGGCATGGCGGCAGGAACATTTTTATACACACAGGAATCAAAGGGAGTGACCAGTACAGTATGGTGAGGTCATATACCCTCAGAGCCCATTTCCACCAGCAAGACTCGTCTCCTAAAGGTCCCAGACAGGGCCACCAACTTGGGACCAAGTGTTCAAATCCATGAGCCTGGTGGGGTGAAGGGATGTGTTTCTTATTTAAACCATGACTTCTGTGACTCCACTCTCCCTTAAGGCTGCTCCCAAGGCCACTCCCCCCCCCTTTCTCTCTCTTCCCCCCCCCCTTTCTCTCTCTGAGTTCCTCTACCTGTGGCCATCTTTTAAAAAGTCACTATTGCTCAGTTGTCTCCTTCCCCACAGTTCCTTCCACAGTGACCTGTGTACTCAAGCACCGCAGCCGTTGCTCACAGTCTACCTGGCCCTCGGCTTCTGGATTCTGGGAATTTCCCTTGACTACGCGGCCACTTTAGAGAAGGGATTGGACTTGTCTCCTTCATCCTCCCACTCAAAGCCACAGCCTGAAATCCAAGCTCAAGCAGTGTGGGAGGGGAAAGCCCGGTCCTTCAGTGAGGGCAGACTGCATTATGGAGCAGACTAATGGTCCAGGCCAGGGCCCTGGAGCCAGGCTCCTCTGTGAGGCAAGGTGTCCTGTGGCAGGGTGTTGGAGCTTAGAGAGAGCTCAGTGTTTAGTGACACAGCAGAGTGCAGGAGGGGAACAAGTGTCCAGATAAAGGTAAGCTGGGGCAAGAAGAGCCTTTCTAATAATCTTCCCATCTCATCGGCACCACAGGCAACCTCCCCAGGTGAGGGCCTCTTCCAAGATGTTTTCAGAGGAGGGATGGGCTCATGAAGAGAAGGGAGGCAGAGCCTGCTGCAGATGACAGAGAGAGGCCAATTACCTTGGGTTAAACTATGTTCTGAAGATCAAGAGTCCTGGCTCTGACATCAGTCTAAAACGGACCTGATCCCTGCATGACCCTGAAAGGTGACTCCAGTTTTTGAAGCCTCAACTTCCTTCTTTGCAAAAATGAAGGTAAAAGGCCATTAAATAAGGTAATCCATGCTCGATACCCAGGACACTTCAAAACAGACACTGAATGAGCCCGAGGTTTGTGTTACTGATCACTCTTATCTGCAGCAGTTTTCCTGCTTAATTTTCATACCTCCTCTTTAAGCAAGGGACAATATGCACACAGTTACTTGCTCAAGTCTACGTCCATTCATATTTGACAATCTCCTTCCAAGGGTCCTGTCACTGTTCTGAACTCTGGGGACAGCACAGCAAATAAAGTCACCAAAACCTCTGCTCTCAGGCTGGAGAGTTTGTCGCGAGGTTGCCGGCACACGTTGCTCTTATCCTGCATTCGGTACCCAGCACCCACATCTGGCCGCTCAAAACTGCCTGCAAAGCTCCAGGGGACCTGACATCCTTTCTAGCCACCACGGACATGGCACGTGCATGTATGCACACATAACTGAAAGTAAAAATAAAAAGTTAAACAAAACAAAGCCAGGCAATGAACAGAAAGTATGCGTGATCATGAAATGCTGTGGACAAAGTCATGAGACAAACGATGAAGATAAGGCAGTGGGGGTGGGCAGGAGCTGCAGGTTAGAAAAATATGATCGGGAGAAGACTGAGCCAAGGCCCAGAAAGGCTATGGCACCATCGCATAGACCGCCAAAGAAAGAACGTTCCGGAGAAAGAGATGCCTGGGTGCAAAGGCTATAAGCATGAACCAAGTGCTGTTAGTTTCCATATTGGTGGGTTCTGCACCTTCAACTATGGATTCCAACCAGCTCAGATCAATACTGTCTGAGGGGAAGTGTGACTGTACTGAACTTGTATAGGATTGTCTTCTCATCGTCATTTTCCTGCAGCCAGGATGACAGCTAGCCACACAGCATTTCCCCTGTATTTGGTATCATAAATGAGCAAGGTGATTTAATATACAGGAAGATGTTGTAGGTTGCATGATGGGACTTGAGCACCTGTAGGTTTGGGGATCTTTAAGATAGTGTCTTGTAGATGCAGACAGAGGACTTTACCAGGGCGGAATTAGAGGCCAGAGTTGCCAAAGACTACAGGGAGGGGCCAAGGAGGTCAAGTATTAATGCACATTGTGGTGTTAAAAGCTGTGACCTAACTCCAGTTCTGCATCATCCCAGGCTCCCAGATGACAGGCTCCTGCTTCCGGGTGGGTCATCCAGGAAGGGCTTTGAGGAACTCAAGTTAGATACCAGGAAGGGGCAAAGAATTCCAGATGTTACTAATTGTTTTGTGGCTTTTCTTTTCTTTTTTCTTTTTCTTTCTTTCTTTCTTTCTTTCTTTCTTTCTTTCTTTCTTTCTTTCTTTTTCCTTTTTCAAGACAGGGTCTCTCTGTGTAGCCTTAGCTGTCCTGGCCTCACTTTGTAGACCAGGCTGGCCTTGAACTCACAGTGATCCACCTGCCTCTGCCTCCAGAGTTCTGGATTAAAGGTGTGCACCACCACGCCCAGCTAGTGTGGCTTTGTTTCCAACCCCAAATTAGAAAATGAGTTTGAAAAGTATATGATCAGGTTGACGAGTGAAGGTACTTGCCACCAAGGCTTACAACCTGAGTTCAAGCTCCAGGACCCACATGGTAGAAGGAGAAAACCAACTCCTGCAATATGTCCTCTGACCTCTACACACACACACACACACACACACACACACACACACACACACACACACGCACGCGCACACACACGCGCACACACACGCATGCACACATATACACACTCATGCACACACGTGCAAAGACACATACACAGACACACATAAATAAAGTGCTATTTAAAATAAATTTAAGTGCATGATCAAATAGAGCAGGCTGAAAGCCAGATGTAGCACACATCTGTAATCACAGAACTGGGAGGTGGAAGCAGGTGGACTGCGAGAGTCCAGCCCAGCCTGGATTACATGTCAAGACTCATTTCATACAAGAAAGTTTGCTATCAAATGGAATATCTAAAACCAAGAAACCAGGGTAAATATGTCTTGATTGCCCAAGCCAGAGAATGTCTTTAGCTGACTCTGACAGGTCCCTTCACTGGCCTGGGAATGCGGAAACTAGCCTTCCTGAAAACCCTCTACCTGCTAGGGCAGCGACAAAGTCCAAATGGGCAGAATGCAGGGTCAAGAGGTGGCGGGGGGGGGGGGGGGGTGGGGGGGTGGGGGGGGGTGTCTCCAGAGACTTAGCCCTCATTTCAGGTCAAGTTTTCTGCCTGCAGTGTACCCATGGCTGTCTGCCTTGGTTTCCCTCCTCTGGGAAGAAGGCATCCATCTGGCCACTCGTCTTTAAGAGTATTCTAGGACTGGAGCAAAGCATCTCTTGAAAGGGCTGCCTGCCACTCATATAATTACAGGGCGCATGCACAGGGTCGTTATGATGTCATGAGCCTGTGCAGGCAGAGCTGAAGGAGGAAACTGCTCACTTTGGGGGAGGGGCAGCACCCTTTCAGGTCAGTGTAGCATGCTAAGTGTCTTTGCCAAGGTAAAATGCTTTCCCAGAGACTTGAAAAGTAAACTTTGACCTGCCCTCTCACAAGGGATTTGGTTCCCCAGGCTACAAGGCTCCTCTTTTGAGTCCATGAAACATGAACAGCAGGGGCACACTTCTGACAGAAAGCAGCACGGAACCCTGGGAGCTTGTTAAAGGTGTTGGGGGAGGGGCAGGGGGGGCATATAAGTGTTGAGAAGAAAAATAGTTGTGCCAGTGCCAAGTGAGGGGTCTAGGGATCATTCTGGAAAGAGCTACGGGCCTGCCATCTAGGGTCTCTCATTTTCCAATACTACACAGCAGCTGAGTGGCCAGAGAAGTTCAGTTGATAAGGCTTGTCTCCAGATTTTGTGTTTTCTTTTTTGAGCCAGGGTCTTGATATGTAGGCCAGGCTGATCTCACACTCATTGTGTAGTTCAAGCTGCCATTGAATTCTCTATCCTCCTGTCTCAGTTTCCCAAATGCAGGGTTACAGGTCTGAGCCACCATTCCCAGCGTGTCCTCGGGCTTTTTCCAGAGAAAGAACATAGTTGTGTGTTCACACTCAGGTCTGTAGTGCTGTGGTTTTAAACAGAAGAGACTTCGGGGGCCTCAGCAGAGATGGAGGTGGCTCCTGCTGGAGCTGAGATGAGGTGCCTGTGTTTGCCATTTAGAAAATGCTCAGCTGGGCATGGTGTGCACACCTGTAATCTCAGCACTCTGGAGGCAGAGGCAGGCGAATCACTGTGAGTTCGAGGCCAGCCTGGGTCTACAGAGTGAGTCTAGGACAGCCAAGGCTACACAGAGAAACCCTGACTTGAATAACTAAAACATCAAAAACAACAATGAAGAAAGAAAATGTTCTACTGAATAGGTCAGTAGCAAGTGCCATCAAACCTGACCGGGCTTTTCACACGGACAGCAGAAAAACATCCTGAAGGGAATAGTTACTTACTCCTGAAATGTGGAGGTCTAGAGGTAAATTATACAAAGAGAGCTGCGGACATAGAGAACTCAGAGCCGGAGTTTTACTATCGGAAGACCATCATTGCATGCTGCATCAACGACTTGGTGTCCCAGGCCTTCCAGCTGAGCTTTTCTCACTTAATTACATGCTCACAGGGCTACAATTTCAAATCCTGGCAGCCATGTTCTATGCAATCACAGACTAACAAACAGGCTTTTTACTCGTGCCCCTAATACTCGGTTAGAGATTTTTGTGGCCATCCACCCAGCTCCCTGTAATACTTAACGCTTATACTATACCACTTCAGGTCCTTTCCTCAGTGCCTGTGAGTTACTGTCCAAATTCGGTCATGGTCAGGAGCCATTGACCACTCATGGCCCAGATGCTGTTCAAATCGATAAGCTTTCTTGTTCCTTCTTTGAGGTTGTAACTACCCTTCTACCTGCCCCCCAATGTTACCTGGGCTTGAGTAGGGATGCTGACTAGATTGTTTTTTGTTTTATGTTGAGTATGTACATCTGGGCACCTGTGGAGGCCAGAAGAGGGAATTGAATTACCTGAGACTGGAGCTGTAACAGCTGTGACTTGTCACTTGAAGGCTGGGAATTGAACAAGGACCCTCTGCAAGAGGAGTTGGCGCTCTGCACTGCTGAGCCATCTCTCCAGCCTTCATGACCGGATTTTGCATCTCCAGTGTCTTTCGAGAGTTGAGGGTGCCATGTCAGCATCCGACCAAGATTAGCCTTCGTTCTCTTCACTCTGCTGTGTTCTCTGCATGTCTGGGTTTTCAGTAATGGAATCAGTGCTTATGAGACACGCCATCAGCAGGCATCATCCAGGACAGAAAACCCCAACTCCGGAGCACTCGCTTTTCCCACCTTCACAAACCAAATGTTAGTTCCAGCAACAAGTTCCTATGAGAGCTCCTAGCAAGCTTGGAGTGTGGCCGGGCTTGAAGTGTAACACCTGTGCCAAAGCCTCCACTTTACCAGGCGGCAAAGGAGAGTTAAAGGGTGAGGTCGCCATGTCAAAACGTCAGCACAACCTGGACATTCCACTCCAAAAGAGTTTATTACTTGTCTCCTCTGTTTCCGATGTCAACAACCCAGCTCTAGCTGCCGTCTTTCTTGGGTTTCGGGTGGTCAGCGGCAATAGCCTCCCTTCCTAGTCTCATATCCAGTGAGGTGAAACAGCCTGACAAAAAAGCAATTTGATGGAAAGGGGGTTTGCTTTAGCTCACAGCTTCCCAGTTACAATCTGTCGCAACAGGGACATCAGGGTGGCAGGAACTTGAAACAGCTATTCATATCACACACACAGTCAAGAGCAGAGAGAAATGAGTGTGTGTGTGTGAGTGTGAGTGTGTGTGTGTGTGTGTGTGTGTGAGTGTGAGTGTGTGTGAGTGTGAGTGTGTGTGTGTGTGAGTGTGAGTGTGAGTGTGTGTGTGTGTGTGAGTGTGAGTGTGTGTGTGTGTGAGTGTGTGTGTGTGTGTGTTCATGCTCTCCTCCTGCTTATGCTCAGCTCCATTTCTCCACCCTAACACAGTTCAAGAGCCCTGCGTAGGGAACGGAGCCAGCTACAATCCTGCTCCCCACAGCAATGTCCGCAGGCCAATTCAGTGTAGATAAGTCCTCACTGGGACTCTCTTCTCAAGAGATCCCAAGTTGTGTCAAGTTGACGACTGACGTTATCACGCCTCCTATGGCCACAGTGGGCATCACGTCGCTCCAGCCAACCTGTCCCCACTCTGCTGACTAAATGAACTTTTCAAAACTAAGAGTAGATAAAGTCACCCCTGCTTGAGAATATTTGACATCTACTTAAAAATAAAAACAAATTACTGTGACCTACACACCCAGCATACTCTACTTGATAGTTTTCACTTGGAAGTAATTTTACCTCACAAGGGATGATTGACAACATCTGGTACCATCCTTGATTATCACAATGGGTGCTGAGCTACTATTGCATCTAGTGGGCAGAGGCCGATGGTGCTGCTAAGTGTCCTTAGTGCACAGGATGGTCCCCAAGAACAAATGATTGTCTGTTCCAAAATGTCAATAGTGCCAAGATTAAGAACCCAAAGCTTGAACCCACTTCCTGGGAATGACTCTACTCGACCACCTGGACCTAAAGTTGGTTCCCATCCTCTGATGTCCTTCCTAGTGCCAGCTACACCCAGATGTTCACTCAGGTGTAGTTAGCTCGCATAGCTGGAGATGTGTGTCTTCTTAAGCCTCGTTGCCTCAGCATCTTTCACCTCATAGATGCTTAGTAAGCAACAGTGGGAAGAAGATGGAGCAGAGGGGAAACAAACCAAAAGAGCATCCCCGTCACTCTGTCGGCTTCTCACAGCCACATTTCCCATCCCTACGTCATGTGGAAGATCAGCCTGTTCCATTTGTGACATCTTAGAGGACAAGCAGAGTGCGCTTTGCAGACTTTAACAGCTAGGGTGGGGGGTGGGAGGCTGGTAGGAGATGTCTCTCGGGATAGGCTTCATTTCTGCCAAACAAGGGCACAAGGCCGAGTAAAATCACGTCTGTTCCAGCACCAGCTGCCTCCTCAGCATCTTGCATAGTGCCTAGAAAGAGTGTGTGTGTATGAGTGGATAAATATCAGAGAACACAAGTACCATGACGCCCACTTCTCTAGCAGCCCAGGAACCCACTTCATTGAGCCAGCTCCCAGTTTTAGCATTTGCTCTTATTACCCATGTTCCCACTGGAAGTTCCTCACGTGAAGAATTTCTTTTCTGTCACCCAGAGACCTGGCCAACGCTCTCAAAATAACCATTGCCCACCAGCCTTCCTCACCCCAGCTACTTCCTAGGGCTCCCTGCTGGCTTCCTGCGAGCTCTGGGCCTGAGCAGCAGCGTCGAGGCATCTAGCACACACTCCTTCCGGGGAAGACTCCTGGAGGTTTTGCCTGGAAGCCCCAGAGGTGCATATCTTCTTGTCCGCACACAGAGTGGAGAAGACTCAGCTCTTTCCCGCACCTGCTTACTCGGCTCAGGTGCTTAGCTTGCGGGGAGCTTCTTTGTGGAACGGGCGTAGGTTTTGTCAGAAGGGATTGAAAAGAGAGCCCAAAGTCCAATACACCACTCGGCATAAATCACCTGTCTTCTTTAGCTTGGGAAAAACCTATTGCGTAGGTCTCAGGTCTGTCAGGTTTTGGGTTTTTTTCCCCTATAGAGTCTACAAACACCATCGCTAGTAAGAAATCTTATACAATAAATGTACCATTTCAAAGCCCAGCTCTCACCCATCTCACCCCCACTCCCCTTCTTTCCCTCTGCAGCCCCCCCACCCCCCCACCCGCCAAAAAAAGAAAAGAAGAAAAAAAGAAAAGAGAAAAGAAAACGTGGCTCTTTATTCTCATCAGCTCCACCTAGTGGTACTTCACATACTTAATATTCCTATTGTCTTTCTGAAGATTTCCCCTAAATGTACCCTTCTGTGCTGATTGTTTTTAATCTAGCCTACTCTAAAATCAAATAGAAATATTTTAAATATTTACCAATTCATTTCAAGATGATGATAATAAGCCCATTAAATGTTTAACATATTTTGACTAAAAAACAGTATTTTCCAAGGCAAAACCAAATCAAACCGAAACAAACAAACAAAAAAAAAAAAAAAAAAAAGAAAAAGAAAAAAAGAAAAGAAAAGAAAAAGAAAAAACCTTATGAAGAGTGGCATCATGAAAACCTTTGTTCCTGTTAGTGCTTGGTTTCATAAGAAAATACCTAAATTTTCATGTCCATTCTATACCCAGTCCTTTTCAATGTTCTGGTTGAAACTTATGCTTGGCCTCATGTAGATATGAAGGTGGGAAAGACAGAAATATTTTAATGCCTTTTCAGATAATCATGTGCATTCCTCTCTGATGCTACATCCAGACCCAGAAAGTTATAGTTTCCTGAACTTTAGTTGAAATGAAGAATTAGAAGCCATATCTACAAACATTTTCTACTATGTCATGATAAAAGCCACTAGACTATCTTAAACTGTCATAGGATCCCCCTCATTTTCATGTGTGTGCTGGGGATATGCATATATGGTTTTGCACATATGTAGTATTAGGAAAAAGCTGTGAAAGGTACCTTGGCGAGTTGGAGTCAAGGAATGCCACAAAGTCACAGCATGCAACAGATCCAGCACAAGAGCTTTATTGGGGGGGGGGGGGGAAGAGACAGACAGACAGAGGGAGAGAGAGAGACAAAGACACAGAAAGGAACAGAGACAGAGACAGAGCGGCAGAGAGACCAGGAAATAGAATGAACAAGAAAGAGACAGAGCGGAGATCTGGGGTGGCCAGGATCTTTTAAAGGGGGGTGCCTATGGCTATGGAACTCAAAAGGACTTGGCAGTGGGGGGTGGGCATGGGGCAGTTGGGAGAGTGAGGTTAGGAGGTTGGAGGGTAGAGGGGGCAGTGATATAAACTGTTGCTGCTGAATTAATGAAAGGCAAGCTGTCAGAGTGGCAAGTTCACAATACACAGGAGCGTGCAAGCATGTGTGTAAATATGCATGTGGAGGCCTGAGGTTGATGTTGGAAATCATCCTTGCTCATTCTTCCATCTTATTCAGAGTCAGGGTCTCTCAATCAATCCCAAAGCTTGCTAATATGGCTAGTCTTGCTGGCTTGCTCTGTTGGGGTCCCATGTCCCTGATACAGGAATTATGGGCTGGCTGCCGTCACTTGCACTCAGCATTTATGTGGGTATCTGAAGATCCGAATTCAGCTTCTCACAGTAGTGTGTGGCAAGCACTGCTACTGCCAAGCCATTTCCCCCAGGCCCTTCTGTAAATGAATCTTTTTTTAATGAATGATTTTGTAACTTCATTCACTGTTATTTGGACAATACTGGCTCATTTACTCATATGAATAAATATCGTAAATATTGAAACATTTCATTATATGACATCAAAAACCCTCATTAATGTGGTTATCAGTCTCATCTTAAAAAAAACAAAACAAAAACAAAACTCCCAAGTATCAAGAAACCGTAACTGTGAAGCTCATGACACATTTTCAAAAATTCTTATTATCATATAAAAGCTAAACTCCTATTACTGTTAGTAAATAGCTGTTTTACTTGAACTGGCAACCTTACTTCATTCATTTCTCTTCAAGAAAATACTTGCAAAATAATGGAGGCGGGAAACCTGTAGTTTGATTGACAATCATTCTTCTAAATAAAAATAGTATTCCGTGAGAAGCAGCCTTCAGGTCCACTTACAACTCTGCCAGTGTATGTGCATCCCCCAGACGCTCTTCCGGCCTCCATGGGCACCCACACTCACATGGCATCCACTCCACAGCAGTAAAACCAGCAACAGAAGCCTCTGCCTTCTTGCCATCTTGAATTCTGCACAGTTTGAGGGTTGATATGAACTTTCATCACACATAATGTTTAAAAGATGTCCTGGGGGGGGGTGTCACGCCATAATGTATCAGTTCAGGACTTGATTCCGTGCTTTGTCAAAGGCATTCTTAGGTGGAGCTGACATCTCTTTATCCACTGACCCTGTGGTGAAGCACACAGGAACAGTGTCTGGTTTGGAGCTGTACCATGGGCTAAGACTTCACCCACCATGTCAGCACACTGCAAAAGGCAAACCACTATTGAATGTGACTGGCAACATAGTTTTATGGGAAGAGGAGTGTCGGATACAGGGTCAAGCTAATTAGCCCAGGCTGGCTTAGAATTCATTATGTAGCTGAAGATAACCTCAAAGCTATAGCAAGCCTGTGTTCGCCTCCTAAAGGCTGTTGTGAAAATAATTTTCATGCCTGGTGTGAAAATAATTTTGATTCCACAGATCCCAGGGATGAGTAGCCCAAACTTGGAAAGCTGCTGTTGTAAGGCAAACTCCTAAGATGGATTGTGGGGGGTTACGCTATGACTTTAAAATAGTTTGCTCAGAGAGGGGAACAGGTAAAAGGTCCACTGTGTCTAGATTTGATTTCCTTAGCCCCTCACTACATACATTTTCCCATGATTCTCTCATGGTAAAGGAAAGACTGGCAGATCAAAGAACCTCTCTCCCATGAGGAATTCCAGATGACAAGAAGGCAGAGTGCGCTCTCTCTCTCTCTCTCTCTCTCTCTCTCTCTCTCCTCTCTCTCTCTCTCTCTCTCTCTCTCTCTCTCTCCCCCTCTCCCTCTCCCTCTCCCTCTCCCTCTCCCCCATCCCCCCCCCCCCCGCGTGTGTGTGTATCCTTACAGTAGGCAGAGAATTTAAACCCATGCCCAGGGCTGCCCCCAGTGCTTAGGGTCATCTTTGTCACCAGCATCCAGAGACTCACTCATCTTTCAGGTATTAAATTAGAACCATGCTTCACCTGCTGTCTGTGCCTCCTCCCACACCCACATCTCCCTCTTCATAGAAATGGTAAAGACGTAAATATAAATCTAGGCACATATGGAAATTTAGATTCAGATCCTCATAGTGCTATTATTATTGCCTTACCTTATTTTCCCCACTATATGATAAACTCGAAAAAGGCAGTGCCTACTTTCTGTCTCCTTCACTTTCACAACTCTGTGTAGTCTTTAAACAGAGAAGACTACCTGTCTGTAAGCATACATTTTCAGGCAAATACTTTTACAGGGGGATGTGCCTCTCCATTCAGCACCGTCTTCAAGGCCACTGTTTATCCTGAATACCTCCCTGCTAACCTACTTTATGTTTGGATATGGAAAGCCCCCACCCCTTGCAGGCTTGTGTGTTGCTTAGTTCCCAGACGATGGTTTGTGGTAGAAATGCCTGGAGGCAGGAACTGGCTGAAGGGAGTGGCTCACTGAGGGGGTGTGTACCTTTGAAGATGACGCTTGGTTCCAGGTTACGCTTCCTTCCCTCTTCTTGCCTGCCTTGAGGTAAAGAAGATCCCTCACCACATACATCCTTTCACTGCCAAGTGTGTGGTCAAGAAGCCATAGAACAAACTCTTTGAAACTGCGAGCCAAGATAAGTGTTCCTCATCTTAAATACTTGTCAGGTATTTGTCCACAATGACAATTAACTGACAGAAAAAGAAATTGGGACCAGAGAAACACGATTGGTGTTGTGGATCTAACCTTGACCGTAAGCTTGGATTTGGGAGTTTGGGGTATAGGCTAGAGAAAATCTAGAGTACAGCATCAAGAAAAGCCTCATGAGTGGCTCTGGTGGGAGTCTAAAAGGCCAGAATACAAACAGAAACGCACACAGAGAAAACCAAGCTTGTGAAATCTCAGGTGAGTACGTGGATTCGATCAGCGACTGGATTAGAGGCCATGTATGTCACATGCTGGGAAAGCAATTAGTCTGCATTTTGCTTGTGTTAAGAGACTCTCAGTGAGGCTGCATTTTAAAATAATGCACCAGTTAATGTGGCAGAGAGAAGGTTAAGACAGGACAGCCTTTAAGCCTTGACATGGTTGTTGTTGGCTGCTTATAGCCAGGTTTACAGTAAGACCCGGCATCAGATTGCAAGCATAAGGACTTGAAAACGTATTGCAGAGTCAGAAAAAGGAGCATGTGTTTAAAGTTGTTAGGTTACTATCCCTAAGAGGAAAAAAGTACTTTGCATTGGAACAATGGGGAAAAATGCCTTAAAGGCATCTCAGGAATTGGCCAAGCTCCATCATCAATAGGTACAAGTAGGGAAGCACAGTAGAGCTGAGGGCATGGGTGAAGGAAAGCTGGCCCCAAGGACATGAAAGCAGGCGAGCTGGCACTGCCCCTTATTGGTTGTGGCATTGGGTTAGCTAGCCAGGGCAGTGCTGGAGAGCTCCCTGGGGTTGTAGGGGTGTAGGAGAGCTGGTGGGGCTGACCAACCTAGCTACCACCCAGGTCCAGATGCAGGGCTTTGAGTTGGACCACCCCAACATCTTCCCCACCTATGAACTGCTGGAGTGAGCATGTAAGGGCTGGTCCTGCTGATCCAAAGCTGCACGATCTCCATGACCCAGGGCAACAACAGACTATCTGAGAGGAGTCTCAGTGAGGATCCAGTATTGAAGCCAGAGGCCTCGAACCAGACCAATGACTCATTGCAACAAACATTTGCAATTGAAGATGTGTGGACAGAGGGCTATACTGTGGGACACACTGACACACTTCAGCTTCCACGATGAGATGTTGCTGTTGTAGTGGTGGTGGTAGTGGTTTGTTGTTTGTTTTTGTGGCAGATGTTGCAAGGACAGAGGGGCTGATACGAAGGGTTTAGGGGATAAATGGGATAGGAGTGCGTGGTGTGACATTCATAAAGAATCAATAAAAAGTTAAAAAAAAAAAAGGTCCAGGTAAAGTTTTAAGTCTCCTGAAGGACTTGGCTCTGAGGAGAGAGAGCCAGGGTTCCCTGTTTGCATAAGGTCTCCTAGGTAACTACTTCTCCAGATTCATCTGCCACCTTCTCGGGTCCAAGAGGACACAGCCACCCTTTGAGGTGGTAATTGACTTTTCTCCATGTGATGCTGACTTTTGAAGACATTTAAGAGTTATGGGACCACAGAGGTTTCCACAAGACTCCAAAGGAAGGCCTGGCAGGACAAACAAAGCATATGGCAGGATGAGGCTCGTTGCAGGCAGCAGAGAGGATAAAGCATGGATGGGTGAAGGTGAAACCAAAGCCTCAGTGGAGATTCTGGGGTGCTGAGGGTACCAAACACGTGGGTGTTTGTGGAACAGCATCCTCCAAACGGAAACATCTCTCCTGGAGGGAGGGTTGTTAAGATACAGGGGGTTCCAAATTAAACTTTCCTGAAGTTTTAGGAAATGAACAACTCACAAGTCTCAGAAGTTACAAGACTCACAAAGCGCCTTCTTCTCCAATTACAGACACAGCAAAGATGGTTGAGGGAAGAGGGGACTCTAATCCTCTGAGCTGTCTGCATGCCATACAGAGACCTCCAGAGATACAGCACTGTGAGTTGGACCTTAATCTGCTGTTGGCTTTTGGGAGATTCAGCAGTGTTTGAGTCTTCCATGCTCTTGTGAGTACAATAAACTCACTGATTCACCAAAATGGCCTTTGGTAGGCTCTTTTTTTTTTTTTCTGTCCTTGGTTTCCTGTCTGTAGTAAGAAGTTTGTTCACATCTTTCCCAGAAAAGTTGCACAACAGGAAAACCCCGAGCAATGAATGGAGACCTTGTGGACTACATGAACACCACAGGGCGGAGCTGCCTGCCCCTTTGGGAGTTTATGCCATGCTACTACACACCCAACATGCTGTAAAGCTTCATATCTATCCTGTTGGACTTTGGTCTTGCTTTGGCTGGATGCTTCCATGTTTTCCTCTTATTCTTCCCTTTGGGGTGGAAATGTGACCTAGTCCCATCATATCTTAGAAATATGCACGTCCTTGAGTCTCAGAAGAGACGTTCACTTAGGACTCTTGAACAATATTGGAATTGCTAAGACTGAGCTCTTTTGGACATAAATTGTATTTATTCCACATCATGAGATGGGTGAGACCCAGCGGGCGGGGGGGGGGGGGGGGAAGGGGAGGCGGGGGGGGGGGGACCCGGGGGATGGGGGCGGAAATGACAGAATGTTATGGTATGTGTAGGAAGTGTCCTCAAAAGGCTTATGTTTGGGCTGCTCTTCAGATAGTGGCGCTATTTTTGGAGATGGAGGAAACTTTGGGAGGCGGTAGTAGCAGACATAACAGGGAACTGTGGCACGCCGTTGGAACTGATGCCTGGTCCCCAGGCCCTTGCTCTCTCTCTCTTCTTCCCAAACACCCGAGCTGCAGCAGCTCCTCAACGGTATGTTCCCACAGTAACACTATTCTACTTAGGTACATGGCGCCAGCAACGCAGGACAGAACCCTCTCACACCACGAGCCGTGATGGCCCCTCAAGTTATTTCTCTCAGATAGTCTGTCACAGCATCAAGAAAAGCAACCAATAGAATCAGAGTTGAAACTGCCACTCCCATGGCATCCCAAACTGCAGTGGAGAAGTGAAGAGCTTTCTTTCAGGCACGAGGGCCTGAGTTTAAGTCCTGGCAGCTATGTGCAGAATAGCCAAGCATGTGAAAAAGTAATACATGTTTGCAATCCCAGTGTTGGGGAAGTGGACACAGGAGGATCGCTGGAGCTTGTTGGCCAGTCAGTCTATCCTAATTGGTGAGCTCTAGGTTCACTGAGAGACCCTGACTCAAAGGAGGTAGACAGTAAGGAGTGACAGGAGTCCTGAATGAATATGTATTATTGACGTACATTATTGACATATTGACATAGGGCATAGCCATAGCAAGGATCCAATGCTTCAGACCTATGGGATTGGCCAAGCTTTACCCCCAGGGGAGGCTCAGAGGAGAAAATCTTTCTCTAGTCCAAGTGCAAATGTTGACAGTCTGTGAGGAAAGCACCCACCACCCCTCCCCCCAACACACACACACACACACACACACACACACACACACACACACACACACACACACACACGGAGTTCGTGGCCTGAAAACTACTCCCTTACAGAGATTAGCTATGCCCCCTCCTTGTTCAACTGTTTATAATAACCCCGCCTCCTTGTTTATCTTTCTGTAGTAGCCCTGCCTCCTTGTTCAGCTGTTACACAATGATCCTACCTCCCTGCTCAGCTGTATATAAAAAACACACTGAGTTTCCAGGGTGCTAGGGCTTCTTCATCTCGGGGCCCAGATCACCTAACCCCAATTCCGTGTGTCTGCCCTTTCTCCATCCCCTCACCAGCTACCTCTAGTCAGGGTTTTTAGCATGCAATCAATGCAAGCATATGGAAGTAGGTCCTCCAGGATGACACCCGGCCAAGATTGTTCTCTGGACTCCATGCGCACCTAAACACACACATCAGATGGTCTCAAGCAGGAAGATCAAGTACAGCTTTAGACATGGGAAAAGACAGAAGTTGTGTTGGGAATTGGGGAAGGTAGGTTGGGAGAGCCCCACAGGTCATGCCTGAGGAGTACAGATCCATCCCTACAGACTCTGGGTGTCATGCCATTAGATGTGACCTGTCCCATATGTCCCCAGGGCTGATCCGATGTCCTACTCCTTTCTTCCAAAGGAGTGCCCAGTGCCTCCCACAGCAGGCTGTCCTGATTGGATGGCAGCGGACGGGTGATCTGGACAGACACCTACCCTGCGTCCCACTACTCTTCCCTGGGCTAAAATTTGTTCCTGCCCTCACTTCCCTGTGCCCAAAACGTGTTCTCCAACTCCAGCCGGTTGGACGAGATCGGGTGGGGACTGAGGGCTCACAGGATTAGCCATCACTCTTGAATGAAACACGTTCCCCAGTCAGGTAAGCAGGGTGTGGTGGAGGTGGGCCCTGCCCAGCTTCTTTCTGGAGGGCTGTAACCTTAGGGCTGTCCTAAGAGCTTGCTGTCAGCCCATCCAGTCCCTGACGTTCCTGCACAACACTTCCCCTCCTAGAACTTTCTCTGCTCAAACATCCTCCCTAGGTACTGCTTCTACAATTTGCTAGTGGCTCACATTCTGGCCACCTCTCCTTTGGGAGGAGGAATAAAGAAGAGTGCTCTGGCTCTCTGGACATTTATCAGAAGGATTATCTCCAAGCTACTTTCTTTGTAATTGCTCTGCTGGATATAAAAATAACATATATTTATTGTAAAAAATAGGTTTACAAAGTTCTAAGAGCATTCTAAAATCACCTATGTTACCTTTCCACAAACATCATAATTGGGTTTTTTCCCTAGTCTTTCTGGTATGCCTGGAGGGAGGGTGGGAAAGGGAAGATACAAGTGGGATAACAATCTGGATATAATCTGAATACATTATAATAAAATTTAAAATGTATTTAAAAAATCTGGATGGACACACACACACAGACGGACAGAAATTGGGACCAATTTTTAAAAATGTTTTTGTTTCACTTGTTTGAGACAAGTATTTGCTATGTAGGTCAGGTTGGCCTCCAATTTGTGAGCCTCCTGCCTCAGCCCTGATGGTGGGGTTATAGGTATGTACTACCTGCATTTTGCCCTTGAAGGTTTTTATGGCCTGTCGTTTAACTTCCATAGACACTTGCCGTTTCCTCATTATTTCTTCTATGGTCTTAGTGGTTCTTTAACAGTGCAGTCAGTGATACAACCAGACTCATGAACTAGGGTGAAGCAGGGTTTCCTTGCAGAACAAAGAGGGGGCAGGAACATGGCACTGCTTGCTTGTAATCTCAGCACGTAAGAAGCTGGGGCAGAAGTCTGAGGCAGGCAGGGGCTACACAGGAGGCTCAGCCTCAAAAAAACAAAAGAAACAAAGAGATTAGTAAGAGAGGAGGCCAGTTTATCGTTTCTTCCCTCTCTCTCTTTCCCATTTGTGTATGCACGTGTACACAGATCTGTATGTGGAGGCCAGAGGAGCCTGGGTATTATTTTTCAGGTGCCAGTGCCATCTGCCTGTGCCTCCCTTTAGTCTCTCACTGTCTTGGATCTTTGGATCTCACCAAGTTGGCCAGGCTGACTGGCCAGCGAGCCTTGCCTATCCCTGCCTCCCCAGCACTAGTGTGACAAGCACACACCACCACGCTCACCTTTTCTTGTGTGAGTTCTGGGAAACAAACTAAGATCCTAGTACTTGCAAGTACTAACTGAGCTGTTTGGTCAGCCTCACTTCCATCCCTCAGGGCTCCCAGAGGCATATCTATGATGTTGGCTGTATGTCACCAGCTCAGGTTCCATCCAGTCCACAATGCCACCACAGCAGCCCATCACAGCGCTAAGTGTATTGTATTAAATCGATTTCTTTTCGTTGGTGAGATGGTTCAAATAATAAGGGTACTTGCTGCCAAGCTTGATGGCCTAAGTCTGATTCCCTAGAACCCAACTGGTAGAAGGAGTGAATGGAGGCATTTCTACTCCCCTGTACCCACACAGCAAATGCTGCCCATCTGTATCCCTCGTTTTCAGGAGTATGACTATAGGGTCAGTCTGAGGTCTCAAGGGCCCTCAGAGGCCTCTCACCCATGGTTTTTTTCTACACAATCTTATCTCTGTGTACTCTTTCCCTATGAGTCACACTTCCCTGGAACAGCCAAATCCCTTGAATGGCTGGTTTAATTAGAATAAGAATGGGACCAGAGTAAACCAGGAGTGACCATCATGACAGTTTTATTCAAGTCTCTGAGAGCTCTGGTGTGGGGACCAGGCTGATATCAGTAATACAGTGGGAGGCTCAGCCGCTGAGCCAAGCCCGCTTGGCATCCCCTGTCAACAATATACAGTACCTCGAAAGATATGGGGGGGGGGGGGAAGCCAAAGAAAGAACCTGATAATAAGCTTCCTTCAGGACTCTTCCATCTTTAAATATTTCTGACAACACACAATAATTTAAATTCCAAAGCCAATGGGGGCTCAAGGACACACAGAGAAGGGGAGACACTGGCACAGGAAAGGAAATGTGTAGTTAAATACTGAAGGACAAAACAAACTTCACTTTACCTTCTAGACTCAAAGACCCTAAGGAGAGAAAGCCCCAGACAGCTTTTCCAGAAAACTAGAAGCCATCCAATGCTTCTCCTTGAGACCTTGAACAGAACCTCAGACCGATGTCTGTGGAGAAATGTGAAGAACGGGGGCCATAGGGGGCAGACCGTTAGTGAGCTGACCATCTCCCTGATAGCTGGGTACCAAGGCTCGAGCTGACAAAAGGGCATCAGCCTGATTTACCTAGAAGACTCGTGCTAGGATTGGCTTCTAAGCCCAAAGGAAAGTGGACTGACAACGAGGAGCAACATCAGGGAAGCTATGAATGGGACAGGGGAGACCCAAAGCCTTCTGTGGTGCTGGGAGGAGAGCAACAGAACAGACAGTCATCCCAGGGAGATCAGAATCCCTGCAGAGCTGAGAGAAAGATGAAGGAGAAGGAGCCACCATCAGCAACAACGAAGCTCGCTGAGCTCTGGTGAGATCACAGGCCAGCCAGGGAACACAACTCCTTGGGGAAAGGGGTGATTTCAGAACTTACACGGGCCCAAAATTGCCAAGTTTCACCTCGAGGTTTTTCAACAGTGGTCTAGAAATCTGCATCACAGGTTAGAGACATGCCTTAGAGCAGAGCGATCAATTGACAACTTGCTTCCCAGCTCTGTGACTCTGGGAGTGCTGTAAGGAGTCACAGAATATATGCGTGTAAAGCGGCAGACAGAGCCTCCTTATGAGGAAGATTCAGTTGATTCTGAAGATTTACCATTCAACTCCATGTCTGGGCCAGGATAAACCCACGTCTCCTTCTGACAGCAACGAGGAAAAACAGTGACATGTCTGTAATCTCAGCATCCGGGAAACGGAGGCAGGAGGATCAGGAGTACAAGGTGGCTCCTCTGGCAAGTTTGAAGCCTGTCTGGGCTATATAAGACCCTGTCCAAATAATAATAAAAATAATAAATAAAAGCCGTAGCAGACGTGGCCTTGGAACTGGAGGTAGAACAAATGACGCGAGGTGAAATGACGATGGATGGAGGCGGCGATGGCAGCGAGCCTGACCCCAGTGGAGGCTGTGAAGGTACCACTCAGAAGGCGTGGTGTGGAGAGAGGGGGGCGAGGACTACCATGCTGGACATCTAGCGGGGTAGAAGAGCCCCTTCCACTCACTCCTGAGATGCTGGCAAAATGAACGAGGTCCATTCACTTCTAGAATTCCCAGAGAAGTGTTAAGTTGAGAATCTACAGGCTTTTCTCTCCATCATCACTGGAGCACGCACAAACACCCAGAACATGGCCTGTGAGAACCTGGAGGCACCCAGAGATCAGGAAGGAAGGAAAGGTCACCCCAGCTACAGTGCCAGCATGAAGAGCTGGGTGCTTCCCCCATTCTATTTTCATGCCAGCGCGCTGCCCGGGGATGAACGTGCAGCGTGGGGTGGTAATGAGAGTAAAACAAAGCCTATGCCAAATGCCACAGCTCCATCTGGAGATCCAGGAGACAGGCAGGCAGGGCCCACACCGTACCATGTTGAGGAGAATGAGGCACTTGCATTGGATATAAATTTCAAGAGGATGAAAAAAGAAATCGGTAATGAAAGGCTAAACCATACTTCAATATAATTTTCTAAAATGCTAAAATTAGTAAGAACATCCATGACCTGACCAGGGCTCAGCCCCAAGGCTGTCTGTGTAGGTATTGAGGTGTGAAGGATTCCAAGAATGAGGGCAACACAGGACTTTTAAGCCTGGCAGGGAGGGACTGCAAAGCAGGTCACATCATTTCACGGGGTCATCACATGTCAGTTTCCCTAACAGCCATTCTGACCTGAGTAGGGCTTCCACCCCTCCTGTGCCAGTAAGAAAGGCTGGTCTTTGAACACTAGATTTGTATTCGAATTTCCCATCCTGAGACACATCTAGCTGTCATGTTAACGTCTGACAACCAAAGGGCGGGCGAGCGAGAGCTATTTGAGGCAAGGCAGGCAGGTTTTCAAAGGATACCAGAGCAGCATGGAGCTCCCAGCTCAGGGAACCTTCCTCAGTCCCAAGGAGCTTTTCTTTGCCAACATGAGACACAAAAGGGATGCAGGGAGCAAGGCAGTAAGAAGTCAGGAAGGCCCAGCCAGTCCTAGGGCAGAGCTCAACAGGAAATCCAGTGTTCTGAAAAGGAAGTCCAGGGCTTCCCCAGCAGCTTAGGGAAGTCCAGGTGCCTCCAGGGGCCACAGCCAGAAATGGACAAAGGTGGCAAATAGGAACACCCAGAGACAGCTTGGGAAGAAATAAAAGAAGCTCATCTAGCCTGCAGAGCCAACCAGGAACCTGGAGTCTGGGCTAGACTAGTTAGATTCGTGTTAATTAGCTTCCAGCTCCTGGTTCCTGCCCTCCACCTCAGTACTGGAGACGGGAACCTCCAAGTGGCAATGCCAGGGAAGAGTCCAAGGAGAAGGGCCATCCTCCTTTTATGTGGATTTTATTACAATCTTTGAACTAGGAAAATATTGTTTTGCTGTCTGGAAATGTTTCCAACAACAACAACAACAGCTGTATCTGGACAAGAAGTCATTCTCAGGTTAAGCCAAGGACAATGACAAGTGATACATGATGGAGCCATATGAAACGGCCAGTATTGACCTTTGACTTCCTATCACACATACCTTCACACTTTTCTCCACCGAGGGACGCATTTTTACAAGGTGAAGCTACCTGTGCTGGACTTGGAGCTCGGGTAACACACAGTTAAGAGACAGGGTCTTGTTATGTTGCCCCAGACTGATCTCACACCTGGGTCTGAAGCAATGCCCCCGCCTTAGTCTCCTGAGTAGCTGGGTTTCTGAGTATCCCCAAACCTAGCTAAGACAGTAGAAGGGCTTTAAATGGAGGGGGGGATTGAGTGGGCATCAACCCCAACTCATAGGAGGGTTGTTGAGGGCCAGATATTGGCAAATTTCTACTTGAAAATAATAGTTTAAGTCACCAGATTCTTGCTACCCACAACTCCCTGAGGGCCACTCTTGCCTCTGCCCCAATTCCATGGTCTAGACAAGTCCTGAGTCCAGTATTTCACCAACAAATAGGACCTGCCTCTCTTCCCTGGTCTTCTAGAGGCAGAGATGTGTGCTCCTGTCCTGTCATGTTGTGTCATTCCTCAAACACCAATCCAAAGGCACATGATCAAATAAACATACGATAAAAAGGTCTGGGGTTCTGCATCCACGGTGAGGCACCACTGGACAGATGGACACTTACACCCTGAGTGTCTACTCACAGTCACCCAGCCACCAGGGGACACTGCTCTTTAATATCTTAAAAGCTTGATATTACTAGGCTCTTGCTTAGAATACGGGAGACCAGGCTATGAGAGTGGGTGAGTTGGGGTGACGGAGGCCAGAAAAGGAAGAGCAGAAGAGATGATCTCAGGAATTAAGAATGGTCCATCTCACAGGGCAAGTGATGTCTACAACACAGAGCCTGTATGGGCAGAAGCATGGAGCAAGGGTCAGGTCTAGATACCCTGCAATGTCCCTGAGCAATAACTGAGGGTAAAGGGGTTCTAAGAGGAGCATCATGTCATAACCTATATTTCCCATAGCTTGGGGGCCCTTTCCCCAGAGATTCTTCCAGAACTGGCCTGGCTTCAAATTCTTACCAAATCTGACCCAGGTATAATCCTCAAAAAGCAGAGATGGCAAACTGCTGCTCAGACGTTGCTACCAAGCTCCTGTGTGAGACACAGAGGGTAAGAACAACCAGCCAGCCAGGTTGAGTTGGGAGTGGGGGAGGGGAGGGAATTAGAAAATGATGCTATTGTCACTTGGGCTCCCTGATGTGGTAGAAGAGCGTGTGCCTGGCCTGGGTGACCACTAGTCATGTTAAGTCAACTCCAAATCACTCATCTTCCAGAAAGCAAAAGATAAAACCAAGGCAAGATACCCTGAGGCAAAGGTGGTGAGAACCGTCCTGTCTGCTTCAGCACTCATCCTGCAGGAGAACTGCCCTCAAGCTGGAGGAGCCACAGGGTTTCAATGCCCTTGCAGGAGAAACATACGATGAAAGCTTTTACAAGGAGACCTGAGAGGGGCCAAGCCACAGGACCAAAGTCATGCGATAAAAGCAAAACAGAGGAGTAGGGCTAACTTGTGTGGTTTCAGAGCCTGGTGGCCAGACTCAATCATCTAAACAGTGTCTGTCTGCCTTCTGTCTGTCTGCCTGTCTGCCTGTCTGTCTGTCGTCTTCTTCTTCCTGTTTTTGAGACAAGTGTATGGAATGTGAAGGGGAATGATGTGATTTTGTAGGGTTAGAAGGAGAGGCTGGCCCTACTCTGAGTTGTTCAGATGTACGCTATCGTTATTATGATGTCTACCTGAGCACAGGGATGCCGACGAAGACCAAGTTAAGAGCATCCTCCACAACTTCCCAGAGATAGCCTTAAGAACAGTTCCTAGCAATGGTCTGGATCCCTAAGGATAAGCACTGGGAACTGAAAGCCTGAGGAGACACACAGAAAAGACCAGTATCTGATCTTGTTAGTAGCCTGAAGGTAACAAACACCTGTTCTAAGCAGACAGCCAAGTCTTTGAGGAAAGTGAGGAAGTGAGAGAAAAGGGAGAAGCTGGCTACTGTCACTCAAGTGGATTTATTCACAGCTCCCAGGCCTGTTCCTAAGCATGGCCACAGATAAGGAAACCTAAGTCACACAAACTGTGACTTCCTAACATTCATTCCATCTCCAGGCTTGTACGAAGTGTGGCTGACAGTGGCTCAGCGCTGCACAGGCTTGGAGAAGGTAAACAAGAAATCCGCCCCTGCCCCATCTTAACCCATGCTCACAGCAACATCTTCACACCAGCCTCACCTTCACTTCTCTCAAGTACAATTATTTCCTTAGCAAAGCCTTTCTCTGTCAGGGGAAAAACCCTGGCTGGGGCTGGAACATGGGCTGGAGCAAGCTGCAGCCTACCTTAAAGCCTTAATGCAGTCAAGGTGTGCAGATGTCTTTGTGGCCTGGAACAGCGGTTTCTGAAGATCCAGAGAAGGGGCACACAACAGATCCTCCAGCCCTCATCAAGAACACCAGCATCATCACTAGGTTGGCTGGAACTACCGAGAGGGTTCACCAGTTCACCCCTCCTATCTAAGGGGTCAGAGTGTGGGGGCAAAAGTGAGCACCTCCATTCTCACTTCACAGAGCTAAGAGGAAAGATGAGATATTCAGCAAAACCCTGGCTGACACCACCAGCATGGCTTCCCTGTCTGAAACTAGCGCAGGGGGCCGAAGGGTCGCGACAAAGGGCAAATGAGCTCCTAAAAGAACAAACTTGTGGAAACCAGCATCGTCTCTTTTAAGAGCAGGGTTTCTATCAGTTACAGAGACACGGCAGTGACAGCACCTGTGGATGTGTAGCGCTCTAACCCCTCTGGGCATCCGGGCAGCAAACACAGCCAGCCAGCAGACTGACTCCAACACCACTGGGGGCTGCAAGCCCAACCAAGCTGTTACTGTCACATAAGGGCCACAGTGCACCTGCATCACAGAGGGATCTGAGGATGTGGACAGTGAAGAAAATATGTGAGAAAGCTCTTGATGAAGCACAATATTCAAGTAAAAGAAACAGACCCCAAACAAGTGACCACGAGCCTCTCAGTCTCTCCTATGCAGGTCATGGTGCAGGGCCCAGCCAGGGCTCTCTGTGTAGAGACTTTGTAGCCCCGGTCAGTGTCCCACTGAGCGCCTGAAGAACTGTACCATGCTACTGCCTTCCTGTACCCAAACATTATTACTAAGGGTTTATTTCTTTCAAGGGCATCATGAAACAGACAGTTCCACACCCTCAGGGTCCAGGACCCACCCCATGTGCTATTCTGGCACACTTCAGGTGTACCTGTGAACCACACATGACCTAAAACCCACTGATGGCAGGAGCTGGAAGGAAGAACAGAGGCCCAGCAAGAGAGACAAATGCAGGCACTGCCCCTGACTTCCGAACTGGAGTCAGTGAGTGTATCTCCCGAACAGCTATGCCTGAGATGAATATACCTGAAACTCAAACCTGGTGCAACTGTGACCTGAAGCCATCCAACAGGTACTAATTTCTGCCTTTGTTTCTAAAACTCCAAGCCAAACCAAACTGAAGCATGACCCTTTCCCCTCCCCACGCAACCTGACTGTATTTTCCTTGACTGTCTCTCCTCTCCTCCTGCCCTGGACCCTTGGTTCTCATTGAGATTTGAGCAGGTAGGTAGTACCAGGTCTGTCAAGCCCTCTAGTTCTCCTAAGGCAAACCTGTCCCCATCAGCTGTCACAGGACACTCATCACATACCAAAAGAGACACTGGGAAGAGTGGAAGCTACGCCAGACCAACCAGAGGACACCAGCATTGGTGTGTGAACAGGTGCAACTATGGGCTGACAAAGAACTCCAGGACAGCTCTGGCAGAGAAGAGGCAGTGGATAGAACTGGCTGAATGACTCTGCAGTGTCATCCTATAGGTGAGGAAGACCAGAGGGTGGGGACGGGCACACAGCCTTTCCTTCCCTACACGGCCAGAGCTGACACAGCCCTTCCAGTGAAATAGGGCAGGAGGCCCTCTCGGGTGGCCCCGCTTCCATCCCTTCCACCTTCAAAGTGCATTCTCAGTGCAAGGAGGAGGTCTGGGTCCTAGGGGCCCTAACCCAGACAGTGTTGTGCCAGCCAGCCAGCTCCCTCCATCTCTTCCGGATTCCCCTTTGGCCACCCTGACCCTTTTTACACTAAGACCAGAACTCCTGCTGGATCTCATAAGAGGAAGGCCCATGTGCGTTCAGTTCAGCTCTGCATAGGGGCACAGTGCTATCCTGGCTCTGGCCCTCTGCGTCCAGGTCCAGAAGCGTCCGCTCAGCAGGAGGCAGTGGGCCTGCCTGTAAAGGGAGCAGGGCTGGAAGTCCAGGCCGCTCTTCTACGGTGCTGCTGCTGCTGGCAAAGCAGGAGTCCAGGTTGCTGGGTGTCTCTGTGCTGGAGCTGTTGGCTGGGGAGGCGCTGCGGGCATGGCTGGGAGACACAAACCACCAAGGGTCTAGCCGCTGCCGGTTGGCAGAGGGACGTGGCCGGGGCAGAAACTCCAGGGTCTTAGGTCTCTCTAAGGTAGAGTCCCGTTGTGTGTTCCAGCGCCTTGGAGTTGGGGGAAAGACCACATTGGGGTCAGGGAGACGGGGGAATTCACCTGGGTCTCTGCTGGGACTGGGAGTTTTCAACATTCCTGGTCAAGGAGACAATGGGAAAGACATCAGTCGATGGCATCATTATTTCCAGGGGAGATATGCACCCATCCCAGGCTTCTACATGCTGAGGCACATGGAACAAAAGGGAATAAACTCTCGTGTACAGAGCCTCTGCTATGCCATGCGATGTGCTGGGAGGTGCTGGGGGTGCCATAGTGACTGGGAACCAGTGGCCTTGGATCAAATAATGGTAACAACATATTGTGTGTGGGGGGGGAGCGCACATTAAACAGTGAACTAATTTAAGGTGAAATGTGCACTTGCATTTGTAAATAGTTTCCTGGGACACATTTTGGATACGCTCTGCAGCTGCTTCCCATCTATAGCAGTGTGGTTGGATAGTTACAGAAAAGGGCTAGATAACCCGCAAACCCACAATGTTTACCATCTGGTCCTCTCCCAAGACATTTTGCTGACCCTTGATTTAAGAGAATGCCTGCCGTTCAGCATTCATCTATGTAATACCCTTGACAGGAAAAGGAGCTAGGCAGCAAAAACGTAAAGATGTCTCTATTCACAAAGAGGTCACACGCCTGAGTGTAACAAACAAACCTATAGGAGGAAGAGTCAGACAAATGGTGTGATACAACTGTTGCACACACTTAGCACCCAAAAGGTGCACCCGCCTTTGCCTCTCACTGGACATGGGGATGTTTCTTAGCCTGACTCAGGGGCAAGGAATGGGGGCAGCTAAGTCCTAGGTTGAAAGTGCACAGTCACAGGAGTGTCTGGGGTCAGAGGCTGGAGGCAAGCTCGTGCATGTGTACAGCCACCTACTGGACACATCTCAGGTGTGAACGGGTGGGTATGACTCAAGGATTAGTAATGGAGAACGTGATGGATGGATGGGTGGCAGCTGGCCTCAGGTGTGTGTCTAAACTAATGCTTTAATAGCAGGGACTCAAGTATGTGGCAGAAAACACCCTGCCTAGGTGTGGCGAAGACACCTTCCTTTAGCTGCAGGATCTTTAGGGAAGAAGCAGCTTGACCGCTGCCCTTGGATGTCAGAACCCTGAAGCAGGGTGTCCGCGTGCCGCTGAGGCCCATGTCTGGCCTCCTATAGCCAACCCATCTCCTTTCAACAGTCAGGAGAAGATGCTCATCATACAGGGCAGAGAGAAGTCAGGCAACTCTGAACACCCTGCCAATCCCAGATCATATTTCTTGCATGGTTGAGCAAGAGAGAAAGAAATGGGGCTTATTTGAATCCAGAATTAGAAAGGAGAAAATGAGCCACCTACAAACATCTTTATGCCCTGAGGGCCACAAAAGAAGCCAGGAGAAAAGAGGAAGTGGCCAGAACTCACCTGCTCCCAGACTGGGACTCAGGCCATTGCTGGAGGGGCTCCTGCTGGCTAGTGCTGGAGGGGCTGCCATTGGCTTAAGAGCCCCATCGGAAGGAGTCCTCCTGTGACAACTAGGCTGCGAGGGCGTTGTGAGGGTGACATGGGTGGGAGTCAGGGACTGGTTGGGGTCTCGCTTGAAGCGCTCCACTTGGACATTAACCAGGGGGTTGTGGGTGCATGGGGTTAGGGGTGGAGCTTCGGCTGGGCTGACTGGCATTTCATACACCACGATCTCATCACTGTCAGAGCGCAGCAGGGAGCGGGTAGAATTGCATTCAGAGATGGAGGAGAGAGACAGCAGTGTCAAGGAGGCAGAGGGATCTCCCAGCAACATCATTGGCTCTTCCTTCTTGAAGATCTTCCGGGATGGGGGGCTGGTACTCCGACGAGGACGGCTGGCCCTTTGGAAAAGACCCTCTCGTCTCTTCTTCTCCTCTCGGGCTGGTGGCTCAGGCTCCTCTGGGGGAAGCAATGGGCACTTGCCAGCTTCCAGTAAGTCAAACCCAAGGCCTGTGGCTGCCAGAACAGCTCCACAGCCAAGCAGAGCCACCTCACAGCGCCGGTGGTGGGTCCCACTGCGTTTGAGGCTGTTGGTTGGCGTCAGCTGCGGGGTACTGGTGGCTGAGTTGACGGGGGTGGGCTCCTCATGAACACCATCACTAGAGGGGCCATCCCCATCCTCTCCACGAGGAAATGGGATACAGAGGTAGGACTGGTTGGGCGAATGCTGTAGATGATTCTCTCTACTTCCTAGGCCTTCACTATCCTCATCCTCTGTGAAAACAAGAGAAATGCACAGAAATATGGAGTGATGAGTCTGGTCCTTCTCCCAACTCTGGCTCCTCTGACACCTCTGACTCCGTGTCAGAGATGCAGGATATAAACCTGGGCATGGAGCCACCAGGGACTGTTTTCTACCACATTCAACTGAGAACAACATGGGAAATTATTCACCTGCATTCCAGAGCCCAATCCTCTACTGCAGGAAAGGGGATCAGCTAATCTGCTCCCTCCTTACGGACTCCTCTGAGGGTGTGTACAGTGCTAGAGACAACTTCATCCACGCTAGGCAAGTGAGCTACCACGGCTATACCTTTAGCTCAACAGGGACTTTTTACAAGAACATGCAGTATGAATTCCTAGAACACTAGATAAAAGAAATGTTTCTAATATTCTTGTGCCTTAGAACTGGAAAGGCTTTGGATTTATAGCATGATGCTTAGCAAAACAACTTAAGGCTGGTCTGCAAAAGAAACCAGAATCCTCTACATTGGTGAAGGCCAATCTGTTCTACTGATGGGTCTACTGTGACTTGGAAATTACAGAGAAAAGGACACTGGGGGAGCATCTGAAGAGCTCAGCCACCACTCAGTAGCCAGAGAGTAGTAACACTGGAAAGGCTTGGAAAGGGGGAAGTCCTCATCCTTGCACACTGCCCCAGGGAGATCCTTGCTGAATTCTTGGGGCATGAAACCAAAGATGGGTTCCATAGCTACAATAAAAGAACACTATGGTTTAGGAAGACCTGATAAAATGGAAGAGTGAGAGCAGGGGATCGGAGGTCGGGAACAAAAACAAGACAAATCCTATAGATAGTATTAGGAATCCTTAAACAATTCTGGAAGTCTGGGCAAGAGTTCTCTAAGGAAACGGGAAGAAGCCAAGGCAAAAGCTATACTTACCTATCTCCATAAGGCTGGTAAACCCAGGCAGGGCGGGGCTGCTCCGAGGGCCCTTCCCCAGGTTGGGGGCACTGGATGACCACTGTTTGTATCCATCTACCAGGGACCTGAGGCTGAAGGGATACGGAGGAGACCTGTCAGGACTGGATGTTTCCCTTGCCCTGGCCTCCATGGGCATTCAGAGACTGTCTACTTAATCACACTGACAAGCCTTGGGGAGCAGACAGGTCTTCCTGACCCCTCCTACTTCATGGACAGTACAGGTGCTGGGGGATGGAAGTGGTGGTTTAACCCAGCCCCTCACATGCTGTGAATCATGGGAAGATTGAGTGGGTAGGTAGGCAAGCAGACAGAGAGTAAGGGCTGAGCTTGGGGAGGGTCTTGTCTGAGCCATTCTTAAGGAAAGGCAATCAACTCATGGAAGTGAACACAAAACACTCGTAACATCACAAGTATTTCAGTGCAGACACCTGCAGTGCAAGGCAAGCACGGGGCAGAGGAGCCAGCAGAAATGGCCCGGGCCACTCCACTCATAATGTTTCTCAGCGTCTCGTTCCAAGCGTCTATCTCGCATGCTTAAGCTTCCAAAGCCATTCACTCTTCAAAAGGAAAAAAAAAAAAATCAAGCAACAAAGCTGCACTAACCCAGTGCACTCGGGACAGACCTCTATGGGGAAGACACTATGTGGTGCTCAAGCCCTTGGCTTGTCTGCGCATGGAGATAAAGGACAGCAGCTTGATTTCAAATCCCTGCTCACTGGGCAAGCCTGGAAACTCTCAGGATAGAATGGATTCCCATCAGCTCCCTTACAAAGAGGGATCTGATCTCTCCCTGGAGAGCAGTAAAAGGGAGCGATGAGGAATGAGCATGCTATGGTGGCATTGACAATCTAGCAGTCAACCAGAGGGGACTCTTGTTTTTAAATGCTAAAGACCCACTCGTGCAGAGCCTATTCGCTCAGGGTCTCAAGCCACCAGAGTGAGAGAGAAGGCTCAACTTTCTCCTTGGCCTCAGAAGTGTGTTTTAAGTGCAGTCAGAAACACTGACAAGTTGAAGCACAGAACTCAGAGCTAGAGAGAAGCCAAATCCACAGCCTGGGACTTCCAGCTGCAATGTTACGATATTTCCTCTAGTCCTGGGCCCCAAGGAAGCCAGAACTGCAAATAAAAGCCAGTGCTCAAGGATACACAGTCACGTGGCCTTCACTAGAAACACTGTGCAAGGAGCATCCCAGCAACTGGGGTGGGTCAACAGAGGGATTTTCCCAAGGTGCACTGCTCTTAAAACAAAGCAAAACCAAACCAAACCAGCGTGTCCCTTGCAGTGATGAGGAATGAGGACAAGGAAATGGAAAGGCTGCTAATACAGCTTGTGGATGGGTGGAGCCCAGACTCACCCCAAGTGGAAATGTGGAGACTCTGACGGGGTACTTAAGCCATTAGTTTTTTCCCGTCTCTGGGGGGATCTTCAATGAATAAAGAGAGTCAGCAAATGTAGTGGACACCACAGTCAGCTCACCCTCCCCCATAGTCAAACTGCCCCTGCTGGACCAGCTAGGTGGCCAGCCGCCCTCCGCTTGTCCAATCAGCAAACCCACCCCAGGAAAAGACTGCCACATCAGAGCTCTGCAGGCCCAGACCCTTCCAATGTAAGGAGAGCCAGAGGGTAACTTCAGTGGGCTGGGAATCCAAAATGCCCAAGCTGCCAGCAGTGAGCTGCACCGTTAGAGGAAGGGGAAGGTGGGAGTCACTCTACTGAATTCGAGGGTTTTGCCATTATGAATTTTCTTCAGTCAACCGGCACTAAAATTAGAAACACTATCATGGAGAGATCTCTAACATTTCTGATATTAAAGAGATACAGACTCAAGCTTGTTAGAGTATACTTTTATTTCTTCAATGAGAACTGAGAATTAAAAAAAAAAAAAATCAAGGCGTGTGCTTCTTAACTATCTCAAAAGTCTACAAGCACAGATTTTTATAAGAAGAAAAACAAATACAAAGTTAACATTTTGTTGGTGTAGCAAGAAGGTTAATTTACTATCAAGACCAACAAAACAAAACAAAAAAACATTAAGTGAAGCAGAACCAGAAAAAAACCACTAGAATCCTATTTGGGGAGAGGAGGGAAGCAGGGGGGGAGGGGGGGGAGGGCATCGGGGGAGTAAGAAAAGCTATTATGATCTTTATTACACAAATGCCACAGTAAAACCCGCTACAGTGTATGATCACTGAAAACTTAGTGTAAAAAGACTAATCCCCAGACTCCACAGGTAGGCTGGCTAACCCTAGACTTCATGCCTACGTCAGAAACAGCCAGTGATTCAAGGTGACTGAGTTCCTGAGAGCCAGGCCATGGAGGGCAGAGTGCAAGGGGCTCCTCCCTCCTCTCCTGAGTTCTGCACGTTTGCTGCAAACCTCCCCCCAAACCAAGGCCACTCGTGCTGCATCCACACACAGCACGGTGGCTTTTCCTACAAGTGTACACTCTCTATGCAAAGGAACTTAGTGATTTCAAAGTCTTACTTGTCAGTATAGATCAAATTTTTAAATAAATTGTTATTTTCCTCTTGAGCTCAGATGGGAAGAACAAAGAGTTTGAATGTGAATGTTAGTACTCAAAAGATTACCAAAGCTAGCTTGACAGGTTTGGAGGCTCGAGTCAGTGACCAATGGGATGTCACTGAAAATGATGACAGGACCTCCATCCTCATACTTAGAATAGCCAGGACATATTCTAAAAGAAATACAAACTATGACGTCACACTTTGGGTGTTAGTTAGATGACCTGGAAGGCAGAAAACAATCATCCCAGTTGATAAGTACATATGTCCACCATGAGCCAGCTGACTGACTTCACAAAGATTAACTCAGCCAACCCTTACATGCACTCTGCAAGCTGGGTGCTAGTCTTATGCCCATTCTGTAGGTGAGCAGACACGAGCTTCCACAGCTATATGTGGAGCTGAGCCCACATCCAAGACCCTCTCTGTGACATCCGGTGGCCTGGCCTATGAAGAGTTTGCCTCCCAGGCCTCAAGCCTACAAGTGAGGATGCAGCATATTTAAGGCACTAAGACCCTTTGCCTAGGAGGGCACTAATAGGTGTGGTTAGGGGTGCAGTAGGAAAACAGCCCAGTGGGTGCACAGCATAGTCTAGGGCACTACCAGGGCTGAGGTACCGGGCCTGCCTCCATTTCAGGGTAAAGCCCTCGCTCACCCTGTTCTTCCTCCCTTCTCCTCTTAGCAGACACTTACAGGGAAGACTCAGGTCTAAGTGGAGCACCTGGCCTGATTTCCTTCATCTCTGTCATCTCTGGGCTACCGGCTGCTTTGAGAAGAACATTAGCAGGAGGCAGCAAACAGTGGGCTGAACCTAGCCCTGCCCGCCACGTGTCTCTGTGAGTCTGACTGGAACACAGCTAGATGTGCTCGTTCATTTATGCGTTACTCAGAGTCTGGGGCAGCGTTTGTATTTCTCTGGCACCATGCACAGCCACAAGCCTGAAATGTCATCTAGCCTTTCCTGGAAGCAGCCTGACAGCTTCCGCCCTGTGAAAGAGGCCAGGATCGAGGAGAAGTGGGCAACTCTCCAGAAAGCTCAAGAATTGCTCAGTGGGAGCAGCGCCCACCTGCAATTCCAGCACTCAGGAGGTGGAGGCAGGAGGCTGGAGAGCTTGAGACGGCTTCGGCTAGTCTGTTTTAAAAAGTAAAACAAAACCTTTATACTTTCCTAGAAAGTATTAAAACGCACACGAGAGAAAGCACTTCTTGTCACATCTGACAGCGCTGTGCTGGTCTTTAGGTGAGAGGAACTTCACATCAGCCGGCTCTTACCCTTCATCTCCTGAGGGGAGCTCCTTCTGCCCAAGTGTTCCTGGTCCCCACGTCCGGCCCTTCTTCTTTGGGGCTCTCTTCTCCTCCTCTTCTTCTTCTTTTGGGACAACTGAGCTCCGGCCCCAGGTTTTACTACTTTCTCCTGGTGTCACTGTGAATAACAAAGGTTAAGTAAGATAAGTATCTCCAAAAATGGCAGAAGACAACACACACGCACACGCACACGCACACACATTTATTTTAAGCAAATATTATAGTAAAAATAAACTAGTCCAGGTTTGGTCCACGCTGTGGCTTTGACAAGTATTCCCAAGGCCTAGGCTTTGGAGAACCTCAGCTTGGAAAGTAGGGCAGATAGTGTGGAAGTCCTCAAGGGGGACACCAACCTGCATCTTTATCACACCAGTCTCCAAACTGCTTACAATTTCCCGAAGAACTTTTTATACCCATAATCCCCAGTGCTGATATCTGACTAGGGGTTAAAGGTGGAGGAGATACACAGAAGTTAACGTGGAGACACAGAGCAGGAAGGCTAAGGGTCTGCAAATGGACATGCATGTGGGTACACATTGTCGGAGAAGGTGGCAGATGTTATGGCTGGACAAGCCTGGATTAGTCAGTGGCTGAGCAGAGCAGGGGACAAGTGGCCCTGGTATGTGTGGCCTCAGGTTTGAAAACTGTCTCACACTGGATGGCTCGGAGGCGAGGGATGATGGTGGGGCTTGCAGGGGGGCTCGACCGGTTGCTGATCAGACTCTTCCTTTTATCCATGGTTGGGGAGGCCTGCACGGTGAACTTGTGCTGGAAATCTGCATGGGGAGAGACAAACATGCGTGTTACACATAGTCAAATTCATTCAAGAAGTCTGTGTCTCCTGGTGGACCTGAGGGATAGACCTAAAAAGTTTTGCTTATCTGGGAAATGTTTTCTTTCAGAGCCATCCCTTCTTCCCAAAGGGACACATGACAACATGAGCACACTGAGGGCAGTCTTCATAAAGCTCTTGGTTTAACAGACACAGATGATGTGATTACGGACTGAGAGTTGCTTTTCAATGCATGTCACCATGTAGATTATTCTAGGAAATGCTACTTGAAATTATGTTTCAGATGATCTGTCACCGTGCACGTCCTTTTTAGGTACCAAATGGGGAGTGTCTGACGCTCCTCTCAAAGTGTAGGCAGAGCAGGGTGTTAAGAACCTGCCCATGGTGGGAACTCAGGGAGGCAACAGAAATGGGAAAAGGACCCCAATTCTTATACAGCTTAAAGGCAGCTTTGATACTGCATGAAGAACATGAAGCCTCCAGCTCTTAAATTCTGAGCTTCCTCAACCATCAGAGAGGCACTGGGTCTCCACTAGATTAACCGTTCCCTGCACACGGGAATAGTAACTTCATATCCACACTAGTAGTTCATAGCAGTGTCCTGGAATACTCTAGAAGCTCCAAATGTACCTAAAGATACCACACTATTTGAAAACACACACACACAGACACACACAGACACAGACACACACAAACACCCCAAACAACAGCAACAAAAGACAACCAAATTATATGTGACAAGGGTGTATGATCCCATGAGCACATTCTCTCAATTTGATGACTTAATTCCCTTGGCTGTATCTAAGCCATCATCCCACGCTTACAAAGATCAACCGTAGCCACTCTGACTGTGTCATTTTTCTTCGTTTCCTTAACTTCTAATGAGCTTGCTTCCTAAGGCCTTAGGACTAGGATTTTTTTATCTATAGAAATACTCACCTTCCCCCATGGGCACAGTACATTCCACCAAGACTCTAACTCACAGTTTCTTATTTCTTTGGATTCCCCCAGGGGAATTCAGTAACAGTACTGAAAAATGTACCTTTACGGAGCCAATGTGCCTCTGAGAGGCTGTTGATGAATCTTATAATAGGAAATCTTTACATCTTAACCTAATGTTAAATGCACTGAGAACTAATTACTAAAAGAAATTTGAGATAATTTGTACTTTGTAGGGTTAAGACTTCTTATATATACCCAGGGTGGTGTTGCACACCTTTAATCCCAGCACTCGGAAGGCAGAGGCAGGAAGATCACTGTGAGATCAAGGCCAGCCTGGTTTACAAAGCGAGTCAGGCCAACCAAGGCTACACAGAGAAACCTTGTCTTGAAACCCTGCCCCTCCCCAGAAGAAGACTTCTCATATATTAACACCTGAGAATCCCCTGGCCCAACGATACACATCCACCTTTTGTTTAAAGTGGAGTGTGCCTTTGCGGGCTGCATGCTTTGAGCAACTTGGGCCTAGGGGGTTGGTCATCACTACATACTCTGCGGTCACTCACAGTGAACAGTCCCCCAGAAAGCCTGTCCTCCACTGAGCGACATGGACCATTCCAACAGGCTTCACTTTGAGAGTCATGGTCTGTGTCTCCAAGCACAGCCTGACTCCACCAACCCCCACAGCAGCTCCCGCTCCCGCGCCCCTCTGCCGCTGACCCGAGGGGAGGCTGATGCGGTTGCCGTCCTTCAGCTTGAGCCGGCTCTTCCTGAACTTGCCCTTGCGTTTCTTCACCCTGGGCTTCTCCTGGCACAGCTGGTGGATGATGATGTTGAGCTCTCGCTCCAGGATGTCGATCTCCCGCTCAGCCAGTTCCTGCTCCCGGCGTCGCAGCAGCTCCTCCTGGGTCTTCTGCTGGAGAGCAGCCCGGGTCAGCTCCTCCTCCCAGGTGCGGAGCTCCTACAGACAGGCAGAGCCAGCCGAGGGAAGAGCGGGAGTCAGTGCAGAAAGGATCTGGGCTAAGACAACCCAGAGAGCTCTCCCATGGTGCCCAGGAGAGAGAGAACACTCAGCAGTTAGCCGGAAAGGGAACACTCGCCAGCACGGTGTGAAAGGAAAGTGGAGCCCAGCCACAATGTGAATACAGCCAGAGAGGCTAACGCCATAGAGCAAGCCTGGAGACATGACGTGTCTCCTTATCCTTGGGGAGTATGTCCAAGACCCACAGGGAAGGTATGAAGCAACGGATCCTTCTGACCTCTCTATGTATTGTGCATCTTCCTCTAAAATGCCTCCATCTTAAAATTTAAACTCTAAGTTAGGCATTGTAAGATATTAACAACTAATAGTATAATGATAACAATATATTACATTAAAATCACCAGCGTTGCTACTCTTGTCCTTTGGAACCTTTATTAAATAAAATAAGGGTTGCCTAAACACAGAACTGGCATCTCACAGTAGCCAGCAAGAAACCCAAGATCAATACTATCAAGTGTCAGAAGGATGACTGTCCCCAGGAAGGACAGAACAAGACTGCATGATGATGATGCTCAGAACAGCATGCAATTGAAACCATGAAACTGTTCACTTCTGCAATGGTCCATTTAATACTCTTGGACTGTGGTAGACAGTGGTAAAGTCAAGCCATGAAAAGAAAACTACTGAAACTACTTGACAAGATCAAATTTTCATTTTTCCTACTGGCTTGTGTAATATATAAAGTATATTACGATTGTAAAAAAAAAAAAAAGGTGGCCAGGAGTTGGTGATTTAGCAATCTTAACAAAACCCAGCCACTGCAGACACTGTAGGGCTCCTCCTAGCTGGAGGAGTAGAAGTGAAAGGAGCTCCATCATCGGCTCATTCAGAGGGACCCTAATGATCTGCTACTAGCTCCCCGCAGCCGCAGCCACTATGGCATGTTAATTGTGTGACCTGCCAAACGATACTCTGCTTAGGATCACAGTGCTGCAAAGGAGACTGGCCTCTTGGAATCAGATCCTGAATTTACCTTTAAACCATCTGCGTAGGGACAACAGTGGTATTGCAAAGAACATAGGGCTGGGACTTAGGTGGCCCCAGTTCAAGGTCCTACTTCCTCACTTACTAGCTCCGGGAAGGTGAAGCCATGGGCCCTCAGCTGTGAGACGGAACCAGTCACTCCGGCCCCACATGCTATCATACTTGCAGGACTAAGAGGTTTCATTAGGCTTTTCAAGTGGGGAAAATAAAGAGAAACAGTAAGTTATACAATTTTACATTCTATTATTATCACACTGCTATTTATTTATTCATTTAATCCTTTGCGACAGGGTTTTATATTGTAGCCCAGGCTAGTCTTACAGTCACTTTATAGCCCTGGCTGGTTGAACTTAAAATGTACTACAATTTGGTCTCAAACTTGCAATCCTCCTTCCTCAGCCTCCTGAGAGCTGAGATTACAGGCATGTGCTACCATGTCTGGCTATCACACTATTAACTCCACAAATTTCTACAGTACGGAGTGAGAAGAGAAAAAAGGAAACTAATCAAGACTATATGACCACCTCTCAGGCCCCTGCATTTGGCCCTGCCCAACTGCACACTATCAGTTTCATATGTGTGAATGCTGACTGCTCGGGCCGTACCACAGAAAAGGAGAGGGCTGGGGGAATGACTATTAAACCCCAAAGCAGAGCTCCGGCAAGCCAAGAGGTGCTAAAGTCCCCAGATGACTTGAGTTTGGAATGCTTCCCATAAAAACACGAAAACTGACTGTTTCAGGCTGCTACCCTGTGATGTGGATCATCACGCAGATCCCACAGAGAAAGGCACTGGTGTGAGTGGGTGGGCGCACCAAGTGCAGGAGCCCCAGGGAGGCTTGCCTGCTGAGACAACGCATGCCTTTCCCTCCTCTCTACCTTTTCCTTGGCCCTGAGTTGATCAAACATCTCCTGAATCTCATGTTTCCAGTCATCCTGCAGGCAATGGAAGGAGTCCTTGGGCATCTCAAAGAAACCAGACTCTTCTATAGTCATCAGCTGGTCCAGGATGCTTGTAAAAGATGGACGTGAGTGGGGGTCTGGATTCCAGCAGTCTGGATGGAAGAGCAAGAAAAGAGGGAAACGTGAGTGGGCAGAGGCAAACGGAAGCCTCGGGACACTGCATGGCCCCACTTACCGGAAAACGGCCTCAATTTCTCCTTCTAGGGATGGAGGGATGGCTCAGATGTTAAGAGCACTGGCTGCTCCTCCAGAGGACCCAGGTTCAATTCCCAGCACCCACATGGCGGCTCACAACTGTCTGTAATTCCAGTTCCAGAGGATCTGGCACCTTCACACAGACACACATGTAGGCAAAACATCAATACACATAAAAATAAGTAAATCTTAAAAAAAAAAAAAAGAAAGAAAGAAAGAAAAGAAAGAAAGAAAGAAAAGGAAATAGAGCCCTGAGTTTAGGGAATCACCAGACAGTGAAGCAGACTGTGTCATCATAACCACGACGAGGGGACACCAGAAGTCAAACGCTGTGCCCTGTACACACCATTGAGTAAGCCAAGGAAAACAAGAACAAAGCTTCCTGTGCCTGACGCATTGCCTGATTACCCCTTACATGATTCCAGTGGGCCATGGTGACTGTGCCCCAAATTCACACACACACACACACACACACACACACACGCACACGCACACGCACACGCACACGCACACACAAGCTACTATCCCCTAATCTCAATGGGAGAAGAAAGCAAAGGGAAAAGCATCAGGTTGAGACAGGAGGAGTGAGTTCTACACAGTCGCCGCCCGGCCGGCAACACGTAGGCACATTCCCTCTTGGCTTTGCTTAGCTTTGTGTTCCTCGTGATGCCAGTGACCTCATTTAGAGCCCCTCTCTTCTAGATGACCTTCTGTTCTACACACAGGATATGCAGGTCGGGGAAGAGAGCAGCTGCAGCTTGTTTTGTACTGCATCATAAGATGCAGGCTTCAGTTACTAATTTCTACAGTCCCTGCAGAAAGGAACCTGCTTTGGCAGGGTGTAGCCACTGTCTAGAAACAGCTCTCCCAACTCCTCCTTCCCCCTGGGTGGCTAAGATTTCACATCCCCTTTCTGCAGCAGACATCATGACATTTGGATGTATCTTCCGAGCGCTGCAGAAAGGTGAACAGCCACCAGTTTTCCTTGGGCTGGGAGTTGTTTACCTTCCATGAGTTTGGCAAAAGGTTCTGGACACGTAGAAGGAATAGGAAGGGCGAGTTTGTTCATGGCCACTCCATAAGCCACTGCTAAGCCGTCAATGCCTCGGAAGGGCACCTCACCAGTCAGCAGTTCCCAAAGCAGCACTCCGTAGCTGTAGAGAGGAAAAAGACAGAAATAATAGCTCCTACCTCACCCAAACAGCTACCGAGGTTCTTCCAGGCACCCCATGTCATCCTCAGTCCACAGGAAGGCTGGTGAAATAGCCACAGCAATATAACGGGGAGCCACAAAGCCTACTAGATTCAAAGCACAGACTCTGGAGCCAGGAACATCCGGTCTCAGTCTTCTTCCAGCAGCCCCCACCTCTGACTTCACGGTCAAATCACTTTGTTGTTTTGAGTCTCTAATCTCTCCTCTGGAAGGAGCAATGCCACTATCAGTCTCACAAGTTGTCATAAACCCCAACGAGCCTTTCAGAGTGTAAATAAGTATTCAATGGCCATATCAGTTTTATTGTTTTAAAACAAGGTCTCACCACTTAGCATAGGCATGGCCTGGAACTCATAATCCTCCTGCCTCAGCCTCCCAAGGGCTGGGATTATAGGTGTGCACCACCATGACTCACTGCTATTGTTAATGAAATACGCCTGTAGAAGAGATGCTCCCAAACAGAATCTTCCTGTTTTTAGAAAACTTTTGTTCTGGTTATGTTTATTTTTAGCTTTAGAAAAAAACCAGCGAGCATCTATTCAACATGGCTTTTGCTCCTGTAAAAGACGTCTTTAAATGTCTGCTAGGTGAAACACATTTCTGATTCCAGATTGGTACGAGTGGGACCTCCACAGAGGCCTCTGCCTAGCTCTGTTGGGAAAGCTCCACAGGGAAGACTGGGTCAGCAGAGCAAAGCAGCACACCAGCTGGGAGAATTCCAGTGTCTCCTACCTAGCAAGTTCAGAGAAACGGTTCTTCATCTCCAGTCAGGGAATGGACACAAAGCTTGATGGAAGAAAGAGTGTCCATGGATCTACAACCAAAACCAGGAAAACCCACCCAGCATGCTGTCGTTCCCGGAATAAGTTAGGACAAGAAAACATAATGCTGTGAACACCCAGAAGGAAGGTGCCACACTGCCTTAGTTTACCGTAAAGCTCCTCACTAGTGTGCAGCTACAACGAAGGCCATATAAATTAAATGCTGATAACAATGACGATGGGGATCTCTCAGTGGTTAAGAGACTTGTACTCTTGCAGAGGACCCAGGCTCAGTTCCTGCATCTACATGGTGCCTAATAATCATCTGTAGTTCCAGTTCCGGGGGATCTCACACCCCCTTCTCACCTCTGTGGACACCAGGCATGCATGTGGCACACACATATACATACATCCAGGCAAAATGCTCATATACATATATATATATATATATGCAATTTAAACATTTTTGTAAAGGCAAAATAATAATTAAGAAGAAGGAAGAGGAAAAGGAGGAAGAAGAGGAGGAGAAGGAAGATGAAGAAGAAGAAGAGGAAGAAGAAGAGGAGGAGGGGGCAGAAGAGGAGGAAGAAACAGCCCAGTGTGTATTTAACAGGAAATCTTATTTGTTTAAAGGGCCTTGCTATGTAGCCCAGGCTGTTTCAAGCTTTCTATCCTGTTGCAGTTTTCTGAGTGCTGGATAGCAGGTTTGTGCCAGCACTAGACTCTGTTTTCCTTGTATTTTCACAATGCTGGAGACTGAAGCTAGGGGTTTGTACATGCTAGGCAAGTATTCGGCCACTGTGCCCCTCTGCCAGACCTATCAATGTGTTTTCTTGGTTTGGTTTGCTGTTGTTGTTTGTTTGTTTATTTGTTTTCAAGACAGGGTTTCTCTGTGTAGTCCTGAGTTTTCCTGGAACTTGCTCTGTATCCCAGGCTGGCCTCAAACTCAAGAATCCTCCGGCTTCTGCCTCCTGTATGCTGGCATTAAAGGTGTGCTGTTACCACGCCCAAAGCCTCTCATGATATTTTATATGTGTAGAGAGTACAGCATTTTTCATCACCCTGAATCTGTGCAAGGATGTAGGCAAGTATGAGCACTATTTCCCAAGTGAAGAAAGTGAAGTCTTGGATGGGTTCGGTGGTCTATATAAACCCTCAGCTCCAGTCACTGTGAAGCAGGGTAAAAGACATAGGTCATCTACATAGAAATTAGTGAGAGGCACAGAAAAGGCAAAACTAGAATGCGGAGATGAGCCACCACAGACATATTAGGGCACAAAGAAGGAATCCCTAACAGACCAGAGCAGGAAAAGCAAGCAACCTTTGAGCTAACTCCTGACGGCTTAGGGAAAAAGGAAAGTCAGGGTTCCGAGGACAAGGCTCAGCACATAAAGATGAGTGAGCAGGCTGCTCCAAATTCACTCATGACTCCAAACAGTGCACCAGCCTACGTGCCAACGTGCCAGGGCACTGGGCTTGGGGACCTGCATCTTGGGATGATCCAGCCATCCTGCCTTTACTTTATTAAGGCTTCAAGATACTGTCACTTTCTCTATGTATCTTGACAGGATGTGTCAGTCATAGAACTTGTCTTGTCTCTCTAGAGGAGTTGAATTTCAGACACAGTAAGCCTACCATGGCCTACTAAGTTTTGACTGCCATGCACTGTAGTTGTTTGTTTGCCAATCTACAATTCCTAAAGAGTGGGAATAATATTACCAGTTTTTAGTCTTCACACTCTCCGGTTAAAGGTTACCTCTCACTCTGTTAATAGGTGTGTATAGACAGATTACTACAGCTCTCATCTCTCAGCAAAGAATCTTCTTTTTGCAACAGGTGGAGACTATTACAGAGATCATGTCAAAATGCAGAGTAAATGACCGTAGGGTGTTCCACCCCAAGTGGTACATCTCCAGTATAACTGCTATACCTAAGACTCATGGGAAACTGTGAAAAAGGAGGCAGAAAAATCCAAAGATTCAAAGGTCCAGGCCCTCTGCTGCTAGTAGTGTCTTTAGACAAGACAGGGAGCTGCAATTGTGAGATCTCAGTATGGCTGTCCACACGAGACCCGCATAAGGACACCAGGTGACGTGCTGAAGTGGATGGAGAAAACCTCATGGGGCCCCGCTCCTAGGTAAAGAGCCACAGTCAGTCAATGTCTGCTGAGCGAGGGGGAATTGGTTTTGCCCAGACAGGTTATCCAGTCCCAAGTGGTCAGCCCTAAACACATGTATATATATAAGCAACACTAAATGAACTCCGCAGGCTGGGTGTATATAAAGCAATAATAGTTTAGAAAGAGGTCATAAATTTGAGAGGGGGTGGGAGGGACATAGGAGGAGTTGAATAGGAAGGGGGTGCTGAAAGGATGTAACTACCGTACTCATGTATGACATTCTCAAACAAAAAAAAAAAAGACATATGGGTTGTTGGGCAGGTGCAGGAGATGAGTGCATGCATGGTCAGCTGCTCTTATAGGCTACCCTGCGCGTGCTCCCGTAATCTCTGAACACCATTAATTATACTATTAGAGTTGAGGATGCGCTTCAGCGGTGAAGTGTCTGACTAGCATATACATACATACATACATACATACATACATACATACATACATATATATAGCACAGTTTCCACCCCCAGCAGCAGGGTGAGAGGGAATGAAGGAGGAACAGGACAGGCTAGGAAATAAAAAGAAACTATACTTCTGCTAAACCTTGATTATGACTTACCTAGACAGTGGTCACACTTGGAAGCTTTTACCATGCAACTTCAAAGAGCCCTCAGCACCCCTAGCCAGATTCCTAGGTTAGAGCTACTCCCATCCTCAGTTGACTGCTTTCAGTATCATGCCCATTTCTACACTAGTGGTGCCATAGACCCTTGTCCCCCATCCAAGCAATGATCATTATCTTAGCCCTAAATACAGAGTGTTACAAAGACCTAAGTGTGTCCTGTCTGTGTCCCAGCATCCCTTCTCTAATGGTTTCCCACTAGGCCTACCTAGGTAACCTATGACGATATCTCAAGCCACCCCCATGAGGGGAAGAGTTGGGGCTCTCCCCTCCACAGCATCGACGAGGGAAGCTCTGCCACACTGGGCTTGCTGGTTTGTCTGTGATCTGGTCTGCCTGGAGGCTTAAGAGCTGAGGAGGAGGATGGAGACTGTGGCCTGTGCATGGCTCATAGTAAAGATTCAATAAACAGCACATGCCAGCGTAAAAGAATCACAAGTCATTTAGATCAGCTTTCCACAGGTCCTAGGCATGTGTTCACCCTCGATGGGAGCCCTGCTGGATCTGAACTATGGTAGGCCACTCATTCTGAAAGAGGCTATCTGCCCAAAGCACAGGAGTGGGAGTGCAGAGTTGGTGACATGTTTCTAGGGTGTAAATATTTCTGTATGAATAGATGTTTTCCTCTAGTAAAGACAGATATTTTGGAGCCATTCAGGGCACGCTTGAGCGGTGAGGGGTGAAGGTCCATATAAAGGAGTCAGTAAGCCATGTCTTCAAGAAAATGCCACAGCATAGGAGCTAAGAATGCTGGGAAAAAGCAGGTGCATTATGTTTTCAAACTGCAGCCATCAACCAAACAGGGCCAAGGGCTTAAGTCCTAGGAACATTTTATTATTTAAAAGGATTTTTACTTAATTTTTTTAATTACAGGGGAGAAAGTGCCTCCAGAGTCCTGGCCAGCATCGGACCCTCTCCAGTTACAGTTACTGGCAGTTTTAAGTTGCTCAACACTGATGCTGAGAACTAAACTTGGATCTTCTTGCAAGAGCAGTAAGCAATCTTAACCACTGAGCATCTCTCCAGCATCACTGGGAACAATCTCAGCTAGAGAGTCACTGATTGTGCTGACTAGTTTAAAGTCAATTTGACATAAGCTAGAGCCATCTGAAAGGAGGAAGCTTCAATTGAGAAAATGCCCCAAAAAGATCTGGCTGTGAGCAAGCCTGTAGGGTATTCCCTTAATTAGTGATGGAGGAGGGCCCAACCCACTGTGTGAGGTTCCATCCCATCAGGGCTGGTGGCCCTGAGTTCTGTAAGAAAGCAGCGCCCCTCCATGGCCTCTGCATCAGCTTCTGTCTCCAGCTGCCTCCCCTGCTTGAGTTCCCGTCCTGACTTCCTTTACTGACGAGCAACGATGTGCAAGCATAAGCTGAGTAATCCCTTTCCTCCCCAACTTGCTTTGGTCGTGATGTTTCAGTAGAGGAGCAGTAAGCCTGACTAAGACACCGGTAGACCGTATTTTCCGCTGATCTGAAGTTCATCACTAAGCTGTTCCCGTTAGGGAACCAAATGGTTTTATTGGATGCCTCTCACTACAGCTCCTGCAACTGGCTTTCAACACTGACTTTGGAACAAGACCCAAATCTTAGACTTGTAACAGGATCCTGCTCTTTCCTGACTACCACTTCCTGTCACTTTAAGACCCTAAATTAGGTGTTCACATTCCCTTCCCACTAAGAAGAGGAATGGAACCTGGTGAGACTCTGTCCATATCACATCATCACCAGCAGAAGCAACTGAGAAAAGAACAGAGCCTCAGAGAAGTGAGACAGGACAACAAAGCAGGTTAGCCTATAGAGAAAGGGAAGGGAGGGAGAGAGTGCCCAGCGGCTGTGACGAAGGGGTAGGAGGGGGTATCTCCTCCAATCACTCTCTCCCTATTCCTGGGAGAATTTTTATTGGACACACAGTAGCTAAAGTTGCATTTGGTGTCTCTTCAGGCCCAAGTGGAAAAGCAAGTGCAGACAACGGGACAGAGGAGCTGTGTAGAACACACAGATGGTCTCCAGAGCAAAGGCAAGCTTCTAGCCACGGATAGGCTTGGTGTCCTTTCCTGCAGACTGTAGCTCAGAAGTACTGCAGCTCAGATTAAACCAGCAGGACAAGGACAGTGGGGAACCTGGAGAATCTGAGTCCCATGGGGCACAGCTGTCCTGCCAGCCTGGGCTGCCTAGACTGCTCCTTGAAGCTGAAACGCACTTCTCTTAAATAAGCATCCACATCGGTGGGTCTCCTTGTAATGCCAGGTTAATTAATACATCGACGAGGCCTAATTAGTATCAATCTCACTAGTGTGTGATGAGACACTGCAAGTGTCAGGCCACATAGAACTGCTCTTTTTACAGAGCTATAGCAGTTGACTATCAGGTCAAACATTTTCAAGGAGGAAAACATACTCCGCAGTCGGCACTTCATTCTGTAGCTAATATATGGGGAGATTAGAGAAGACATTCAGAATAGGAACAACACTGAAAGAAACTAAAGGAATGAGAATATCTCAAACTTATGGATTAGAAAACACAATTATTACGATGTGTTACACATAATTCACAGAGCAAACACAATTCCTCTGGAGATCCTAGGTGTCGTCCTAGACGGTGGCACCTATAACCCCAGTGCCTGGGGATACAAAAACCCGGAGGACTGGGAAGTCACGAGCATCCGTCCCTGTGTATCAAATTGGAAGCCAGCCCGAACTATAGGAGATCAGTCTTAAAGCAAAACCAAACACCTCCAGTTGCTTATTTTCTAAATTAACAAAATGATGCTAAGACTTCTTCTGTATGTGAAGGTGTCCCTGGTGTCCTTCAGACAGGACAGTCTGTCCTATAGTAGCTTATCCTCCTTCAATGGCAACATGATTATTTTTTTAGATCTATGTCCTTGTGACCTCTTAGGTTGACACTTGCTAGTAGAGATAGCTGACCATGTGTAGTCTGTAACTTCACAGTTCTTAGAACCCGCTAGGGACCCATCTATTCCCATTTCTAGATAAATGTCCAACACACACACAGCCCTGAGTAAGAGAATAAGCAGATAACTGGGAAGGACAGTTCCAAGTTATCAAGAAGAAGACAGCACAGAGAGGACCCACTGGCTCAGCAGCTTACAGGGAGGATCCCGGGTTAAGTCCTCCCTGCACTGAGCAGTAGGAGCTCCTGAAGCCCAAGCCAGGTGCCTGAACCAAGCTACTGCTTGACATAGGGTGATTTCCCACCCTACAGGTCAGAGATGGAAGTGCGCGGTGCCCCGGAATCCGAGCTTTCCTGAAGAGCCAGCCATCTAGGGCATGCCGTGCCTGCACGGATGAAGCAATTGCCACAGCATTCCTTAGCAACACTAGGAAATCATTACAGAGGCCGCAGACCTACGTGGGGTGCCTTGGGTCTATGCAACCTCAGGTCCAAGTCCTGAAGTGTGCAGGCAAAACAGACCTGGGAACTCAGGGGCTGCACCTTACCTCCACACATCGCTGCCTTTGGAGAACATGGAAGCACGGATGACTTCCGGGGCCATCCAAGCGTACGTCCCTGCCGCACTCATCTTGGTGGTCCGGTGCCATTCCCGAGCCAGCCCAAAGTCAGTGATCTTCAGAATCTTGTTACTCAGGTCTCCATTCTCCACTTTCTGCAGGATCAATACTGAGTGAAGAAAGCAATAGAGAAGAAACCAGGTAAGCACCAGTCACGGGCCTCTGCGCCCACCTGCCTTCTCCTGCAGACGCTGCTGTTCCGCCATCATACACTGACAGCAAAAAACACCATCTCAAGCCCACAACAGTTCACTCTGCACACTATACTTTTGTTGACACCTTCTCAAGTCTCTGCGATGCCCTTACAAGGTAGGCATTGCAGGCCGAACATCCTTATCTAAAAGCTATTTAGAGGTCAAGCTACACAGGTGTTTACAAATCTAAAAGGACCCCAATTCTGAAACTCTCTGGTCCCACAAACATAGGATAAGGGGCACTCAGCCAACATGGTGTCACTCTCCAGGCAGCCTGACTTAGAGCCTGATCCCCTGCTGCAGTGACAGAATTGCTATGAGCCACACAGACCCTTATGAACAACAGCCACCTGGGCTCCCTGCATCAAAGCACACATATATTATACCCACTCACAGGTCACTGGAGATGCATGTTGGATTTTCAAAGTTTCAGTGTCTAGACAACTCTGTGACCCCATTACAGGCATATCCCACCCACCTTCTGACACTGTGAAACTGACACCATCACAGTGCAAGAAGGAAGGTTCCCTCTTCACCCCGTGAGGAAGAATACATGTTCAACATGGGATACAAAAATATATATATTGGAATAAAAAACCTAAAACCAAAAGAAAACCACAAACCCAAAAACAAACCCACGAAAACAACCCTCCCCTCCGTGTTTTAAATAAGTCTGCATTTAGTGTTGGACCACATCCGTAGCGACCTTAGATACTTAAGGTCCACATGCTGTGGGTTGGACATCACTGATACTCTTGGACTCTGGAGATTTTTGTCATACTACAGACAGGTCCCCCAACCAATTGAGACTGACTGATGAGATGTGGAAGGTCAGAGACACACACTTGCGCACACTTATGATATCCTCAGTGAGCACGCTCAAGGAAGAGGAGCTGGTGCAGCGGTGACCTCAAAGCACTGCAGTGTGGGAGGCAGCCTGGTGTGCCCAGGATGGCAGCTGAGGCAGCCACCACACCCACATGGTGGTCCCAGCCATAGGTGTAAGCTGGCAGAGGACAGTTCTAGCTAAAAATCACCTGAACCAAGCTGTCTAAGACGCCATACTGTAACAAGGAACTCTGTGGAGTTAGGGGACTAGAAAGCTACCTGGATAAAGGCAGGACAAGCCTCCTTGTCCCAAGTGGAATGGTTCAAAAGTTTTGTGTGAGCATAGCCTGTTTAGCAGGACATAGCCTTGCCTGAATCTGTGTAAGTGGAGTTCAGAGCAAGAAGGAAGGTTCTTTCTTCACCCCTGTGAGGAAGAAACCTGCTACAGACAGTATAGCAACTAAATATTAAAGGAGATCAGATAGGCCCAGAAAAACAGTAAAAGGTGTGGTGGCACACGCCTTTAATTCCAGCACTTGGGAGGCAGAGGCAGGTGGATCACTGTGAGTTTGAGGCCAGCGTGGTCTACAAAGCGAGTCCAGGACAGCCAAGGCCACACCGAGAGACCCGGTTTAAAAAAAAAAAAAAAAGTAAAAATGATACAAGTTAGCTCTCAGCCCTGTGTGGCAGACCTAGAGGCTCCTGGCTAGCCTCCCTGTACTATCTGACACAGATGTCTTACTCACATTGCAGCCCCTGAGAGCAAAGACTCTTCAGTTAAAGAACAGATGTTTTAGGGCACAGCCACACCCTCCTTCTCCCCCACCCTCATCCACTGAACTGTCACATCTTGAAGGGATGTGGCCCAAAAAGCTCCAGGTCCTACCTGCCTCTCAGAAAAAAGACTCTGTGCCAGGATTACCAGCAGCTACAGAGCTGCAGGCTGGAAAGAAACAACCCCACCAGAGACCTAATGGGCTCCGCCTCCCTCCTCCTCTACACACTACTCCAGACACATCCCTCCCCACTCTGGCTTCCCCTACCCAGGTGCTTGAACAGACACAAAACAAGAGAAGAAGAAGGAGGGGAAAAAAACCTTCCAGAATCTTCTGAGGCAAAAACAACACGAAAGCAGACATTCAAACAGCCAGGTAAGTGACACTAAGGAAATTTCCCATTCCCACTCCAGAAGCCACCAAGCCACTGACTGTCCAGAGCAGCCCATATATAAGATCCCTGAATATACACTGAGTGGGGTGCAGTCACCCAAAGCTCTAGGTAGCTGGGACAGGGTGCAGCCAGGAGAGAGAAGTCATTCCATATTAGTCTGTCTGGATGTTTAAGATGCATGACTGACGGGGCAAGAACCCACCATGCACTGTCTGTGTGCACGGGGTATACAGCCAGCCACAGGTCAGTCCCACCTGCTCATCACCATCCCACCCACCTCACACTCAGCTGACCTCACACAATTGCCCTTTGGACCCCATGACCTAGGGACCCACCCTCATCAACAAAGAGGACTATAATCTGAAGCCAGTCGGCTACCTCAGCAGGCAGTAGCAGGTCACAGTGTTCTGCATACTGGTCTCCCAGCACCAGTGCTTGTGAAAGCTTTGCTTTACATTGCTATCATACACCAGTTAGTTGAGACAAAATATGAGACACACAGTCAAGCACTGTACAGCCAACATCCGGTAGAGTGTAACTCATCTACAGTGCTGCACAGCTGCCACCACTGCCTGTTTTCAGGACATTTTCATCACCACTAAGCAAATATCACCCCCTCCATTCTTCTCTCCTTCCAGGCCCTAGCAAGCCCAATGTGCTTTGACCCCATGGAGTTACCTCTAGTGAATACTTCACAAAACAGAATGCTGTAGCATGACGTCTGCCTTACTTCACTTACTGTGTTCAAGGTTTGTCACATTACAGCTTTTATTATTCCCACTCCTTCCTGTGGCTAGTAATATTCCATTGTAACGAATTCCTGCTGTACATGAAGTAGAAGGCCAGCTACTCGGTTTGGACCACATGCTGTGTAGCTGAGCATGGCTGCTTGCTGGCACATCCTTCCGAGTCCTTTAGGCATCTCTGAGAGGCAGGATGACTCTCCCTGCCTCACCCATTTCAAAAGAGATGTGAAGATCGGTTGGGTCAGTGTCTGGTTGGTGAGGGATGGGGATTAGAGTAGAATCCTCACCTCACAGCCTTGTTCTCCACATCTGTGCTACATGATCCAGAGTTGAGAAAGAAATTCTGTCTTTAAGCTTAACTCAGTTTCCTTAGTGCTGCAGCTGACTGGCTTGTCTACTCTGCTATCCCACTGTTCCTCCTCAGCAGCCAAAACCAACTGCACACAACCCAGCAGTTCGTATGCCTACACAGTGCCTACCACCTTTCCCTCTAGACCGCCATGGGACCTGACTCCTTCTCTTCCAGAACCTATGACATCTTGCTCCAGGAGCCATGCAGGAGGCCAGGCTCTCAGCAAGCACCGCCTCCTGCCTGGCCAGTTACTGACTGAGGTGCACCTGCGCATTTTCTCTGCCGATGGCTTCCCTAACATTAACGTTGACAAGTACTGGGGGATGATGACACAAAGCGGAGCTGAGTCAGAGGGAGTGATGCATCAGCCAGGCGACAGTTTTATCCAGGTTCTCTGTTTCAGAGGACCTCAGTCCACCACAGTAAGGAGGGCACAGCGCTCACTGCAGAGGATCGAGTGGTGGCGGTGGTCCTCATGCTACTGCCCCGAAATGAGCTACAATCTTCCAAATCCTGCTCTTAGCTACCTACTTCTGTCAGCCAGGCCTCGTCTCCCAAAGGTCCTACCACCTATTCGTCTGGTAATGGGCTTCATGAACTAGTTCTCCAGCATTTAAAAAAATTAGAGTGTGTGTGTGTGTGTGTGTGTGTGTGTGTGTGTGTGTGTGTGTGTGTGTGTGTGTGTGTTGACATGCTCATGCTAACAGCATTGAAGTGCAAGTTGAAGGACAGCTGTAGGAATCAGTTCTCTCCTTCCATGTTGGTCCTGGATCAACCCAGCCCATCAGTCTTACTGGCAGGCACCTGAGCGCTCTAAGGCTTCTTGACAGCCGCTCCAACTGCCTTCTCTCTCCTCATTTGCTTTTTCCATATCCTTTCCTTTTCCTTTCTTTTCTTTCTGGGTTTTGTTGCTCTGTCTTCTGACCCTTCTACTGTGTTTTTATTCCCTATCATGGTTTTCTAAGTTCATTTGGGGAGGGGAGGGGAGAATTACAAATGCTCCTGGCAGCAGCTGCTTCTGTAGGATGGGCCTAATGTCTCCTCTCTGCCTTTTTGTTTTCTGCCACTTTCTTTTTTTTTTTATTTAAATGCATTATTATTTTTGTTTTGTTTTGTTTTGTTTTACAAGATGGGCTTTCTTTGTGTAGCCCTGGCTGTCCTGGACTCATTTTGTAGACCAGGCTGGCCTTGAACTCACACCTGCCTCTGCCTCCTTTTGAGTGTAGGGATTACAGGCGGGTGCCACAGAGTACTTTGCTGAGTCAGGCTCATCCTTGGCTCTCTTCTGTGATTCAGCACATAGCTATGCTTGTGTTCAAAGGGGTACTCCTTAAGTTTTAAAGATACACACTGAAATATTTACATGTGAATTGGCTGTTGGTGGTTTCCTTCAAAATAGTACAGGATGGCAATGGCCAGAGTGATCGAAGGAAGAAGAGCTATGAGCTGGTAACTGCTGAGACAGAGTAGAAGCGGTGCCATTCTCCTCATATGGGCGTGTCTTCCATAGGAAGAGGAAGAAAAGAGGGACAGACAGGGACCTAGGATGCCGAGTCCACCCCAGTGCCACCCCTGTGAAGCCCTCTCCAGGACTCTACCTCTCTACCTCTGACATTCTTAAAGTCTGTAGTTCCCTGAAAGCGTCATCAGTCTTCCCAGGCCTCAGTCAAGCTCTGCCAACTGTCTTGAGGTAAGAATGGAAAAATCCAAAACCCAAAACCCAAGGGTAAAGATGTTAGGGGAAGTGACTGTGCCAGAGGGAAAGCAAAAAGCCCATGCCCTCCCACTGCAGCTTTAGGGTACCCAAGGAGACATTTGTGATGTTTCATTTCTGCACCCAATTGTCTCTAAGGAAAGAAGAGGGGTGATCTAGGACCCCAGCTGCAGCCAGGAGCTTTGAGTGCCCACAGAGCCATTGCTAACATGGGGGCAGTGCCTCTGCACTGACTCAGCAAGAGCCTAACAGGAAACCTGGCAGGGGCCACTGCCAGGCACAACAGTACAGCCAGCCAGGGCGCATCCCCCAGCTCTCCCGGCCTGGCCCTCTGCCCACTCTATCCCTTTGGGCAAGGCCAAGAGAGAGCAGACTTGCTTACTGGGCAAATGATTCACTGCCTAGACTCCCTGACTCCAGGCTCCAGCAGAGGTGTGGTGCTGCCTGAGCATGGCCGGGAGATGCCAGCAGTAGCTGGGGCCCTGGCTGGGTTCACGGCAGCAGAGTCTCACCAAGTTCCACCTGCACAGCCAGCAAAGCCGGGCTTCGTCACAAGCACGCAGGCCTATGGAGGAATGGAGAAAATGGAGCCTTTGGGCACTAAGGATCCACCTCCTCTTGAACTAGACAGACAAAGCCAGGAGTATTCAGGACAGGAATCTTTCCCTGGTCTCAGCTAGTGCAAAGCTGAGCCGTAATGGCCTCTCCTGTGTGGAGCACAGGATACTGGACAAATGTGTCTTGACTGAGGTTGGGTTTTTTTGTTTTTTGTTTTTTGTTTTTTTTTTTAATCAAGGCATCACAGAATGCTTCTTTTAAATCTCTTCGGGCACTAGGCTGCAAATACTTGTTCTAGGGCCCTCCATCAGTCACTGAAGAAACTATCCTAAGGGTCTCTAACTTTTAAAACTATGTCCTTTCTGCTTTAGGAAATGTCTTTATGATGCTACTTAAAGTTATAGTGAGCACTGACTTAAAGAGAAAACATACCACAGCTAGTGGTCATGGCCTTGGTGAGTTACACTCATCGTCATCTTTAATTCTCTCAACAAACAGGAAGGCAAGTGAATTACTAAGCCTACTTTCAAACATGTAGCCTGAAACTGAAACAGGATGGTCCACAGGAAAAGCAGAAGCTAGACATAACTGAGTCCTCAACCAAGGCTCCAGACACCCATGCTGTGGTGTGCAGCCAAAGAGAACACTATGGGTGTTTACACTTCATCAGTATACCACCACCTACCCACATCTGAAAACCAGAAGAAGAAACAGCCGCACTTTCTGTAGGCACATATAGCCAGTCAGCAGCACATCACAGGCCCTAAAGCAGCCACCTGCCTGTGGCCTTTTCCATCCACACCAGCATCCCTAGGCCTCCAACTCCAGGGTGCTAGCAAATGAGAGGGAGGGAGGAGGGAGAGGAGGAGAGGGAGAGGGAGAGGAGGAGAGGGAAGGAGGGAGGGAAGGGAGGGAGGGAGAGAGCTGTAAGTAAGGGTTACAGCAGAAGGTTAGAGTCAGCACTGTCGGTGAGAGAAGCCAAACTGAAAACAAAGCAGAAATGGCCTGTGCAGCACTAGCAATGCTGGCAGCCTGTCATGGAAGGACTGAGATTAATGGCAGGAAGAGCCTGAGATCTGTGACCCACTGTTGGTCACCTCACTTGTTCTCTCTCCCTGCACAGTAACAGATCCACTGTACACAGTTCCAGAAGGGCACGGTGACTTAAAGCACAATGCAGTAATGCAGTCAGTTTTTGTTGCAAGGACAGCCAGTTAACAATCAGTATTAACAGTTACTTGGCAGTGGTATGCGGCTGGGGGCCCCTGAGCCTTGATCTTCACCCATCCCTACACTGTGTGGCCTGGAAGAGGAAAGTGACAGCTACCACCTCGGACCATCGAGCCGGGACCACACCAGAGTCAGCAGAGCTGTGAATGGCAGAGGTGTTGCGCCAACCCTGTTAGGTTTCTACTGTGATAAACACCATGACTGAAAGCAACCCGGGGAGGGAAGGGCTTATTTCATCTTACAGCTCATGGTCCCTGATGAAGGACCGGGACTCAGGCAGAAACTTGAAGAGAGACCTTGGAGGGGTGCTGCTCCCTGGCTTGCTTTTCATGGCTTGCTCAGCCCACTTTCTTATACAGCCCAGGACCGCCTGCCCTGAGGCGGCAGCACCCACAGTGTGCCATGCCCACTAGAGGTCAATTGGATGGAGGCATTTTCTCAATTGACATTCCCTTTTCTCAGACGACTCTAGCTTGTGTCAAGTTGACAAAAACACTAACCACCAAAGTAGACTTTGTTCCCCTCAGAAGCACCATGAGACAGGCCTGCTGTCTGCGTTTCTACCTGCATCCTAGTCTTCAGAACTGCCACCAGAGTACCCCACTAAGCTCTGCTTGCAGTATTCGACAGCTTCAAACCCTTCCACATCCCTCCCACAAACCAGTTCCAAGGGCCTGAACTAAACCACCAGGCCCATCATGGCAACAGCTCTGTCTCTTGCCACAAATGTTCTGTGTCGCTACTTTTCTCATTGCTGTGTCAGAATACCAGGCAGAAACAACTCCTGGGGGAAGGTTTATTCTGGTTTAAGGCCTCGGGGGTTGCATCTCACCACAGTGGGAGCACAAGGCATGGGTTACACAGGATTAGCACTCAAGAAACACAGAGCTTGGGCAGGAACCTGGACTGGGTTATAACTGGGGTCTAACCCCAACCCCGCGGTCCAGTTTCTGCCATCCACTTCCATGTAGCTTCCCCAGACAGCAACCCCCTCCCCACAACACCTAGGCCTCCCCGCTCTGTCACCCATCCCTCTCCCTTCCCCCCCCCCCAAGAACCAAATGTTCAAACCCAGGAGCCTGGGAGGGACACTGCACATTCAAACCACCACATACATGGATTCCAACTCCACAGCTACACAGAAGCAGCATCCCAGTGAGCCAGCTCTCAGAAGAGTTCTGCAGAGCCCCTCTGTGCTGCTGTGAAATGAACCAACCTGAAACATATGCTTCTGCTGTATATTTTTAAAGTATTATGTCACATTCTATAATAAGTTTTGATATAAACCTTTTTACATGAAAAAAAGTGTATATTGAAAATCCAAATGAACCAGACTCCACGCTAAAGGACTTAGTGTTGAAAAAGAAATTGAACTAGGACTCACAAAGATGTTTAACCAGCCAGAAAAAGCATCAGAGACCTTCACTCTCTATTATTAGTCATGTATATGCTTTGGTTCTCTCTAAGTCTCCCTCTGTTTTTCTGAAATAGGAAGCATGCATCCCTGGCTGGCCTTTACTCACACCATGTAGCCAAGGATGGCTGCGGTCTCCTGTACTTCTGCCTCTTAAGTACTGGGATTATAGGCATGAATTGATATCCCTTTTTGAGAAGGTCATTCACTGTTAACCAGGAAACACTATCTAGCTTATGAAATCCTCCTGTCTCAGACTCCCAATTAGCTGGGAATACAGGTGCATACCATTGTGTCTGGCTACACTTCTGTTTTGCCTTAAAGAGATTCCACCATTTTGAACTTTACATTTAATTACATTAACAGATACCTGAGCAACAGTGACCTGCTTTGTCTTTTTAACCTAGGTCATCTATGTGATACTTAAACTTCTTTCACCGGGGATACGCATGCGTCTCAGTGTTCTAGCACTTCTTTAGTGTGCATAGGCCCTGAGTTTATCACCAACACAGAAGCTAGTATAGTAGGGGCTGTGGAGCTGGCTCAATGGATGAAAGCACTTGAGGGCCTGAGTCTGAATCCCCAGAACCCACGAAAAGAGAGACACAATAGAGCGAGCCTCTATAATCCTAGGGCTCCTGTGGGAAGATGGAAGGCCGAGCCAGGAGGATCCCTAGAAGCTCACAGGCCAGCTGACCTGCTCAGACAGTAGAAAAGCAGCAAGAAACACTATCTCAAATAACGTGGAAGGCCAACTGACACCCAAGGTTATACTCTAACAAACACACATGTGCACCAGCACCTGCATGTGCCTGCATTTACTCATACAAATGCAAACACACACACACACACACACACACACACACACACACACACACACACACAATATACTAAACAGTTTAACACTATCTGTTACTACATTATAATAAAACAGTAGTCTGCAAAATTAATAGTTCAATTTAAATTTCAGCTATTCTATCTGTCTTCTGTCACATGGAAAAAGCACCTGAAAGACATATATGTTAATGCAAACACTAAAGATCTCTGTGTAGTGGGAGTCCAAGTGACAGGTTTTCTTTATGGTCACCTAAACTGTCAAACTCATTATATTTCTACATGTAGTTAATAGCTTAGTAATAGCAGTGGCTACTGTTTCTTGCATGCCTTCTATATCTGTTGCACTACAGGGATTCCACACACATGGTGTCTGAGCCACTCTTTCTGGCAGCCCTGCAAGCTGCATAGCATCACCATTTTACCCACAAGAAAACTGGGGCTCAAAGTTAAACGGCTTTTCCATATCTAAGAGGAAGAGGCAGGCCTAGAACGTCACTCTGGCTTCTCCAGCACTCCACAATGCCCCTAGACACTGGCCAGATGCTGAGCAATTTTGTCTCTATGCCTTCTGTTTCTCTACAGCACTGAAGCCACCTTCTTGTCATGGGACAGCCTCAGATTGTATAAAATTGAGCAGGAACCTCCTCTAATCCTATGTTCTAAAGTTTAGAATCTAAAGAAACTAGTGCATGCATCTCTGCTGGACACACCAGCACTCGAGGTCGCTTTCTGCATGGCACTGTCACAGCACTGACACAGCAAAGAAAGAAATCCCGTGTTTAAAATGAAGAGCACTAGGAGAGATGCTACCAAAATTACTACCAACACTAATTCTACTCCTGAAGGCAAAGCTCCTTCCATTGGAACTCAGAGGGGGGCGGGGGTATCTTAGCCTAAAAACAAACAACATGAGTGCTATTCTGTAGCGGCCTTTGATTCCTAGATTAAAAGCAAGCACCTGGGGATCTCAGCAGCTCATAAGATCAGGACAGCTCTGGCCAGGTGTGGTGGTAAATGCTCGCTGGCAGACGTTTCTTCAGTCTTCCAGGCACAATCCAGGACAAATATGTGCTGAAAGCACCAGGGTCAAGACAATACATTAGCTTGAGAGTTAAAACAACAGAGCTATCGGGCAGGACAAGCAACCCTCTTACCCCAGGTATGAAGCCATTATAGAAGATCTGAGATTGGCCATTGAGTGGTGCGGCCTGCCCCTGCAAACTGCACGAGATGCTCCACCTGGCAAATGCAGGCAGAGCATCAGAACATCAGGCTTGTGCTAGCTTCCAAATCTAAGATGCTCACAAACACAAGGATAAGACTGAAGAAGCATAGGAATTCCTAGGACCCTGAAGGCCTGTTTTCCCCTAGGAGAACGTCGCTCTCATAATGGGAATGTGTAACCTCCAGGCCTAACACAGCTGGGGATCACAACAGACATTACCAATCCAGCACCTTCTCTGTCTCAATTTCTAGAATCTTCTCCCATCAGTTCTTCAGACTGTAGGCTATTAGAACTACAAGACAAGCCTGATCCATCTCTCCTTTTCTATTGACCTCTAGGCCCTGTGGCTTCCTCAGTTCCTACCCTTTCCCATCACACTGTCCTCTGAGACCCATAAGAAATCATCATCAAGGCATGTCCCACAAAAGTCTTCACTTACCAGGAGATTGGGATAGATGTGAGGACATCCTACTGGGACTCTAGGTAAGAGAAATATAGGAGATGGGGAAACAGAAGGACCCAGAGGGTCCTAGAAATCTACAAGAAGAATATCATGATGGGTGGATCGGTGCCCAGTGGGGTCTGCTCAATTATTGCACTAACCAAGGACAATACAAGTAGTAAACATTAAACCCCTACTCTGATCTACCCAATGGACAGGACATTCTCCACAGTTATGTGGAGAGCGGGGACTGACTCTGACATGAACTCTGGTGCCCCATATTTGACCACCTCCCCTTGGTGGGGAGGCATGATGGCACTCAAAGAAAGAATAAGCAGGCTACCAAGATGAGACTTGATAGCCTATGACCATATAGTGGGGGAAGAGGTCCCCCTCGGTCTTAGACCTAGGGGAGGGGAATAAGGTGAAAGCAGGAAGGAGGAATGGGAGGATACAAGTGATGGGATAACAATTTAATTGTAATCTGAATAAATTAATAAAATTAAAATTTAAAAAAATCATCGAACTACCTGTTATGTTCTCTTTTCTAGAATGTTGTATCTTACTCGGTGACTCTACCTTAGGACAGCAGAACAGTTTCCAGAGAGTGGTGACAACTGCTAAGACTCACACAGCACAGATGCCAAGGGCAAGTGTCACGTCGCAGACCTCAGGACTCCAGCCCCACAGTGCACCAGCAGCCTGAACCAACGCTGGAAGAAACATCACCCACTGCCCACCCACCCCAGGAAAAAACCTCCTTCACTCCTCCACCTGAGAGGTTCCATTCATCAGCTCCAAAGGAGACTCCATTCCCTCAAATTCTAAAAGGCGTAAGGACTATCTGTGGTGCCTACTAGCATTCCAAAGCACCAGGCCCCCTAGTATCACAAGTACCTACTACACATTTCTTTTTTTTTAATTTTTTATTAATTTATTCTTGTTACATCTCAATGGTTATCCCATCCCTTGAATCCTCCCATTCTTCCCTCCCTCCCATTTTCCCCTTATTCCCCTCCCCTATGACTGTTCCTGAGGGGGATTACCTCCCCCTGTATATGCTCATAGGGTATCAAGTCTCTTCTTGGTAACCTGCCATCCTTCCTCTGAGTGCCACCAGGTCTCCCCATCCAGGGGACATGGTCAAATATGAGGCACCAGAGTTCGTGTGCAAGTCATACCCCACTCTCCACTCTACTGTGGAGAGTGTTCTGTCCATTGTCTAGATCTGGGTAGGGGTTTAAAGTTTACCGCCTGTATTGTCCTTGGCTGGTGCCTTAGTTTGAGCGGGACCCCTGGGCCCAAATCTGCCTATCATAACCCTACTACACATTTCAAATGTGAACATTCCATGCTCACATCCTAGCCGCTCTCACCTCCAGCTCATGGCTTCCCTTCCCCCAGCCACTCATTCTCCTCAACCCTGCTATGTTGTCTATATAGTCTCATATTCACTCATTCCCCCACCTTTAGCCATACCATGGAGCACTCAATGACAGTTCACAAGAAACAGTTCATTCACAAGAAGCAGATTTCCTTACTCTATCTTGTTAGGTCTCAGAAATCACAGCAGATGGCTGAGGTGCCTATTAATTTATCGAAGCTGATGCTGGCCAGTTCTCCCACTACCCGTGGCTCCTCCCAGCTCTCCCAGCACCACCCACTACCTGTGGCTCCTCCCAGCTCTCCCAGCACCACCCACTACCCGTGGCTCCTCCCAGCTCTCCCAGCACCACCCACTACCCGTGGCTCCACCCAGCTCTCCCAGCACCACCCACTACCCGTGGCTCCTCCCAGCTCTCCCAGCACCACCCACTACCTGTGGCTCCTCCCAGCACTTCTCACCTGAACTCCTACCTTAACCTCTCTCCAGGGGAGCTAGGCTTCCACTTCCCTTCCCCAAGCCTGATCTCTATATAACTCATCCATTTTGGCTACCCTGTTCTCTTGCCTCTTGGCCCAGGCCACCTCTCTTGCTCTTCTCTCCGCTCTCATGGTCCGGTTTAGTCTGCGGGCCGTGTTCAGCATGGACTCTCCCCTCTGCCTGCTTTCCTCCTTATGCCTACAATAAAAATCTTCTCCATACTTTTAGGAGTAGCCATGTCTTCCTCCTTTTATTTCATTTTTTCATTCACATCCCAACCCAAGGTTGCCCTAGTCACCCATCTTTTCTCTTTTTCCTGTCATATATTTTTTCCTCATGCTTTTACCCTCCTGAGATATTTTCATCTACCCCACTCCCTCCCTCAAGGCTCAGGGATCTAAGTTGAAGAGTAGGCAGAAAACAGAAGTGACCAGGGTGGCTAGGTGCAGCCCTGAAGTAAGAGGCCCTTCCTCTGCCCAGGGAGTCGCCTGCCTGGCATGCTGGAACATCAGGCCCCACCTGCCTAACTGCAGTGGCACTTAGTTCTCTGGAAGGAGTCGCTTATCAATATTAGCCCAGCTACTGTTCCTTACATCCTCTTAGCAACCCTGAAAACTGCATGGCAATCTCCTTTTTACCCACGAGAAAACTGGGGCTCAAAGGGCCTGTGGTTAGCGAGAGCCTCTAGAACACAGTCCCTATTCAAGATCAGAACGAAAACCAAGAGATAACTCAGGCTCTTACTCCAAGAAAGTAAGGCTCCTCTCAGACAGTACTCATGCCTGGGAAGTCAAGACCTCAGCAAGTTAAAAACCCAGCTGTGCTGACCCCTGGACGGTCAGCAGTAGGCACAGGAGGGCCGGCAAGCGGAACCTACAGATGACCCCTACAGGAAACAGCAAGAAGCGTGCCTTGTTCTCACACTGCTTCGCTACCACAGTGGCCCTAAATCACTGTTTACTGAGCACTTACCCCACATCAACCATCTTACTCATGTGAGCACATTGTAAGGGATCTTCCTAAACTGCATCTGTGCATGAAGCTGTGGCAGTTACTTCCCTGAGTGTCATGAGCAGGGAGTCATGAGGTAGGGTGCCCTGCTGCTCTCATGAGGTTAGTGGAAGGTACTGAGGAAACTAAACGCGGTGATAGGGAGAACACAAAGTTGTTAAGAAAGGATGGGGCTCGATGCAGGGAAGAGAATCAAGAGAAAGCTACTCTGAACCATCAGAGGGAATCACGTGATTCCAGCCCACTTAGTAATGTGAGTGTGAAGACGTCCAGGAAGCGATCCCATGCAGCTAGAGCAGAGCTTTTGTGAAGAAGAGAGGCGGAGCCCGGAGGTGTAGACCTGTAATCCCAGCTACTCAGAAGGCTGGGGTAGGGGAGTCACAAAGCCAAGACCAGCCAGAGCAACAAGGAAAAGCAGGGCTGGAGAATACAGCTCAGTGCAAGGCCCTGGGTAGTGGGTGGTGCTGGGAGAGCTGGGCGGAGCCACGGGTAAGTGGGTGGTGCTGGGGGAGCTGGGCGGAGCCACGGGTAGTGGGTGGTGCTGGGAGAGCTGGGCAGAGCCACGGGTAAGTGGGTGGTGCTGGGAGAGCTGGGCGGAGCCACGGGTAGTGAGTGGTGCTGGGAGAGCTGGGCGGAGCCACAGGGAGTGGTGGTGCTGGGAGAGCTGGGCGGAGCCACGGGTAGTGGGTGGTGCTGGGAGAGCTAGGCGGAGCCACGGGTAGTTGGGGTGCGGGTCAAAGCCATGGGTAGTGGGTATGCTGGGAGAGTAGGAGGTAGAGGGGAGTGAAGCACAGGAATAGGACTGTGCCAAGGAGCTTAGAAGTACAGAGTGGTATGAGTCTTTACGCAGGGAAGAGAAGTGATAAGATCTGTGCTTCAGTGTAGCCACTATGGCAAGAGCGATGGACAGGTGGGAAGGACACAGTATGTAACCTGGCATTGTCTAGAGAGGAGACTGTTGGTTTGACTGGACTCACAGTCATCTAGGAGACACGCCTCAGGGTATTTGTAAGGTTGTTTCCAGAGAGGTTAAAGTGAGGACACACATTCTGAATGTGGGCGGAGCCATCCCGTAGGCTGGAGAATCCTGGACTGAACAGGAAAAGGGTTTAAAATAAGCTGGGCAAAGCCGGGCAGCGGTACTGGCGGATCTGCTTGGAGACATTGCATCCAGAGGGCTCAGGCGCCCACTGCCACAGATGCAGCTACTCTTGCGGCCATGCTGCCCTCAGAGTGAGCCAACAAACCCTTCCTTCATTAGGTTGCTTCTGTCAGCCATTTTGTTTCATCAGTAAGAAAAGCAATTAATAAAATGGCTGAGGCCAACTACCAGTTGAGGATGGGGCTAAGCAGAGAAAGAGACAGAAATTAATTTCATACACAGAGATCAAGCTTCCCAGGGCTTACTTCACAAGACTTAGATACTGGGGCCTCAGCTCACACGTAAGGGTTTCGGGGTTCCATCCACTCCCAACTCAGGAGAGTGTTTATACATGTGGATCAGAGCAGGGGAAACAAATCAAAGGAAGTGCCTTCATCATGTGCACCACCTGTGCTTGCCACGTGATTCAACAGCATGACGTGGATTTCCACAGCTTACTGAGCTGCAGGGCGGGAGACAAGATAGGGAACTGATGTATTTATAGGTGGTAACTCATCAGACTTGAAAAGTGACACTGGCCAGCCCCAGCTTCCTGGGACTTCACTTTCATCTCCTGCTTGGCCACTGTACCCCTTCCCATGGCTCCCACACTGCTGAGAAAAAGCTGCTTGTGGTTCAAACAGAAAAGTCGGAGTCAGCTGTCCAACTGAGTCTCCCAGCACGCGTCTCCTCTCTCACATCCTAAAATATAGCTGCTTCAAACGATGTCAAATTAGACATCTACAGTCATTGCCACTTTGTGTAAATTAAGCCCAGATAACACAGCTGAGGCTTGAGCCCTGAGCCCAGCTAGACAGAGACATCACAAGTAGGAAGCAGAAAGCCAGAAGCAGGCCTTCCAGGCAGCCGCTGTCTTAAAGCAGAAAAAAGAACCTCAAGCACCTTCCTGCCCTGCTTCCTCCTCCCACTTTACCAGCTCACACTGACCAGGGGCAGCCCAATTATTCGGGCCTAGTCACACCCAACTATAAACAGGATGAGAATAACTGAGAAAGAGGAAGTAAACTGACCATTGGCGGTTTTGTCAGCATGTTCCTCTTTCCCGAGATAATGACACACACACAGAGTGTGGCCGCTGCACAGACGCCTCAGGATTTTGCAACTCCACGCTCTGTCTGCTTCCTTGGTGAGCACAGGAGAATGCATTTCCATGTTCACACACCTCCCTCCCTCAGTGCTTTCTCCAGAATGACCTCACTATCTCCTCGGAGAGGTGGGTCTGTCCTCTGCACTGGACCCTGCTTGCGCTCACGGCTCCCTATGCAGTGTGTAGAAACAGTACTGCACAGCTTCGAAGCTACCTCAGAAAGACGGTACAGTTTCTACCTTGTTCATGGGTACACCTTTGCTTCTGCCTTGAGCTATCACAGAAAGTGAAGGGCCTTCAGTGGGCCACGGCCATGATCACTCAAAGCCTCCCAGACAGGAAACACTCTTCAGATGGACGATTATCTACCTGTGGCCTCACTCTGCGTCTTTGCAGCTAAAGCCCAGGACACCAAGAAGTAGACATCCTACTGAGCCCTTTACAAATTCCTGACCCAAGGACCTCTGAGCATAATAGAAGGTTCTTATTCTGGCCAGCTGGTTGTGAAGCAATGGTAATGAAAACAGTAAATGACAATTTGAAAATTCAGTCCTATCTGAGGCTCCTAGAGAAGCAGCTGCTCTACTTGGTTTTGTTTGTTTGTTTGGTTAGCTGGTTTGGTTTGGTTTTTTGAGTTTTCAAGATAGAGTTTCTCTGTGTAGCCCTGGACCAGGCTGGCCTCAAACTCACAGAGATCCACCCACTTCTGTTTCCCTGAGTGCTGGGATCACTGTCGTGCATCGCTGAGCAGGCCAGGCATTACGCTAACAGCTTACACCCATAACTTCATTTCCTTCCTATTACAATGCTGAGTTAGCAGGTTTGTCCTCCTTGCAGGGGGAAAATTGGGGGAGAGGCCTCAGAGTTTGAGGGTTTTGCACAAAGCCAGAAATAGGCCACACAAAGACAAGCTGCCTACATGTGAAGTGTCATGCCCGTGTTCAATATTTCATGTTTGAGAGCTTCCTGTTTTGTGGCATGACATCAGCGGATACTTGGCCCCATCATGGTAGGGGCCTGCTGCCTGTTGCCTACCCACCCTATGACCAAAACCTCCTAAGTCTCACGCCAATGTTTTTAAGACCTAATTCTTCCACTAAGATCTTGCTTGGAATTCTCCTTCTACCAACTCTGAGGCATATATCCTTGGCAAACTGTTCTATACTGTGCTACATAATTTTCGGATTGTCTGGGGTACTGATGTAGTAAGCCTCCAGAGGACAGAAGGAAGGAGATGAGAACGATGTCTATGCTGAGTAGATGGCAGACGACACACCACATTTCCTACAACATTGTAGCAACAGCAAACACACCCCATTTTCATGAAGACTTACCAGGTAATCAAACTGGTTAAGAACCATAATTCACACACAATGCAAACGCTCCAGGCTGTCACCTGCACATCACCCAGGACATGGAGAAGAGAAATGATCTGAAGGCTACAGAAACAGTACCATATACCACAAATACCACAGACCTCAGGGGCAAGGAGGCCCAGATCCAAAACACTGGGAGGTATCACTCAGAACCACAGTGTATTTTTAATGGCTGTGGAAAGCTGTGACATACCGAATAATACTTCCTGTGAATCATTCTTAACCTCTCTAAACAAGAGCAAGGAAAGTCAGTAGTGGTGACACCCACCTTTAATCCCATCACTCAGGGAGGCAGAGGCAGGTGGATCTCTGTGAGTTCGAGGCCAGCCTGGTCTACAAAGCAATTCCAGGACAGCCAAGGCTACACAGCAAAACCCTGTCTCAAAAAAAACAAACAAAAAACAAAACTAACTAACAACAAGGAGACCAACCTCAAGTTTTGCTCACTCACTGTCCTTCACACTGTGCTATGAAGGCTTTTCTGCCTTTTCTCACATCTCTATGCCTACCAGGAAGAAAGATGAAACTTGTATATGTACCTTTCCAGTCTCCCTCCAGACATAATTCTTACAAGCTTTCTTCCTCAGAAGGCAGTCCCTGGGGTAGGGAGGGCAGGCCTTGAGTATTGTGGAGCAATCTGCTTCCTGATTGGTGCCACGTCCTAAGTAACCAATATGTCCAACTAGCATGACCGGGCAAACTCAGAGTCACACTGATCCCTAAGGTGGAGTGTTCAGGGCAGAAGAAGGAGAATCCACCCTTTTCTCTCAGTGTGGATTGCAAGTAGGCATATGGAATGCAGCAGACATACTAAAAAATGTTCTAATGCCTTATTCCCTGTCAAGAATGAACTCCAGGTGAAAGGGTTTTTTTTTAATCTTTCTTTTGGAGATAAGGAGATGAGTCACAGAGGGAGGTCAAATAGACTGAAAGATATACATATGAATACATATATATACATACATATATATACACATATACATATGTGTGTGTATATATATATATACATATATATATATTCATTCATAGGGACAGTAACAGCATAACAAGAGATTCCCAGAGGTGCAATAGCGAAGCGCTTAACTTGGCATAACCAACAGGTATTAACTACACTTAAGGACTTCTCACTCGACAGGAGGGAAATCATTTCTGGTCCTGGAAACCCAGTTAACCACCTGAGGCTAATGATGCCATGGATCTCTGAGAACCCACTGCTACCACTTTACTAAATCAGCATAACTTTTAACTGCATTCTACATATGTATCCTTATGTTCACAGGCAAACATAGCTCCCATCACTCATCAAGAAGCTTTTATAGCACATGGAGACCACTTCAGAAAACTACAACTGGTCCAAGCATAGAGAACAAGTAACTGATCCTGGGGTACCCAGCCCCAGTAGCACAACTACAGCACAACTCCTGAACCTAAAGCTCAGGCAACGTCTATGAAAAGAAGGCGGGAAGATTGTAAGAGCCAGAGGACCAAGAAATCGGCTGTGAGACTGGGCCTCCTAGAAAAGGCAGGGAAGCTGTGCTGATACTATCTAAATAATATGGCTGCCTAAACAAGACTCAAACAAGGTCAGCACCAATAGACATGCCAATGTGGAAAGAGGAAACCTCACCAGGCCCCGTTCCAAATACTACAGGCGACTAGTGACTGCTGAGAGAGAATAAGTCTTTCCCAAGATGAGCCCTGTAATTGGTTATCAATATCAATACCATTCCTGAACTAAACAGACTCAGCAAGTGTTATTTTTATATGTATGGCTGTATAATAAATGTGTACAGATTGTGTGTGTGTGTGTGTGTGTGTGTGTGTGTGTGTGTGTGTATTAGAATCATTAAAGGAAAATGAGGCCATAAATTTGAGGGAGGGCATGAGAAAAGTTGGAGGAAGAAAAGGGAAATAGATCTTTTCAAAATGTCGTAACAATATAGTCCTTTATAACACAATTGAAAAAGACACACACACACACACACACACACACACACACACACACACAGAGGGGGGGTGGCTGAAAGTCTCTATTATAATGCTTCCAGATGCCATTGATTATTTTAAAAGATTCCAATACCAGGCATGGCTGAGGAAGTCTTAGTGGCTCCTGCCATCCCTCTTGGTAACTCAGCAGAACTAGACAATTAGATTCTATTGCCTCAGACACTATGCACTCTGACTGCAAGAATAAAGGAGTCAGGCTGGGAGTGAGACAGAGACTTTCTTCCTGCTGGCTGGCTGTCATAGTGCCAGAAGATACTAGGAAGCTGCTAAAGGAGAAAAGATGTCAACAGTCTGACCCAGCTGTGTACCCAACAACCTACAATAGCAAACGGACAGCAAGCCATGCACAACTACACAACCTACAATAGCAAACGGACAGCAAGCCATGCACGACTACAAAAACTACAATAGCAATTGGACAGCAAGCCATGCACAACTACACAATACTGGCAATAACTGTTATGGAGGTAACCAATCCCTCTCCGATTGGACTTAAGGCCTGGATTCAGGTTACAAATCCATGCTTGGATTTATGAACAAACAAACAAGACCTGCCTACTATATATGTATGTTTACACCCACAGACAAACGCTACTCTCAGCCTTAATCAGCAAACCCTTCTTTCCAGTACAGAGTGGATGCGGAGATTCACGACTGCTCAAGGGGCTCACCTGTGAATGCTGACTGCTCAGTCCTAAGCAAGACATCTAGAGCATCCCTCCTATGGCTAGGGAGCATTGCAGAAGAGAGGCCAGGGAGAATCTAGGAACTGGAAAATACAGAGAACAGCTGTAAACCTCCATCTTCTGGGCAAGGCACAACTGCAACTGTGAACTCACAGCAGCTGCAGCTGCCTCATTGGGCCTGCACAAGGCTGGGCTCACTGCCGGTCGGGTGTGGGTTCAGGAAGAGCTCAAGACGTGGATCTCCTTGAGGATGAAGGGTAAGGGTAGATTCTGGAGTGTGGGGAATTACTGCCTCATCAGTAAGGCATGGTGGTATGGCCACACACACAGTCCTGGTTAAAATCAGTGGGTCACATAACCCAGTCAGGTCTCAGCTAAAGGTTCACGTACAAGAACCCCAGGGCAGAGCTATGTCCAGTCAGAAGGGGAAGACATTTTAAGGTAAATTTGTCTGACTCTCACTTTTCCTCAGCATCCAGAGCAACAGGGCTTCAAATACTCCCTTTCAATCCCACGCAGTGTCTTCACACAAAGGAGCTCCTCCACTACCTGCTCAAATTCCTTCTTACAAGACTGTCTCTGGGGCTGGCTATGGCCACAGCACCTGAGAGGAGGCCCAGGGTTCAAACCCCCAAACGCACGCATGCATGCACGCATGCACGCACGCACACCGAGTCTCTGCCAAGCCAGTTTTATAGGACTGCAGTCACTGTCCCCTCTCTTTTCCTTCCACTACATTAAGTTCAAAAGTTCCAGAGCAGCGGGACCAAGATTCTCACAGTGAGCCACGGTGAGCCACGGTGAGCCGAGCTGAGCTGAGCCGAGCCGGGGAAACAGCTGGGGATTTCCAGGCTGCCAGCTGGGTGCTGTTTCACCAGCAACAGGCCCAAATGGAAGCATTAGGAATGAATGCTGGAGTCAGTTTTCTCTCACAGTATTAATCCAAATTAGCGTGAGTGGGCACTGCAGGGCATGCTCGGCTCTCCTCCGTGCGGCACAGGCGCCCTGGCATGACACTCAGCTGTAGTGGCACTGCTCCACTTCCTCCCCGCGCTCCACAGCTGAATGACCTCAGGCTCTAACAAAGGTGTCCAAACTCTTTTATATTACTTTTTGGTTTTAAATTTTGTTTAATTCCATAAGCAATTATCTGACATATAGCTATACTCTCTTGGTTTAAATAAAGGCAAAACTACAACACAAACTCAAATGAAAACAAGAGCCCAGTAGAGGAAGGACTTGTACGTTCGCGAAGCTTTTGGAGAGCTGTATGCAAAAACTATGTTCGGTCAGGAGAAATGTGAACGAAAGCAAAATGAGATTCGTGCTGCGCTTTTGGAGGGGCCTGGGCAGAAGGGCTGTGAGGGTTTGCACTTCAGGATCATGAGGTCTGAAGGTGGCAGAGGTGCCTGGGTAGGGGAAGAACACTCGTCCTGCAGTTCCTGACGTGGAAATGACGAACCCCACAGATGGCCCAAGACCAGGTTTACAGTCGGGGTCAAATACATTATACTGGATGCTGGTGTCCCGCAGAGTGCTGGATGCTGGACAAGGTCTCCACTGCAGCTTGTTCCCAGCGCATAGAGTAGAGAAACTCCACCCAGGCACCCGAGGGCTCAGGGCTCAGGCTCTGCCACTCTCCAGCTGTGTGCTCTTAAGCAAAGCATTCAAGCCCCCCGAAATTCAGTTTTCTCCACTTTAACATGAGGGAACTGCCATATATCTTAGTGTGAAGCATTTTTGGTATTGTTTCAAATAAAAATGTTTCTGTTTGTTTGTTTGTTTATGTTTTATTGGTGCTCTTGCTTTGAGATTGGGTGTCATGTAGCCCAGGCTGCTCTGGAACTTGCTGAGGTAGCTGAGGATAGCCTTGAACTCCTGCCTCTGCCTCTTAAGTGCCAAGACTGCATGCATGTGCTGCCACACCTGGACGTTCAAGTAAAATCCTAAAGAACCAAATACAAATATGGTTATTCTTCACCCCATCTCCAGGCCACCCCACTTACTGTTGTCTGTGTGACTGGTAAGCTAAGGAAAATCAAAATAATATCACATCATCTGAAGGAAACTTCTATGAAGAAAACCTGCCTGTGCAGCAGGAGTTCTGCAGCCAGCCTCAGTATGATGGGTCCCTTTCTTTTTTGTCAGCAGTTGTGCAGCAGGAGAGCAAGCTAGTCTTATTACTAACTGCAATTAGAAGGGCAGGTCTCCAACCACACTTACGAGGGGAAGCAGCTCTTTATACAGCTGAGCCGGCAGCTGAGAGACAATTACTCCTCTGGCCCTTGAGTACAGGTAGCCAGGACTTGAGGACTCGACTGCCTGAACAATTAGAACATCTTTTTTTTTCCCACAAGAGCAATAAGCATCTGACCCTTCCACAGAGCACAATAAAGAAAAGGAAGAACTTTGTGTTAGTATCCAAGGACACATACACTTCATCCCCATCACTGACCTTGGCCTTATGTGGCCTTAACATCCTAATTCCTCAGGTGGGGCACAGATCCTCTTTCCAGTATCATCAGCAACATTTTCAACCTAGCTGTGCTCCGGAAAAGGTGACAGGACTGTGACGCCCAAAGAATGGAGCTAGAGCTCAGCGGTGAAGAGCTCACCTAATGCTGCAGCTGGCACGGGGCAGGGTCAGCTCTCCTGCTCTCCTGAAGGTGGCAGGCGAGAGAGCTGGCCCTGAGGTCAAGAGAGCAAGAGAATTGTCTCTGCCCCTCACTGGCTGCAGCACTTGGGAGAGCATGCCCTGCACCTTGTCTGGGAAACACGGTAGAGCTGACCCTGGTGGCAGGGGTGCAGGTGAGGCGCCCCAAGGGTGTGAGCATGGGAAAAGTGGTGGGCTGATCAACTGAGCTACCTCTGAGGCCCAGATGCAGGGCTTTGAGTTGGTCCACCCCAACATCTAACCCCAACTATGAACTGCTAGAGCTCATGAAAGGGCCAGTCCTACAGATCCAAAGCTGCATGGTCTCCATGACACAGGGCAACAACAGGATATTGGAGGAGAACCAGTGACATTCCAGTATAGATATTGTAGCAGGAGCCAGAGGCCTCAGAATAGACCAATGATTCATTTGCAAGAAAAGATGTGTAGACAGAAGAGTATACTATGTGACACACTACAGCGTCCAGGACAAGATTTTTTAAAAATTCTTCTTTTATTTTCTGTTGCGGGTGAGAGGAGGTTGCAAGGGTGGAGAGTGGACAGGGACAAGGAGATGAGTGGGATTGGGGTGCATAATGCGAAAATCACAATGAAGCAATAAAAAGTTTTTTAAAAAAAGAAAACTTGATTGTAATTTGTTTCTTAGAAGTAAAGTTGGAGTTTAGGGGGGATGGTGAGTGACTTCTTTGAGTGTCAATTTTTTTACTGCCTTTTAGCTGTGTGTAGATTTTTTTTTTTAAATCTATAGTGAAACTAGAAAGATCACACCAAAGCACAGAAAACCCCAAATACAAGACAAAATTCCAAAGGCGCCAGCATGGGGTGTGATCTAGATGCTGGGGAGCAAGGGCAGCAGCTGAGGGACAGGCCTGATGGCCAACAGGAGCATCAGGGACTGCCATGAGCTCACCTGGGCAGCTCCACTCAGTCCTCACTCCCATTCTATAAAATCAGACAGGTGATGTTACAATTATTCCTAGTTCACATCTACAGAAACAAAGGCACATGGACTATACCCCCCATACAAGGTCCTCAGCTGGCAGAGTCAGAGGGGACACAAAACCAGGTTCAGGTACAGTTCATGTGACTCATCTCCACAGGAAAAGGGGCCTCACAGGCTAAGACGGGGCTCTAAGAAAAACGACAAACTTGAAACAGTCCCTGCGTGGAATGTATACAGGAAAACACACAGGACTGACTCTGCAGTGCTTAAAGCCATAAATATTTCTGGGGAACCTAGTAGATACTGTGCACCATAGGCTTGGGGAGCACGTATGAAGTAGAGTTCTTGTACGCACAGATGGAAGTAAGCAGACACATTAGACTTCCCTTCCAGATAGGACCACAAAGCAATGAAAAAAACAGAGAATTTCAGCCCACCCCAATTATTCCCAAGTTGTCAGAGGCTGTGGAGCAGGCTTAGATGGGGTGTGAGAAAAGGCGCTCTCTTTGACCTCAGCAGCAGACAACAGCAGTGAAGGAGGGAGGGGGCGGCAGAGAAGAGATCCCTGCCTTCCTCCTGGAGTGAAAGTATTTTTATTATCAACTGAGGGTCCAGCAGAGCCAGCAACTGGCCACTTGTCCTACTCCATTGGACAAAAGGTCCTAAAAGACAAGATGGGTAGCATTTTCCAGGGGACCAAGGCTGCGTCCAGAAGAAACAAGAACCATGATGCTTTTCTGCAAGAGGACCTTGTGCCATCATCAGGAGGTTGTGGGATCTAGCACATCACGTGGCTTCCGAGGAAACAGATCGGCTTGTCAGAGGTGTGACAGTGAAACTAAACCCAGCCAGCGCAGAAGGGAGGCGGGGCCTGACTCCAGCAAAGCAATTCACAGTCAGGTACAGCTACACCTGTGTCTACTGAAAATGATCAGGGATGGGGACGAGCTTCCCCTACCTCTTAGAAAAAGATAAAGTCAAATAGAACAATTTGCTGGGCATGGTGCCTGTGTTGGGTTCAGTCCATCTTCCTCCACATCGCTGCCGTCTTCCGTATTGGCCACAGCTTATAGGTAAGATTTCTGGACGGCACTAGGTACTTATGTGAAAAGATCTGACCTGCTCTTGTTTGTTCTGTTGCTGTGATAAACACTGTAGCCAAAAGCAACTAGGGGAGAAAAGGCCCTTGGTCCCTGTCACAGCGGATCATCAGAGAAGCTAGAGCAGGAACTTGAAACAGGAACCTGAAGGCAGGAACTGAAGCAGAGACCACAGAGGAACACCACTTACTGGTTTGTTCTAGCCATGGCTTGCTCAGCCTGCTTTCTTACATAACTCAGGACCACTTGCCAGGGTGATACCACTCACAGTGGGCTGGACCTTCCCACATCAGTCATTAATCAGGAAAATGCCCCACAGATGTGTCCAAGGGCCAACTCTGAGGGAGGCATTTTCTCCACTGAAGTTCCCTCTTCCCAGACAGCCCTGGATTCTGTCAAGCTGACCAAAACCCAACCAACCAACCAACCAAACAAACAAAAAACCAAAAAAATAAAAAAATATATAACAAACAAACAAACAACCAACAACAACAACAACAACAAAAACTAACCAGGATAATTCCAAATCTGTCTGGCCCCAAGCCATTGTTCTTTCCATGGAAACCTCCAAATCTCCCACAAAGAGGGTGAAGCCTGGGGAAGCAGGAAAGGGAAGGAATCAGCAACTCAGCTTTTACTACATCTAACTCCTGTTACTCACACAGGGCCCCAGGTCCTCTGGAAATTATGTTGGAAAGGACACAGAGAAACACAACACGATGTATATGGTCTTGAGCCCCGTGTGAGGAAGGCCTACTTTGACTCAGAGTGCAAAGGGCAAATATAAGTCAAAGCAAGAGCTGAGTTGAGCCACTGCTGGCCCTTGCTTAGTTCCAAGGACAAACATGACAGCTAACTGTGTCCTGCTTTCAGGATTGCAACTGTCCTTGGTCTGTTGTAAATCCCATCATGATTCATGTGACCAGAGCATCTTCTGTCTCTGCAAGGCCATCTGTCACAGCCTCAGCAGCAATGGGGACAGAGAAGCGCACACTGGCTCCGGTCAACTGTTTCACCATTAAACAATTCGGCAAAGGATCTCTTTCAGGGGATCCCCTGAAAGAGGGGAGTCTGGGCACACTGCAGTCAGCTGTACATAGATAAAGGGTACTCACTACCTGCCGCCAACAACACTGATGCTTACCTCGAATGCTGGGAAGGACCTCAGACACGGTCTCATCCAAAACTCTCGTTTTACTGAGGAGGAATTTAAGCTCTCCAGGAACTTTGAAAGGTGCATTCAACAATGCCTAGCCAGCTGATCTCAAGGGCTATCCCAGGGCACCTCTAAAACAGATGCCCAGTTTAAGATCTCTCTAATGATGATCACTTGTGACCATCTCTCATACTTGTATCAGTAAAACCTGAACCTTCCCATCCTAAAACAAACCTAAAACTGCACAGGTCTGGAGTAGACCGGCCCTATGTTAACAATCTGACTTAGTGAGAGGGACAGAGTGTGGTTCTACAGGAGGCTTCCAGGGTCCCATAGGGACCTCCGTGTAAAGAGCTGTGCTCTCTGGGCCTACAAAAGAGGCCATATTTTTCCCGCGTGCACCAGACAGCTGACCTCATGGCTTTGTGTTCACAGGCAACACTGAGGCACATCACAGAGAGAACAAGGTGAAGCGCCAAGTTAAGGAGAGAAAATTGTCCAAGAGACGCAAAGGAAAGGAGAGAAAGGAGCAGGCTCTTATCTTGCTGTCATCTTTACCTTGAGCGATGACAAGACCGTAGGCCATCTGAAAATGTTGGCCACCACTACCTCCTGCCTGCTGTGTTTACAGAGACTATAGGGATGGGCCGGGAAAATAATATGCTTAACGTTCAGGGTCGTCGTAGCTTCAATTTGAAGTCAGGGAGGCAAGGGAAAGGGTTTTAAGATCCTCCTGAAATCAGCACCCCAAATCACAGCCCAGAAATCCCTTCCATGGTCCTCAACACAGGCAACCTTCTGCCCTGACTCCAGCACAAGCTCTGCTAGTGCCTAAATGATGCCCAAGCTACTCCCTGCCCAAGGTCTAGAGCTACTCCCTGCCCGAGGTCTAGAGCTACTCCCTGCCCGAGGTCTAGAGCTACTCCCTGCCCAAGGTCTAGAGCTACTCCCTGCCCGAGGTCTAGAGCTACTCCCTGCCCGAGGTCTAGAGCTACTCCCTGCCCGAGGTCTAGAGCTACTCCCTGCCCGAGGTCTAGAGCTACTCCCTGCCCGAGGTCTAGAGCTACTCCCTGCCCAAGGTCTAGAGCTACTCCCTGCCCGAGGTCTAGAGCTACTCCCTGCCCGAGGTCTAGAGCTACTCCCTGCCCGAGGTCTAGAGCTACTCCCTGCCCGAGGTCTAGAGCTACTCCCTGCCCGAGGTCTAGAGCTACTCCCTGCCCGAGGTCTAGAGCTACTCCCTGCCCGAGGTCTAGAGCTACTCCCTGCCCGAGGTCTAGAGCTACTCCCTGCCCAAGGTCTAGAGCTACTCCCTGCCCGAGGTCTAGAGCTACTCCCTGCCCGAGGTCTAGAGCTACTCCCTGCCCGAGGTCTAGAGCTACTCCCTGCCCGAGGTCTAGAGCTACTCCCTGCCCGCGGTCTAGAGCTACTCCCTGCCCGAGGTCTAGAGCTACTCCCTGCCCCAGTGAAGAAACTGCAGAGAGGACTCTGAAGGGTGAAGTAGAAAAGGGGACAATGGGGTCCACAGAAACAGGCGAGGGCCCAGGAGCTCAGGGTCCCTCCTGAGACCCAGAGGTTCCTCGGCTTTGCTGGTCACAGCTAAGAAATGAAGTAAAAGAATCCAAAGGGAATGCCAATGATGCCACTTGCCTTCCTAAGGCACAGTCTCACATGGGTGTGGGGGGCTCTCTTTCTGGAACCTTCTCAGACCCCTTTTCTCCCCACTTTCTAGTCACTGAGTGCTCCTCAGATCACGCACAACGCCCGTGTTGAGGCATGTGCCTGGATCATCATTCTCATGTCCCGACCGCCCTTCCTGGCCTTGACTTTAAACTTCAGTGTGAGATTGTTTTAATCAAGGTCCTTCTACCCGATCCCACAGGGAACTCCTGGAGGGCAGAGCCTAAGCCTGTGCTCTAGCTGACTGCTGTACTCATAACACCCAAAGAAAGCCAGGGAGCTCAACAGGACAGTGCAAGCCATAGTCCTGAGTTCTGGCTCCAGAGCTACCGAAGCAAAGGGGAAGGAGGACAGGTAGGGAGGCTGGATGGTACAACAGACAGTCAGGAAGGATTGGAAAGGGAAATCAGCACCCCAAAAGTCAGGCCTCCGGCCACACTGTTTTCTCCTGCAGAGTCACGCTCACCAATCCGGCTTGTCATTTGCTTCACTCTGGCTTTATTTGATTACATCTGTATTTTGGCTACGGAAAGTACCTCCCATCCACCGAGCACAGTGCTCTGGACATGGCTGGCAGCCACTAGCTAAAATTCCACACAGCCTCCTGTGACTGAGGCAAGTCCAAGTTAGCTTTTTTGTTTGTTTCTTTTTTACTATTTGTATACTTTTCCCCAGTAAAATCTTAAAATCTAGTATCTTCTGACTCTTTAAAAGAAGGATCAACCGGGCGTGGTGGCGCATGCTTTTAATCCCAGGGAGGCAGAGGCAGGCTGATCACTGTGAGTTCAAGGCCAGCCTGGTGTACAAAGCAAGTTCCAAGATAGCCAGGGATGTTACACAGAGAAACCCTATGTCAAGAAAACCCAGAAATAAATAAATAAATAAATTAATTAAATTAAATTAAATAAAAGAGGGCTCTTCAGTGTAGCAATGAACTCCAACAAAACTGGAGACAGAGATCCTGAGCACACGAATGCGGCCACACTGGGGGGCCTCTCAGTGGAGATGTGCTCTTTTGTTTTGTTTCTTAAGAGTTATTTGCTTATTTATTTATTCTAGACCTCTCTCTGTAGACCAGGCTGGCCTTGAACTCAGAGATCTACCTGCCTCTGTCTCCCCAGTGCTGGGATTAAAAGCATGCGCCACCATCCCTAGGCTTTTAAGGGTAATCTTCCTCCTCCTCCAGGGAAGTGTGAGGCCACACTGGCCCTGTCCAAGGTGCCTGTGCCTGTGCCTGTGCCTGACCTGTTCATCTACAGACAGGAATGTGACCTCTCTGCAATATATGCTGGAGTCAAGTCTACTGGATCAGCCAGCAAACTCTCAGCCATGGAAAACCCTCCACAGAACCGCAGGCAGAGACTTTGGCTAATGTCTGGTCCAAGTACACACCAGGGTAAGAAAATTCAAGGAAGCCAGCGTGAGGCCAAAGGGAAGATGGCAGTTGAGTCCCCATGCTGTAAGAAAACTCATCTTCAGCTCCCTGAGCTTGTGAACCCTAAGGAAAGTGGCACAGCACACACATGAACACAGGAAAGGGTGTGGGTGTGTGAGCATGAACTTTGCATTGCAAGAGAAGCAGCCAGTCCAGACAAATAACACAGTACAGACAGGGCGGCAGCATGAAGGGCTGAGGCTGGCCAGAGCAGGCTGGAAGCAATTCTAGTGACACAGTAATAGCAGCTGTTGCAGCAGGCCCTGGCAGCCAGTAGCTGACTTCCATGTAGACACTGGACAGCAGGTTAGCCAGGCTGGCACTTGGGAGGACCTGGACACAGGAGGCAGAGGCAATCAAGAACAGGGATGACTATACTGCATAATGCTGCCCTGCCAGGAGCCATCCTGTCAAAGGAGCGCATTAGGCATGAGGGCTCTCTAGGAGGTGATCTGGTATTTTACAAGGTCTGTACCGTGATGCACCCCCAGAACTGCTTCCAACCTCTGACAACCCTGTCAGTTGTGCACTGCTGCATCTCTCTAAAATCTGGCATTAGGGCTGGGCGTCATGGTGCACGCCTTTAATCCCACCACTTAGGGAGGCAAAGGTGGGTGGATCGCTGTGAGTTCCAGGCCATAAAGCGAGTCCAGGACAGCCAAGGCTACACAGAGAAACCCTGTCTTGAAAAACCAAAAAGAAAAAAAATCTGGCATTGGTGTGAACTGTCACTCTCTGGGTGTTTCTGATTGAGCAAACTTCCTACAGGATCTTATTAAAGATGTACTGCTGCTCAGATGAATTAATCCCTGACTATGGAATTCCTGATTTGATTCAAATAGTTTTAAAAGTTAAATTGTTTTAAATTCTCTAAAAGAATTTTAGAGAGTTTGTGGATGTAATTAATACCTTTGTGGCCCTCCAGATGCCTCAATAAGGGATAGCCTTGAAGCAGATTTGTGGCCTCAGATAAGCCTTCATTCCAGATGGCAGCACAAATCCTGATATTCACCATAAATATAGGCAAGTTGGTTTAAACTCACCATGAACCCAAGATATAATGGGGCTACCTAGAAATGTGGAAATTAATCAGGGACCTTAATGCCCAAATATACAAACTGTTCTGTTATAATTCCTTATACTTTGTCACTTTGTAGCATCGTATGCTGTCATTTTAAGTTTACTTTGTTTCTTAGAATGAAAGACAGATAAAATTATTGTCTTAAACTCACTATGAACTAAGAGAGAGCTGGAAAATGTGTAGCCAGGTCAGTCTTAATTGAAAAGACATATATTGTAACTTTTAGACCCTGTTAACCTTTAGACCCTGTCAACCTTTGTCACTCTGAACTCACTATGAACTTGGGTAATGGATACACAGATCCAAAATGTTTAGTTTGAAAACATGTAGCCTGTTGTATTTTAGAATTCATCTGTTCTGTAATTAATTGCCTTTTTTGGCTATGAGGTAATTCTCTTTTCTCAGGAGTACAGCGACCAACAATAAACAGCATTGAAATTAGGATGCTTGACTTCATCCAGGTGAAACTGGGAGGCTTAGCTTCATCTGATTGAAATTAAAACGCTTGACTTCATCTAGTTGAAGTTAAGATTTCTAAGTTCATCCACCTTTTCTCTTGAATGTATATTGTATATGTGTGAGACTGGTTTCTTTTTTTTTTTTTTTTTTTTTTTGGCTGTCCTAGACTCACTTTGTAGGTCAGGCTGGCCTCAAACTCACAGTGATCCGCCTGCCTCTGCCTCCCAAGTGCTGGGATTAAAGGTGTACGCCGTCATACCCAGCAAGACTGGCTTATTTTCTATCTCACCACTATACCCTGTAACTTTTTATGGAGCTATTCAACTGTGATTTTGCTAAATGCCTTCATGCCAAACCTCCTATGACACAAAAACCCACCTCCCTCCAAAACCGAGATTTCCTTTACCAGCCCATCATCCTCCAGTGCCTCCAGTAACATGTAACTGGTCTCCCCATTTGAAGCAGACACAGATCCATGTTTATAGGCAGTGGCTTTTTGCAGGTATTTTTAAGATGTGATGTTCAAGTCACTGATGTACTACTGTAAAGAAGTACAAGCCATTAATCTTAAAAGCAGCCTGGGTAACTTCCTTGGCTGTGATAAGGGTTTTCCCTATACGAAGCCACAATAGCGAAGGCTGCTGGCTGCCTCTTCCGTGACCTGTTGCTCCTCTGTGGTAACAGACCCTGATTATTAGTGGGGCTCCCTTTCCGAGCCCCTTCTTCAGCTAGCACATCCTGGGCAGTTAATACAAAACACGGGGCTTCTGGGCAGCGACTGGGTAGGGACTCAGCTGAAGAAGACAGATCTTTTGCGCTTCTGCTTTTCCTCCTTCTTCAGGCCTGTACCTCAGTCAAATAAAGGGAACCCTTCACTGCCGTCTTGGGCCAGGAGACAGTGAGGATGGAAGCCAGGTCTGGGACGATGATATAAGAAACAGGCGCCTAGAGTGCCAGGCACACTGTGCAGCTGCCCTGGAAGCCTCAGGCTTCTTTTCAAAGGCAGCTGAGGGGATCTCTCAGCTGCTGCCATTCACAGAGTCCAACCTACACCCAATGCCAATTACAGACTTACAAAGGACAGTCTCCCCCAGCACATCCCACTGCCAGTAAATGGCAAATGACTGGAGCGGGCGGCCCAGGTAATAGAACAGTTTAATCAGCTCCTTGTTACTAAGACTTCATAACAGCCTGATGCCTACTACTACTTTCTCTTTTCCACACACACAGCCATATTCTGTCCATGACTAATTGAAACTCCACTAACATACACTTTCTGCTATCCTGTCCTCATACGGCAGTGGCCAAAAGTCTAACCCTCTGTAAGCCCTAATAAAAGCAAAAGAACACAGAAGAGTGTCCCCTTGTCTACGAAACACGAAGAAGCCACAATCCCCAAGACGGAGGCAATGAACAAAGTGGTAGCATACCATTTCTGAAATGATGGCCATGGGGCGACAATGATGCTGCCACTGGGCTGGTATTAGCATGCACAAGCCCAGGCAAACACTTGCCCACAAACTACAGGGCACATGTAAGATCTACAGACTACACTGCCATCGGCACCAGCAGGGCTATACACAGCTATGTCTTGACAACGTCCTTTAAGAGACTCCCTGTGCAGAAGCCCACCCCTTCCATGAAAGCTCTCTGCTTTCAAGGACGGACAGGACCAGATCCCTGGCTCCTGGAAAGAGACATGCAGTCTCCTGCCCTCTCCTACAAACAGCACAACCTGTCGAGGCAGCGTCTCCTTCACAAAAGCCCCATTTCCACAACAATCCTGAAGAAGGTAAAGCTTCTACGTGTAGCTTCAGAATGTGGTTGAAGATTCAACTTGACCAAGGAAACTACTGTAAACTTTTACACTTCCATTATCCTGGATCAGATTTCTCAATGGGCCAAGTTATATAACATTACTGCACCCTGCCCAGCTCTCTCAGAATGGTAAGGACATGAGAAAATGTTAAAGAAAATTCAGTTTCTCCATCACATTTTCTATGCATCTGCTGCCTCTTCTCCCACCACCCAAAGCAACCTCTGGGCTGAAATCAGTCACCAAAAGTTTCAATTCAGTTAATATACTTAAAGAACACAGTTTTCAAGAAGGGATAAACAAAACATAAAATCACAGCAAAGAGAAAAGGGGAGGTAAGATTTTACCTCATATAACTCAAATCTTTTACACTCACCATCAAAGTCTATACCTAATTGTTTATATTCTCACAAAGAGGAAGTTTTCTATTATCATGAGGAAAAGAGATCAAACTGAAGGGATAAAGGAAATAAAGGCCACTTTAAAGCAACTTCAAAGTACTATATATATATATATATATATATATATATATATATATATATATATATATATAATTTTTTTTTTCTCTCTACACACACACACTTCTTAAATGTCTGGTAGGATAGGCCAAATCAAACACCTGACCTCAGCTGGGCAGGTGGTAGCACACACCATTAATCTCAGCACTTGGGAGGCAGAGGTGGGCAAATCTTGAATTCAAGGTCAGCCTGGTCTTAAGAGTGGGTTCCAGGACAGCCAGGGCTCCACAGAGAAACCCTGCCTTGAAAAACCAAAAAGGAAAAAAAAAAAATACACATTCTCAATAAGGAAAAGAATTGCAAATTGCAAAGAATTCTATTGTGTTTTCTAATTTTCTACAACAAGCACTACTTACACAATTGCAAATGCATTTTGGAAAGCAGACCCACAACAGAAAAATAAGCCATGTTAGGAACAGCTCAGATAAAAAACAAGGTCTGAAACAATGGGCTCAAGGCGGACAGATGCAGAGGGTAGCTCCAAGAGCCTATGTCACCCCCAAAGTTCTTCGCCTGAAATACCTTCCTCTCAGGAAGAGGGTATTTCAGGGCACACAAATACCATTAGTCACTAGCACCCTCTCTGCAGTCAGCCTGGACAGAGAGACACCAGGAAGCGTATTCCTCGCTGTTCTGCTCGCCCACACGGAACACTCAAATCCCTACTAACTTACCTACTTAATTATACCTAACCCCGACTTTACAGGCCAGTTTACGGACTCCATGTATTTAACACACAGTTACTTCTCGGCTCCCTGCAATTACACACGAGTTATGGAACTCATTAATAGCACCCCTGGGCTAACAAGAGGTCTAAAACAACACTAGACAGGTCACACTCTCCAGACTGACACTGCCACCTGCACAGGGTCCCAGTTCAACGCACACCCCTTCTTCCGATGGCTCCCTCTCCAGTGAGCTGAGGTGTGGAGGTAAAAACGTAGACAGACTGTAGAGGTCTGCCTTCTTAGCTGCTCCAGAAAGGGGAAATCTTCTTTGGGGGGTTACATGCACATTTCCCACAAGCGGGAAATAAATACATCAGACTCAAACACTGAAACTCTGCCTGTGGTATCGACTCACAATTACCCTGGACTGCTCAGCTGCCTCGTCCCTCTTTCCCCATGGCGAGCCCACGCCCACCGAAGCCGCACGGCGAGGGTGTGGCTGCTCTCCATACTCACTGTTGCTGGACTTAAGGTCTCGGTGAATGATGGGGACGATTGCCTCATCGTGTAGGTAGCTCATCCCCCTGGCGATCTGCACAGCCCAGTTGACCAGGATGTCCGGGGGAATCCTCTTCCCAGACAGCACTCTGTTCAAAGGCCCTCCACGGGCAAACTCCATGACCAAGCAGAGGTTGGGCTCCTTCAGGCACACCCCCCTGAGGGCAATGATGTTCGGGTGCTTCAGCATGGCAAAGAGCTTGGCCTCCTGGCGAACATTCTCGATGGTCTGGCTGATGTCCTCATCAGGGTCATGACGAGCTGCTTTCACAGCGACCTCATCACCGACCCAGAAAGCTCGGTAAACTTTCCCAAAGCCCCCAATACCGATGATCTCCTCCAGGGTCAGCTCCGCAAAGTCAATCTCTAACACTGGAAGAAGAAAACAGGAAGTCAACAGTGTACTCTGAACACCGTATAACTAGCCACACTGCCACTGGATGGGCAAACACAGCCATGCTAGGTAAATGGGCCTCCCTGTCTCCCCACTCTAAAGTGAACCCCATAAGCAGTAGGGACTGTGGTTAATTTCATATATATTATTCTTAGCGACTAGCAAACAGTCGAGATGCTCGATGGGTGTTTACAGTAAAGTAAATCCTACTTGGATTATCAGCAGAATGTTGTACCAAGGCTACCCCATTTTAACTCAAGGGAATATCGGGGGCAACCTTTTCTGAAAATCGCTTAGGTTCATTTGTTCTTGGTAGTGAGAAGCCACAACCCAGGGCTAAGCAGACACACAGCAGCTACAGTTTGGTTTGCAAACAGCTTCTGTAGAAATACGACCAATGAATACAGAAGGGTGGTGTGATGTGGTGAGGGGTGAGTGAAAAAAGAACATGTGAGAAGGGCCTGAGAGGAGGAGTAGAGGGGAATCACATCAGACAATTATGGGATGGGGTAAAAGACAGAGAGAAGGACGTGGGCAGTAGCATGGAGTCTCAGGGCACATGACATGTAAAGGACATCAGGAGGTTCACAGCAGCTGGACTGTGTGTACTGGGATAAGAGATAAGACCTGAGCCTTGTTGGGGGTGACAAGGTAGTAATAAGCTTTTGAGCCATTCTGAAGGACTTAAAGTTATTCTATAATCAATAAGGGCCACGTATGTTCCATTCGGAAGAGGAGTTTTATGGTTTAAAAAGGACACTAACTCTGACAGCCATGCAGAATATAATGGAAAAGACAACCTAGAGTGGTAATGCTGCGACCCCTTTAACACAGTTCCTCATGTTGTACTGACTCCCAATCATAAAATTATTTTCATTGCAACTTCATAACTGTAACTTCGCTATTGTCATGAATAGTAATGTAAATATCTGATATACAGCAGAGCTGATATGTGACCCCTGTGAAAGGGTTGTTTGACTCCCAAAGGGGTTGAGACTCATAAGTTGAGAACTGCTAGTCTGAAGCAAAGAGCCATTAAGGGACTGGGATGCATCCCGGTCAGTAGTGCCCAGCACGCATGAAGCTCAGGGTTTAATCCACAGCCTGCATAACACAGTACATGCCAGTGATCCTACACTAAGGAGATGAAGACAGGAGAATCAGAAGTTCAGGATCAACCCAGGCTCCAGAGCAAGTCTGAGGCCAGCCTGGTCTAAATAAAGACCCTATCTCAAAAGAAAGACCCATCAAGGAGGCCCTTGCAGTGATCCAGGCCTGCCGAGCCTCAGAGGTTCTAGACATGGAAAGAACTGAGCCGATGTGAAAGACTTCCAGGATTCGGTCCTATGAGGATCTAGTTCCCGAGAGGTACAGGAAAGGAGCCTTGTGAGGAACATGAGCGCCTCAGGCCAATCCCTGACAGTCACCTCAACCGTTCATTCTGCTTCTGAGATCTAGAACTGGAGCCTGGGGTACCTGAAATACCTTCAGCAGTGTCTGAACAGCTTTCACAGACGATCCCAGCAGCTACAGGCGATTGTAAGCTTGGGCTAGACAGGATGTGAAGAACTGGGCACAGCCCCGTGTCCTGTGTCTCCTAAAGCCCTGGTCTCGGTTCGCTTTTGACTGACTCAGACTCGTCCCTCGCATTTGAACTTAAACGCCGGTGCCATTGAGAAACGTCTGACCTCAAGACCAGACAAGGGCAAGCTCGTCAGACGCCTTTGCAGTTGACTCCACTCTGCAAGATGCGCCCAGGCTATCCCTAGTTAAGTATTCATTAGCTGCTTATCACCTGTGACACTACGACAACCACAGGACAGAGATTCCGTCTGCCACCGCTGTGCTCTCTGTGCCAGGTAGTTAGTGGGTGACCAACAAAAGGAATTTACCTCAGTAGGGCATAAAGAAATTTAGATCTGTTTAAAGGAGGGGGTAGTCAGGACCTCTGGAAGAAAATAACCACACTCTACCAGGAAAAAACAAAACAAAACCAAACCCTAGGAAAACAAAGATGTATTTCTAGATTTCTGGCAAGAGCAAACTGGACGGCTGCTCTTCCTCACGTGGCCAGCCCCACCACACCTCACGCTTCTTTTAGCTTCTGAGGGGCCTCAAATTTTTGTTCTTTCTTAATCCTAGCACTTCGAATCTTCCCCAGACCCACTGTTCATTTGTGTTTAGCAATGCAACTGCCAATCTGCACCAAGGAAACTCTCAGGAAAAGCCAGGTGGGCTGTCTTTATGCACACAAGAAGCAGAGTCCACCTTGACCCCCAAAGTTCCAGGATGCTAACTAACTAACCCCTTGAGGACGCAGCGCAGCTCAAGGTGCAGCAGGCAAAGCACAAGCTCAGTATTTGAGTAGCGCTGGTTTTAAACTGTGACACCATGAAATAAAGAAGAGAGAGGAAAGTCATTGTCTCTCAAGGAGAGGATCCTCCTGAAGTACAAAGGACATGGAGGAAGCTGTAGAGCAGCAATCAGCACTTATCCCAATATCCTTCTAGCACCTCATCTCCTTTCAGTACCAGAGGCTAGAAAACTAAGAAACTACAAGTCCCAGGATCCCTTAGAGCAAAGGTACTAGAAGTGGATTAAGTGACACACAAGATTTGCAAAACAAAGCGAGATAGAGAATATTATCTGGCTGCCCCTTCTGGCAAGTATGGCTGTCTGCAGCAGTATGCCAGTGCCCAGCCATGAGCTCTGTGGCTGTGCAAATGAATGATCCATAGTGAAGCTGCTTCCTACTCTCCGGCTGAAGAGACAACAGGGTGTTCCTGAAGCTCCCATCTTCCATGGCAGCTCCAGATGCTCAGCCTTGTCTGTAAAAACAATGTCACCTCCTTGGTGGTTCAGGCCTGCATTGCCCAGAGCTCTCCCCATAAGAGCCTCTTCTCCAAGCCAACAATTCTGCAAGCACCCAATTTCCTGTGCTGAATCTATTTCTTGCTTAAAATAGCTTCAATGTTTCTGAGTCCTAAAAATGAATCCTGACTAATTACTAACTTTTGCCTGATGTCATCCACATGAATGAGAAAACATGCCTACAGTAAAGAAAGGCTAGAAACCCTTCTGAAAAATACATGTCTGCGTGGTCTTTGCCCTTACACTGATAAAAAAAAAAGCTCTGTTCCTCTTCAATGAATTGTATTGATCACCCTATTTCTTCAACAAAGTCTTTGAATTTATTAACTATAGTTTTGCTCTTATACTCATTCTCCGATGCTCAGCTCTGGAGCATAGCTGTCAACACACAGTAGGTGTTCACTGTTTACCTAACCGCCTGAGAGTGTAAGAGACAGACAAGGCTCTGGTCTAGGGTGCTGAAAGGGACAGCTCCTCCAGCAACTGTACTGAGACAGACAGACCCTTGGCGTAGAAGGAAAAGTAGTGATCTCTCCGTGTAGAAGCTGAGATGTCAGCTTTCCCCCACTAAGTTAACACCATAACGAAGCCAGCCTGCAAAGGAAGTACAGAACACAGATTTCCAACAGACAAAACAACCTGGAAGGCGAGAACTTTCTTTTTCTCTCCCTGCTAAGACGTCCCTTCCATGGGCTTCCCGGGGCTAGACCTTCGGCTGCAAAGAGCATGCGGGCTCTCCTTTCCTTCTCTGCGCCAACAAGATCTGGTTTTAAGCAAGAATCAGGTCAACTTGCATTCAGCACATTTTTTTTTTAATTTTTTTTCCTGTGGGAGCCTATTTCCAGGAATATCAACAACAAAACCTTATTTCATGTTGGAGTCAAGATGTTATTTCCTCCAGATTGTATGCTTGGAGACCAATTGCACAGGCCCATCCTGTAGGCTTGGAGCAAAGGGATGGTATACTGTGTTCCTTTCCGAGTGTTACATACAGAGCCAAGTGAGAGACACACAGCTGTGGTCCCAGTACCCAGGAGGTACGTGCAGGAAGAGAACTTCAAGGACAGCATGGGCTACATAGTGAGATTCTGTTTCAAAAGGAAGAAATAAATGATTTTTAAAAAGAAAATAGGCTCAGTGGGAAAGAGAGCTGCTGTGCATGTCTGGGTTTAGATTCCCAGGACCCACATGAAAAAGAATGGCATGTAATCTCAGCACTGGGGCGGGGGGGGGGGGGACAGGGGGAGAGGATGAGGAGGAGGATAGAGATGCAAGCATCACTGGGACTTCTGGTCTAGCTGAAAATGATCCAGGTTCAGTGAGAGACTGACTCAAGGGAATAAGACAGAGATCATTAGAGGACACCCAGCCTCCTCCGTGCATGGGTACATGCATCTGCACACACACACACACACACACACACACGCACACACACACACCATTCATACATACACGCACAAACACATACATCACACACACATACAAATCTTAGGCATATCTAAAACTATGTCCTTGCATTTGTAGTGAATTCAGGAAAAATGGAAATCAATAGTGACCTTAATTCTGTGTTACAAACAGACTAACACTGGTATAGAAGAAATGCTTTACTAGTCGTGTATCTCCAGGGTGACTAACTGGAGCTTCACATTTTTTCACTTTTTTACAAAACAGATGAGGGAGGGCCCAGATCACATAGATGTGCCATCCATGGAGGGCCAACCACTGGTACCTACAGTGGAGGGATAAAAGCAGAATGTAAAATGTCTTATGATATCACTAATCTGTTTTGTCTTGACAAAATATTAACAAAAAATACTAACTTCTCCTTCTGATCTGAATATGGCTTGAAGCAAAATTTTCACTTGAAAACGATACTATAGAAGCACATCTAACTCTGCCTGCTTGACTGGACTTAGGCCTTCCACTCGCAATCCTGAACAGATCCCATGCTGCCAACTCCAGAGGGGAAGTTCAAAAGTTAACTCTGAGGAAGTGTTGTCAGTGGCTTTACTATTCCAAGTCCAGGGGGACAAGGTTTGTCAATCACCTTTATTGTCTGGGTGACACTAGCTCAGCCGGTGGGCAGAGCTCCCAGGTGAGACATTCCTGTCTTCTGCTTCTATCCCTTGATATTTAACACAGTAGCCGCCGAGCATTCAAGACCGAGCTCTTCACTGAGGCTTGGGGAACTCTCAATAATAATGCCAGTCCCAAGTGAGGTGAAGTTAGAGGACATACCAGAACTTTCCGCACCACGCTCCTCGGATGAATTCTTTCCACAAGCACGAGGTCCTCCCACCTGGGTTCCAGATCCAGGAATCCACTCTAGCCAAGGCACTGTCTACTACAATGGTGAAGTCCTGGCCACATTACAAGGACTCATCTCCGAACGAAGCACACTGTTGCTATGTCTGATGCTCAGTGGAAAAGGTTCTTTTAACCTAAGTCACGTTTGCTCCTGATGCTATGACAGCCGGAGCACAAGACACTGAGGAAATGAGGAGAGGCTGCTCATAAACGTCACTCTTACCTTAGCTGTCCCTAAAGACAACAGCACAGAGCTCCACCCACAAAGAGCCTCAAAATCTCACTCTTAAAACCACACTGTGGCCAGGCAGTGGTGGCGCACGCCTTTAAGCCTTTAATCCCAGCACTCGGGAAGTAGAGGCAGGTGCATCTCCAAGTTCCAGGCCAGTCTGATCTACAGAGAGAGTTCCAAGGCAGCCAAGGCTATACAGAGAAATCCTGTCTCGAAAAACCGTATCAACCAACCAAAGAAACACATTGTTTCCTAATATGTCAGACTGTCCCTTTCAACATATGGCCAAGTTCATCTTCAACACTAATTCCAAACACCGTGCCAGGACCTTTGACTGGCCTTCTCCTCACCACTACTGCAAAATATGACAAAAATGTGTAGCTCTTAGAAACAACCTAAAGTGTTATCAACATCAAAATGCATAAGGCAGAAACTCGGAATGGAAGGGAGCACATCTGAGAGAACTAGAGATCTGAACAATTCGACTGTCAAAAGGAGAAGAAGAAAAAGAAGCCGCGATTGTACCTATAATTCATCTTAAAGTAATGCAAGTGTCCGTGTAAAAATAAGTGACAGTTAGAAAGATAACTATCACAGATGGAAATTTAAAACTGAAATTTCAAAGTTAGCCCTCTGTGATGGCTTTTAATTCAGGTAGGGTGCAAAAGTACACAAGTATATAGGACAAGGAACAAATGACTAAGTATATGGTTATAATGCCTTCTAACTAGACTTATGGAAACTCTTAAATGCTAAGCTGCACTTGAAGAGATTCCCATCTTCTAAAATAACCAAATATACAAGCGGTTAAGGCAATAAAATGGCAATTTAACTCCTTTTTTAAAAAAAGAAAAGAAATTTTCATTAGGGGCGTGGAACAGGAGGTTCCTGGGAAATTGGTGAAGATCAGGACACAGAGAGAAAGGCCCTGGGAGGGAACCCTGGGCCTGCCCCTTCCCCCCAAGATTTGGCCAATGGCAAAGATAGGCAAGGATCTGGGGTGAAAAAAAAAGCGTTCTCTGAATGGTATGACAAGGACCTAGCCACTGTACCTGCTGATTCTGAGCTCCCGCGAGGGACAGGTATACTTTCTCCCTCTAATTATTTCTCCTCCACTCACGACTTTGCTGCCCCCTCCCCCAACACACACACCTTTCCTAACATATTATTCAGCGATATTCCTCAAGGTACAAGTTTGAGACACAGTACGAGAACCAAAGAAATCAACACGAGATTTCAAAGGCACCTGACTCTTGAGTTCACACAAGCTTCCGGGACTTGTGAGCCTGCCCAGACAGGCGGGAGACACCTCCACTTCTCCCTGGACAAATACCTTTAAGAGGCGGGGACTAGCCACAGAAGAGGTCCTCCAGGTCCTTGATTGGGGAACTAAGGTTACTGATGACAGTAACCACCTGCTCTCCAGAAACCATTCCAGACCATGAGGGGCACAAGGAGGGAAGGGAAGGGGTTGGGACATCACTGAGACTCCTGCTAGGGTTTCAGGAGTTGCTACTTGAGCAAGTCGGATGAAGGTGAAGATGCAGAATGTTCCAGGCAGGGCCTGCGGCTCTGGAGCTTCTCCATAGCACCAGCTAAAGCCCCTGCAGCACGCGTACCCACCTACACAGGGGCCAGTCATTCCCTGACCTCTCCACGTCCAACCCAGGCCTCACCCTCCCCTCCCAACCGAGCTCCGGTGCCCGCCTTCTCCTTACGCTGAATGGGCGGGTAGCAGCTGGGGTCCTCCGCACCCGGCTGGCAGCGGCTGGAGAAGGCGCTGCGCGGGGTCACGTAGTTGCTGGGGAAGATGCCCACCCGCTGGTTCAGCTGCCCGGTCCACCAGCCCTCATCGCCGGACACCTGCGAGTCCTTGGACAGCACCTCTACCACATCGCCCAACCGCAGGGTCAGCTCGTCCTCTCCCGCCGCTTCGTACTCGAACACAGCCGTCCAGTAGGGCAGCGCGGCGTGAGATCCCAGCTCGGCCGCCGCCTCCTCTTCGTCCTCCTCCTCCTCGGCCCCTGCGCCCGTGGCATCCTCCCCCGGCGGGGCGACAGCGGCGCTCGCCAGGCAGCCGAGAAGCGATCTGGAGGACTCCATGGAGCGGCCGGTCCATAGGGTGCGGGGCGGCCGCCCGCGGGAGCCGCCGCCGCCTATTGTTCATGCGGCTCGGCAGCGCTGGGGGCTCCGCGCCCCCGACGGCCGCCGCAGGTAGGGCCCAAGCAGGCGGGGCGCGCGAGAGCCGAGGACGCCCGGTGCGCACCGCGAGCGCGCACCGCGGACAGAAGCGCGGCGCAGTGCCCGCCGCCTGGCGCCCCCGCGGGCGGCCTCGCCCCTCGGCGGCTCCCACCTGCTCGTGCCGCCAGTGCCCGCCGCCCGCTGGACGCTCCCTCCCCGCCCCGCCCCGTGCGCCCCGCCCCCCGCACGCCCGAGACCACCTGACGCGAGTCTGGCTCCGCCCCAGCCCTGCGGACCAGGGGGCGCGGCCTCTGAGATGGGCCCGCCTCCATAACCACTCCGTCCTCCCATTGGCCCGCTGCGGCTGTCCGTTTCCTGAGGGAGGCCGAGGCCTTATTGGGTAGCTACCGAAGGTGAGACAGCGTGCTTGTGGACGGTCAGAGCCGGCTGCGGAGCCCTCTGTCTTTGTCTGCGCTGTTTCATCTTACGAACTGCGCCAGCTCCCGGTTGAGATGACCAAGCTCTTGGATCTACTTCTCCTCTGGTCGGCTCTGCGCTTCCGTCTACTCTCGCCTCCACGCACACACTCGCTTGGATGGAAGAACTCTTTGGGTTGCTCTGCTGGCCTTAAGGAAGACTGCAGACATCTCTGTGAGATGAGGTTCCAGGCCATCATTGTTAGAATTCCGAAAGCGGAGGTCACCTAGCGGGGTTTCCGCAGTCTAGGGAAGTCGTGCGGAACCAGCTGGTTTACGCTTGCCTTTTGGAGCTGGCTGTATGGAGGACCCTGGTGACTGGCTACACAGATCACATCAAGGACCAAAGCAGAGTAAAGGCTGGTGTTGTCACTCTTGGGCAAGGGCTCACCGATGCTCTGCCCTTTTGTTACATGCCTCACACACACAAGATTAAGAAGGAACAAGAAGACCTTTACCTATCTTAAATGCTTTTTTAAGCCTATCATAGCGATGGTTTCCGTATTCCAAAACAGCCATGATGTCTACCAGACTGTATTACCTTTTCCAAGACAAGAATAGATGTGATTTCTTTAACCAGAGTTAGGACTCCACTGTTTATTTGTTCGTGTTTTTGAGACAAGATCTCACAATGTAGCCCAGACTGGCCTCACACAATCTTGCTGCCTCAGCTGCCCTAGTACTGGGATTACAGGCACGTGCTATGAACTATTACAGGCATGAACTCTTATTTGGTTTCGTTTGAATTCGAGGTTTCTCATTAGGCAAACTGGAGCAATTTGGAAAAAATAGCCAGGCAGCTACATGACCTTTGGCCGCTGCTGCCGGCTCACCCCTGAAGGGCGGAGCACAGAGGCACAAGTCTCCTGTGTTGTAGGTTGGCCATGCAGTGGTTTGCAGACAACTGTGACTACGCCGTAAATGTAGACACCTTGCCCAGTTAAAGTCTTAGGAGGGAGATGAGACGTCGCTGTTCAAAAGAGAATCCAGAAGGTCCTGAAGATGGAGTCTCAGAAGTCAATTCCCTGACGCGGTCAAGTTCGTAGGAAGGTCTAACAGGCTGAAGTCTAGGGAGGGTCAGTGAATGGTAAAGCGGGAGTCTGGGAAGGTTCTCTAGTGTTAAGATGAAGCCACTCACCTGCATGGGGGTGCTCGCTCCTAATTCCAGCACTTAAGGAGGCAGAGGCATGTGGAGTAGGCCAGCCTGGTCTATATAGTGAGTCCACGAAAGCCAAGGCTACACAGAGAAACCCAGTCTCGAAGGAAAAAAAAAAAAGTTAAGTCACTCCACCTACAAGAGGAAGAGAGGGGAGAAAACCATTAGTGTTTTAACAAATACTTTAATATTTTATTTAATAAAATTTTCATATGTGTGAAAGAAAGAGTTTTCCAAAGTAGGTGAAGAGACCAAAAGAACACACTAGCGGAGCTGGAGAGGTGGCCAGCGGTTAAGAGCACTGGCCGCTCTTTCAGAGGACCCCCGGCTCCATTCCCATCCGTCACTATGGCAGCTCCTGTAACTTCAGTCCAGGGGAACTAACACACTCTACTGGCCTCGTGGGCCCCGGGAATGCACAGGGTGCACGCATACGGGCAAACCACTCACGCGCATAGAATAGTTTTACAAAGAAGAATGTCAAATGCGGGACTTCAAGTAGTGGGATTAGGAGTAATGGGAGCTTTTTAATTTGTCATTTTGCTCCTCTACTTATGCATGCCCGTCTCCACACCCCACCTCTCCCTAGAGCAGGTGAGAATAAGAAAACGTACTCCCTGCTCAATTTAAATATTTAGTGCTGCAGCATGTACCCAGAGCCTCACAAAGAGTCACTCACCAAACATTCCAACAAGTCACTCTGTAAATATTTGTCGAATGGATAAGTGCTAAGAATCCAAAGAGGGAAGATCCTTCAGACCGCAGTGGCCTGGCGGGGCCTCATGGTAGAGGAGGAAGCGGGGTGGAGCAGGAAAGGGAAGAAGGAGAGAGAGGTGGGACATCGTGGTGGGACGGTGAGGCATGTTGATGGCATGAGCGGATAAGAAAGAATGCTGGAAACCTATTGAGACCGGATTGCAGAGGGCTTTGTAATTATTTGATTCACATTAATAATTACTTAATTGATCATTTGAAATTATTTCATGACAAAAGTGTTTGCCATAAGGGCCGGAACCGGTCTGACTTGTTCCTTACAGCTTTCCTGGCGTCTCAGAATGCCTGGCACATAGCTAGTCGCCCTCTCTGGACACAGTCACACCTGATGGCTGACTTGGCTATAAGCCTAGGAAGTCTGGGCTTTGTTTAGCAGACCAAGGTTATCACAAGGGCAAGGAAATGGTTCAGTGGGTGGGAGTGCTTGCTCCACAAACATGAAGACCTGAGTTCAAATCCCTAGCACCTATATAAAAAAAAAAAGCCAGATTTGGCTGTGTGTGCCTGCAACCCCAGCATTAGGGAACAGACAGACCTCTGCTGAAAGCTCCCTGTGTGGCCAGCATAGCTGAACCATAGGAGGTTAGGAACAGAGCTTTGAGGTAAAATGACTGAGATTTTGCCACCCTTTAGGTTCCTCAGCAGGGGGTTGATAAATGTCACCCAGAAAAGCAACATTTTTCCCTACCACACTGGAAAGAACAGCACCAAGCAGAGAGAAGATAAGTGTCTGTCAGTGACACAGTTGGCACTAGACTTACACCAGATTGTGGGCTATCCTGACTGTATCCTGAAGAGGTCTGACTTTGTACAAGACAAGATTTTATTAATTTATTAATTATATTAACCATATATTTATTGTGTTAATTATATATGTATTTTATTAAATAATTATATATGTGTTTCATTAAATAATTATATGTGTGTGCCATTAAACATGTTTCAGGACACTTTTATACTTGTATATAATATATTTTTATCATCAACTCCCATTACTCTCTCTTGCTCTCTTCCCACTCCCAACTAGTCCTCCTCCCACATTTTTGTCTGTCTGTCTGTCCATCCCACCGAGCCTCATTAGAGTTGCTTACAGGAACATGGAGGCTATTTGCCGAAGCATGGTCGCCTTCCCCCTGGCTATCTCACTGAAGAAAATGGCAGGCCAAGTTTTTGAAGCCGCTTTCCCATTTGTATAGCAGCAGAACATACTTTGTATGGATGTTATAGAGTTAAACAAGACAAGACGCCCAAAGCGTGCTATTTAGCACCAGTGGCCATCTTTCTTTTGCTAGGGTTCTACACTCGGACACACCTTTAGCAGCACCTTAGAATGTAGCGGATCGTGACTGGGGGCTAACCTAGTGTGGCTCTCAAAAAAAAAAAGAAAATTAAAATTGTGAAATAAGGAAGGCAGGAATAAGGAAAGGAATGAAGAGAAGACAGAGGGAGGAAAGAGGAGGGCCAGGAAGAGAGTGAGGCCTTGAGTTTGAATTCTGATTGATGCTTACAGGCAAGTTAAACCCCCTGTATCCCAGATCCCTCGTGTGAAAATCAAGGATAATAGCATGGTTTCTCTGGCCTCCCAGACTGACTAAGGGACGTAATGTATACTTAAGTGAGGAGCCTAGCACCTAGTCATCACCGCTGATCCTAGAATTCAGGTTAGCAAGTGAATGCCACCCTCCCCTTAGTCTTTTTTGGGGAACATTTTATTTTAATTTTTACTGGTATATATTTATTGTACATAGCAGCGGGCTTTGTAGACGTCTGTTTTCAAATGTAACATTTACCTTTGACCATGTCCGTCACCTTCACCCTCTTTTCTCTTCACTCTTCCCTCCCCTCTCGTTTTCCTTCCCCAACTGCCCTTCTCCCTCATGGTATTTATAGGGTGTGTGTGTGTACAAGTGTGTGTGTGTGTGTATGTGTGTTTATACATGTCCAGTATGACATATCTATATAAGTGTAGGCGCCACAAATGAAACAAAAATATGGCTACATTTGTCTAAGCCTTCCAGCAAATGATGTAAAATTTTTAAGGTTTTATTTATTGGGGTGTGTGTGTGTGTGTGTGTGTGTGTGTGTGTGTGTGTGTGTGTGTATAGGTCAAAGGACAATTTTGTAAAGTCTGTTCTCTCCTTCCACTTTTATGTGCGGGTTCTAGGAATCAAACTCGGGTCATTAATTTGTGTGGCAAATACCTTTACCTACTGAGCCATCTCACCAGCCCTGAAAATGACCTAGTTTTGTCTCTGGTTTAATTGAACTCTGTTGTGTGCATATCCCACACTTTGTTTATCCATTTCCCTGTTGATGGACATGTAGGCTGGTTGGTAATTGGCTATGGTGAATATGGTGTAACAAACAGGGTGTGCAAGCTGCCTGGGTCACGGCCGCAGTTCGACTTTCAGTTCTGTGAGGAACCTCCATGCTGATTTCCTTAGGGTCTGGGCCGATTTACATACCCACCAGCAGTGTGTACTGGGAGGGGCTTTTAAATGAGTTCTTCAATGCTTAAATCCCTCTAGCAGACACTGACCATTTCTAACAGTCAAAGGTACATCCCTCACTCCCCATGTGTCCTCACCTTTGAGAACGAGCTCCTAGCTCTGAATTCAGACACTCAGCTTGTATGACACCGGCTCAGACTCCTCGCTGAAGAGGGATGAGTCCAGTGAGGCACTTCCCCTGTTTTTTTTCATTATTTACAAATCGTAGGTATATAAAATAGGGTTTCTGTAGATCAATGATTCTCAACCTTCCTAATGTTTCGTCTGTTTAATACAATTCCTCATGTCGTGGAGATCCCCAACCATGAAATTACTTTCGCTGCTACTTCATAAGTGTAATTTTGCTACTGCTGTGAATCGTTATGTAAATATCTGTTTTCCGATAATTTTAGCGGCCCCTGTGAAAGGGTTGTTCGACTCCCAAAAGGGTCGCAACCTGCAGGTTGAGAACAGCAGCCACTGTAGATGAATCAAGAGGTCTCCGAGCAGTGCTTATAGGTCTCGTTGTAATTGACAGTGTGTCCGTTCCTATCTGCTGAGAACTAGCACTGCTGCACCATCAAGGTGGCAACAGAGCTCCCCTCCCCGCTCTGCTCTCTCCTGTGAAGATCCTGGCTCAGAAAAGAAATGGACTACAAGAGCTGTCTTACTCGCTCCTTCTGCGGAGAGTCCCTTCTTACCAACGATCAGAGCCTTTGTGCTTCACCCAGGATCATGACAGAGCCAGCCCTCAGATCAGCTCTCTGAAAGATAAAACTCTAGGCTTGGAAAGACTTCATGTCAGATGGGTCCGATCAAATGGAGAGAGCGGCCAGAAGAAGTCACCCCTATAATTAATCATAAAGAAGAGTAAGGCCTGAGGGAATAGTCACACAAAGAGAACATGGTCTTTAAACGCAATAAACCCAGAGGAAATATATTCCTAATCTTGGGGAAAATACTATTCATCAATACTATTGAAAGAAACATATCCGAATGTGAACTGCAGCTGCAATTCATCTAGATAAGGGGGTGAGAAGCAACCGTTCTCCTCATTCTGCCTTATTCAGCAGTTTCCAGGTTAAAATGTACAAATTTTCTAAGTAGGAAGGTGTGCTAGACTCTGAAAGGCACATCCCTATGTCATCTCAATTACATGTAGATTCGGAAACAACTCAGCTCCTGAAACAGTAAAGTGATGGGAGGCTGGAGGATGGGGCCAGAGGACCAGGGCTGGAGGATGGGGCCAGAGGACGAGGGCTGGAGGATGGGGCCAGAGGGCCAGGGCTGGAGGATGCGGCCAGAGGACCAGGGCTGGAGGATGGGGCCAGAGGACCAGGGCTGGAGGATGCGGCCAGAGGACCAGGGCTGGAGGATGGGGCTCGAGGATTAGGGAGATGCTGGTCAAAGCTCACAAGATTTCAGTTAGAAAAAAATGAAGCAATCTACTGAAATGCAGGGTGACTATTAGTTAATAACAATATATTTTATTCTTAAAAATTCTTGAGTATGTTGTGTCCTCACCGGTGGGAAGTGTGGGTGCCACATTTACTAATTTGATTTGCCCTGTCTATAAGTGCTACAAATCACAAAACATGCTGTTTATTTCAAATGTGTATGCTTTTGTCAATTGAAATTGTAAAAAGAGATGGGGGCTGAAGAGAGATCTCAGCGGTTGGAAGCTTGTGCTACTCTACCACTGAGGAAAACCAGGGCTGGGTTCTCAGCTCAGGCAACTGGAAGGCTCACAGTTTCCTGTAACTCCAGCTCCAGAGGATCTGACACCCTCTTCCAGACATGGTGGGCACTGTGCCCTTGTACACACTCCCCTATCCCCTCAACACACACTTTTAAAAACTAATAAGATTTAAAGAGGCTGAACATAGTGGCACACACTCTTTTTTTTTTTTGGTTTGGTTTGGTGTGGCACACACCTTTAATCCTAGCACTCAGGAGGCAAAGGCAGACGGATTTCTGAGTTCAAAGCCAGCCTAGTCTACATACAGAATTCCAGGACATCCAGGGCTACACAGAGAAACCCTGTCTCAAATAAATAAATAAATAAATAAATAAATAAACAAACATTTTATTTACTTACTTACTTACTTTTCTAAAAAAGGCTATTGCCAGGCGGTGGTGGCACACACCTTTAATCCCAGCACTCAGGAGGCAGAGGCAGGTGGATCATTGTGAGTTCAAGGCCAGCCTGGTCTACAAAGCGAGTCCAGGACAGTCAAGCCTACACCAAAAAACCAAAAAAAAAAAAAAAAAAAAAAAAAAAACCAACAACAACAACAAAAAAAAAACACCAAAAGGAATAGTATGTTATCAATTATTATAAAACATTAAAACATTTTAAAGACATGGTAATAATGATCACTAAAGATCAGTGAAAAAACACTGTGTATAATCACAAATGTATGTAATATCAAAATCTTATATTTCTCAATTAAATAACAGAATGTGAGTGATTTTTTATTTTTACAAATTTTCCATATAGCTAAAATAACTATGTGATAATTGTATAAGTAGACTAATGAGCCACAAAAATCACTTTTAGGGTTGTGAGTATAGACCAGACTGAAAGCACTGGAAGCTGGAGAAGTGATGGGAGAAGGAAGACGCCCCAGCCAGGAATGCCACTAACAATATTAAAACCCAGTCACGGCCAAAGCCACTGCTGGCTGCAGGCTCACCAGGTGCATTGCACTGGGTCGCAATCTTATTTTTTTTTTAACTGATCAGAGACTTAAGCTCTCGTAGGTAACAAATACCCTGGAATCTTAATGCTCCATCCATTGCCTAAGTCCCCTACCTCAGGGAGGGACCACTCTTGGCTGGGCACCCAGATGTGAGGGCTGACTTGTCATGGTGTGCCATTGCTTACTTGATGCTGACAGACATTCCTTTGACTTTTCATCTCTTCTTATTTTAATTCGAAATCATGTTGGTTTTTTTTGGGGGGTGGAGGGAGAGTTTTAGCTTAAACATCAGTTTATTGTTGGGTTATGAGATTTATGGTTTACAAGCCTTATCTGAAGCAACATTAACTTAAAGATTTTTTTATTTGCTATGTAACAAATCAATACAATGTGATGAATTAGGAAGTCTCACAGTTGTCCCTGTTAATATTTTAGGGTGGCCACAGCTGTTTCATAATGGCCCTGGCACAGCAATACCATGGTATCCGCAAGAGTGGCCGCCTGAGCTGCTGTGTGATGTTGCACCTCTCTGGGGTTTTTGTTTTTGTTTTTGTTTTTTTACTAACTTTAACGATCACTAGGTGGCACCCTTTCGTGTTCTTTAAGAAATCAGATTTTAGGCAATAAACACTGCTGAAACTGGAACCAAACAAACACTACCTGGCAACTGCTCCCAGCTTTTCAGCTTACCTGAGGCATGCCTGCAGGGAACTTCGGAGCCAGAAACCCAATTTTGTACACAAAGAAACCAAAGTACAGGCAAGGTAAGTGACTTGCTAACGTGGCCACAGCTAATTTGAGGCCCCTTGTTTTGTTTTGTTTCCATGTATGATTTGTGAGCTGCGGCACTCACGTGTGGAGGTCAGCGGACATCCTGCAGGAGTCATCTCTCTGCCCTGTGTGGGTTCTAGGGATCGAACTTAGGTCGTCTGGCTTGGTGACAACTTTCTATCCCTGCTAGGCCCAGGTCTCTCATTTTTGCAGTGCTCATTCATATGCTTGCCAAGTATTTATACACATGAAAACAATTATACGAAACAGGTACACACATACAAATACACACCACAAACAACTTATAAAGCTCATGTTCCAAAGGGAGACATATAAGTGTTAGAGAGGGTATGTAAAAAGCAAGGGGAAATGTGGGCACAGAGAACATAAAATATTACCTTTCAGAGTGGCCATAAAACACCCCTAGACAAAGTGACCTTTTAAAGCAGACCCCAAAGAGCTGAGTGTGTCAGATAGGTCATTGATTATGTAGGTCTGGAGTTCAGTCAAGGACTGTTGAATCATAACATTCTGATCAGGGAAGACACTGACTTCATAAAACTACCACGTACACAATAGTGATTAGAAAAATTTCCAGCTCAAATGACAAAATACATTGCATGTTAGTGTGTGGTTTTCCAAACATTTATCAACTGAAGTGATTTGCAGTGCCTCTGCCTCTCCTGGATGAAAGCCTTAAAACACATGTCTTATTAATTTTCTATTGCTCTGATAAAACACAGTGACTAAGGCAGCATATAAAAGAAAACATTTCTGTGGTGCCTATAGTTTCAGAGGGTTAGAGCCCATGAGCATCATAGCAGGGGGTATTAGCAGCTGGCAGGCGTGGCCCTGGAGCAGTAGCTGAGAGCTTACATCTCCGGGAGGGAGGGGGGAGGGAGGGAGGGAGAAAGAAAGGGAGGGAGGGAGGGAGGGAGAGAGAGAGACAGAGACAGAGACAGAGACAGAGACACAGGGACAGAAAGAGACAGAGAGACAGAGAGAGAGAGAGAGAGAGAGAGAGAGAGAGAGAGACAGACAGACAGACAGACAGACAGACAGACAGACAGACAGAGTGACACCCCTCAGAGCTTCCCCGTCTCTAGAAGCTTGAGCTGATTTAACCTTCATCCTTTAGAAATGACTCAGCCCGTAGTGTTTCGTATGCACTGGAACCCGAATGGGGACTCCGTGATTTCTGATCAAAGTCCTAGGGTTTAGGCACCAGGAGCCCGACTTGCCATAGCTGAGCTCTGTGCAAAAACCACCGTCTGCTCTAGAGGCCCCTCTTTCAGGACACCACATTGATGGGACGGACGAGATTGCTCTGCAGCCTCTGAACACAAACCCAGCCAGCCTAGATGCCAACTGTGGCATTACACCTACCAGCCTTAACCCCCAGAAACTACCCTTCCCTTCCTTGCCCCACATACATGCAAGACAGTCCACCCCAGGCCTAACCCTCCACTCCCACCTTAGGGTCCTCAGCACCTAAGAGTCTATCAGTGGGGGGTTGAGCTGGGCCCTGGACCCCATGCTCCTGACTAGTGATCTTGCCTGCCTCTCATACTGTCTAGTCACTCTTGGGAGGCAGACCAGAGTGTGTGTTTTATTGCTTTTGTGTTTAGAGACCTGAAGCTTCCAAGCCCCAATGTAGAGTCCAGTCCAGTCCAATCCAGTCCAGTGCAGTTCAGTCGAGTGCAGTTGGGTTTGTGCTGTTCAGTTCGTGGAGTTCAGAGGAAGTTTCTCCAAGCAGAGCAACTCAGTGAGAAGCCAGTTTGCATCAGTCAACTTGGAGAGGAGTTTTGAGCCAGAAGAGCTGAGTTGAGCCAGCTAGAGTTCAGAAAGAGCTAGAAAGGGTGAGCTTATTGGCATTGCATCTCAGAAGCCGAAAACATTCTGGGCCTAGGTTAGCAGATGGAGGCTTGAAGTTAAAGTCTTCAAGATCTGGGCTTGCAGAAGATTAGATTGTATGGGTGGCTAGAAGCTTCCAGATCTAACCCTAGGGATAGTTAGATAGAAGCAGTCTGGCCTCAGCCCAAGTCATGGATTCATAACGCTTGGTACAGCTCTCATCTCAACACCTCTTCTGAGAAATAAAAACAACAATTACACTCCAGGATGAACTAAGTAAAGGAGACGGTTCCTTCTTCCGTGAGGCTAGAGGTAGGCAGGAGAGTGGAGGCCACAGAGGCAGATGGCTAAATGTAAGAATTGCTATGAGAGATCAGCACTTCCGCTCTTCCTCCACTACCACCACCTCCTCCTCCTCCTCCTCCTCCTCCTCCACTGCCTCCTCCTCCTGCTCTTCCCTGCTTCCCTCCCTCCCCTAAAACTGCAGCACACAGCCTGAGCAAGCACCCACCAAGGCTCTTGCTTCTGCTACCTAAGCCCTTTAGCCTAATGGACACTGGGTTGAGAAAGCTCCCTTTGCGAGCTTGGAAGGTGTCCTCTGTGTGGGTCTCCGATACATCTAGGTGACTGTTCTGTCCTTCAGCTAGGTCACTCGTCGTAAATATATGTCCTCGTGCCTATTAATAACCCACACTGCACACACTTGCCTCCTGTCACTCCAACTAACTCAACACTTCTCTTCGCTCCCCTGCTCCCCGAGGCTGTTTCCACCCAGGGTGAGGAGTTGGAGGAGCTCCTGGGGTCCACCCGCCCCTGGCTCTGCTATCCTGTTTTGCTCCCATCTTTTCCATCGCACTTCCTCTCTCACTTTCCTGTCCCTGTTCCTGGGGCTGTGACAGCAGATAATTGGCTGGAGGCCTGGGTGGGGTGGGGTGGGTGGGGTTCGGGTCAGGCAGGAGATGAGGGAGAAAGTAGAAGATAACACAATAGCAGTTTTTCTGCTGTGCCTTCAGCACTGCCCACTCTGGCTTCTTCCATTCATCTGGAAACCATTGGTGCTGTTCCTCAGAGCTCTCAGAACCTACAGTCTGTATGGGAGTAGAATCACTCCAGGTGAGGGGCCTATCACCAGTCGAGGCAGGGAGTGGGTTCCTCTTGGTTGTGAAGCCTTCAACCTCCCTCTCACCCCTCCCCCATCCTGCTTGCATCTCCCCTGCCTTCACCTCTCTCCTTCTATGATATGAGACCAAAAAGGGCTTGGAATGTCACATGTACATGTGCCCAGGCCTACCTACTTGGGTAGGATCTGAGGCGGGGAAAGACTCAACATCTGAAAGGGAGCGAAGTGGAGATTCCTTTCAATGGAGGGCAGAGTGCTCCAGAAGATGCCACCTTGACTTATGTCCCCGTAGCTGGAGAAGCCTCTCTTTCCTGCGGGTGGTTGGTCCGTTGCACAGTGACCCCCACCACCCATCCAGATCTGCAGTGCAGTGCAGAGGATTGCACCAGATCATGACTCAAGGTCTTGTCACCCTAGACCTCACTTTATTCACCTGGGAAACAGAAATTCGGTTTAACCAATGCCCAACCTGTGCAGAACCCGTAGCAGAGAGATCCAGAGGCAAAGGTAAATGACTTTTCAAGTCAACAGAAGGAGAGGTTTAAGAAGAACCTACGGAGTGGAATAAGGCTGACCTAGAAGGAGGAAGAACTCGACTACCTGGGTATGGCGCATGTGCCTCTAACCTCAGTGTCTGGGAGCTTGAGCCCGGGAGTGTGAGGCCAGCCAGAACCCAGTCTCTCCCCCCCCCCTCTCTCTCTCTCTCCCTCTCCCTCTCTCTCTCCCTCTCTCTCTCTCTCTCTCACACACACACACACACACACTCGCACACACACGCACACACACACGCAGGAATACCTGCTTTTCCCATTTGTTCAGGTTATTCCAAGAATCATATGAAAGAAAGGATGGATATGTACTGTCTATAAGGCTCTATACAAAGGTAACCAGATATGATGCCCTTACACGGCTTCTGTGGGAGACACTGGCTGAGCTGTCTGCACAAATCTCTTTACAAAAACAGCTCCTACAGCTGAATCTACAAGGGAGCAGAGGCATCCCCCTTCCCTCGGGTGCCATCTTGGCCATCTGGTTGACTGAGCCAAACTCACGGGACTGAATCAGGCTGAGCCCCTGGGGACCCTTGTTCTGGGTTTGGAACAGGATGAAGGGAATCCAGTCTTACTCTGAGTGGGATGAAAATCAAAGAATGCCAGTCGTGAGCATCCGGAGGAGGATGGAGGAGAAGCTCAAGAGGAAGGAAAGAAGATGCACAGATTTCCTGGATCTGGCTCACGCCTGTCTGCCTGTGCCAGCTAGAAACAATACCCCAAAGAGGCCATCTTTTGCTGAAGGAAAGAGGAAAGCCATTTTAATCATGATGGTCGTTCCAAGGTCACTTGAGAGACTGTGTTTATCTCTTTATTCAGATCACCAATTTGATCATTGATAATATGACAGAAATCTAACACATTAAAGCAACACATGCCAGGAAGTAAGTATTTGGATCCTGTAGTGCCAAGCTGAGGATTAACATGGAATACAGTCAATAAACGTAACATCTTCGTTTGTGGGTCAGTAGTATTGGGTCCATCTTGTCTCTCCAAGGTGTCAACTTGATGAACTAAAGTCTTGATGCCTCCCCAAGTCATCAGCTTATTTTTCCTCTTGGGATGCCTGCTCCTGGTGTGTTTGTTGTCATTCGTCAGATGCTTCATTTGCCCAGTGGTCTCAGGATGCTATCTTGGTCAGATGCACAGGGACCGAAAACATGTGGGACTTTGTTCATTTTCAGGGAAGACACAAGCATAACCCGCCCTGATGTTAGGAGAACATCCGGTCCTTTCCACTGATTCATTTATGGATCATTCCTGTAACGTATACTGTGTCTGTGCCTGTGTCTCTTTTGGGCAAAATGAGTTGGGGCAGCAGAGTGAAAAAATTTAAAGTAAGCATGGCTAAATACAGCAGATCGTGTGGGGACTTAGGAGGGTGCGCGTTCGTTCCCCCTTTTTATTTTTAAATACTGTCATCTAAGTATTTGATGGTATCATTCCACAAAAGCGTTGGCACTGCGAAGGCATTCCAGTAACGCAATTAGTAGTTTGTAAGTTGTAAAAATTTCTTAAAGCATTTGCTGGTATAAGCAGGGCCATTATCAGTTTCCAGTCGTGATGGGAGCCCTGGAAAGGGAAAGGCATACAACAAACGGTAATGGCTTCTGAGGTTGTTCTGTGAGCAGAAGCAACTATCTTATATATTTTTTAAAGTATCAACTGTTACATGAGGATATTTTAAACGTCAAAATGCTGGCCGAGATGTGAGTAGTACCTAGTGGCCTTAGGTTTTAGCTCTGGAGGATTAGTTTCACCAGCAGGTGGCAGTGAGGCGAAAGGACAAAGAAAGCAGGCTCCAAGGATTTGTGGCGCTTGTTCATGAGGTAAAGAGAATTACACTTGTACTAATTTTGTGTTTTGATGAAGAAGTTCATGAGACTTTCATGGGGCCTGAGATGAAAGTATTAGGAGGTGAAGAAGAGGCCAGCACGTTGGCTCTAACATTGGTGGATGTAAATGGACCTGGCCTGAGAGAATGACCACAGATATGAGTTATGAAAAAAAATATTGAGATCACTGTTGTACAGACGTCTGAAGTCCAGGCGTGGTGGTGCACGCCTTTAATCCCAGCACTGGGGAGGCAGAGGCAGGCAGATCTCTGTGAGTTCCAGGCCAGCCTGATCTACAGAGCTAGTCTAGGAGAGCAAAGGCTACACAGAGAAACTCTGACTCGGGGGAGGGAAAAAAACAAAAACAAAAACAAAACACCAGAAATAGTTGTGAAATAGCATGAGTAGTAGGATTTGGTTTACGTATTGCAGTTTCTCTTTCTTTTCTTTTCTTTTTCTTTCTGTTTTCATTTTGGATTTATTAGACAGGGTTTCTCTGTGTAGCCTTGGCTGTCCTGGACTTGCTCTGTAGACCAGGCTGGCCTCGAACTCATGGAGATCCACCTGCCTCTGCCTCCCGAGTGCTGGGATTAAAGGCATGTGCCATTGCTGCCTGGCTAACTCTTGCAGTATCTAAAAGAGAAACCAGTTGAGCACAAATGGAGAGTCCAGTAAAATAACTGTGGTTGAGAAGCATCTAGTAAAAGCTGTACAACCAGGGGTGCATACAGTATTTTTTGTGAAGGATGTGGAATTTGTATATAAAACATAGGTTCCTTGTCCTTCTGAAGATCCATCTGTAAAAGCATCGAAAGTGGTCCCTATAGGGTTTTTAGATGTAATTTTAAGTAGCACCTATGCGGTATCTTCAAGATTTCTTAAAATGGAATCTTTAGGATAATGATTATCTATAGATTCCCAAGTAGCATGCTAGCAGTACCTGCCAGTCTCGATCAGTGTGGGACAAACAATCTACCTGCATTTTATTTAGTGGCACAGTGATTTCTGTAGGCTCTTTACCAGGAACTGGCTTTAAACGTTCCTGTCCCACCCTTATCAAGTCTATAATTTCTTGTAAATAGGGAGCTACAGATAGATGAGGAGAATTGTGACGTGCATACATTTCTACAATGCCTTGTTGGTTTATAATTCCAGTGGGTGATGGGAAGGAAGGAAGGATAAGTAATTGATAAGGAAGTAGGCAATTCAATCTATGAGCTACTGTTTTAACAGCAGCAGTATTTAATAAGCTAATAACTCACTCCGGTGTGGGTGTTTACGTTTCTTATAGAGTCTAACGAAGATTCTCCAGAAAGTCAATTAAAGAACAGAGCCAAATCTTCAGTAGTAATAGGCAGATAAGAACATACCCAAATGACATGTCCCTAGTGCTTTTGTTGTTTGTTGTTGTTGTTGTTTTAAGTATTTGAGGTACGTTGTTTGGGAAGATTTAAGCTGGGAGGATGATGGCAAATTTGCGCTTGAGTAGTAACATATTTTAAATAATTATAAGGTGATTGCTTTTGTATTTTATCTGGAGTCATGTTTAAATTTTGTTCTTTTAGCTTATTTACCATGCAAGCGGGGCATTCCCTTAAGTATCGATTAGGGGAACATGAGAGGACAATGCCATCCATAGAGTGAATGACTATTACCCCAGAAAATTTAATTAGCACTAGATTAGGAGTTTTCTGTAAATAATACTGACAAATAGAGGGGCTATAGTTTTATCCCTTGTGGCAAAACTTTCTAATGATACTGGGCCATTGGCTGTTCATTGTTTAAAGTAGGAACAGAGAATGTGAGACTTTTCTTATCCTCAGGATGTGAAGAGGGAAAATCCAGTCTTTTAGGTCAAGCATAAGAATGGAATGTCCTTGAGGAGTCATAGTAGGAGTGGGGGCCTTGGCTGGCCGGTCTCCATTGTTCTCATAGTAACATCAATGCCCCTCAGATCATATAACAGTTGAAATTCGTTTTTTTACCTTTTTTTTTTTTACAAAATTATTTAATGTAATTATTTACTTACAAAAATAGGGGAATTCTAAGGACTAACTGAAGGTTCTATATGTCCAAGTTGCAATTGTTCCTGTAATAGAAGTTGGGCCTATAATAGTTTTTCCCCCATGAAGGGGTCACTGCTCAATCCATACTGGGTCAACTTCTCCCTTGATCTTGGGGATAGGACTTGCCCCACTGGGAGTTTAAAGGCTTAACATCCCTGTCAAGTTTAGATCAGTATTTCTTTGCCCACTGTTTTCCATTCTTACAGCATGGGCAAAAGCAAAGAGCCTTGGGTGCAGGTGGGGTTCTGGGGACAGCCTCAGGGCAGCTTTGGGAGCCAAGATGTGTCCAGAGGAGGCCTATGGTCCTCCTGAGTATATCACAGTAGTCCAGATTGCAGAAATCATTAGCAAGGATTTTATCCTTTTTTTTTTATGGGGTCATTTTACATTAGTTCCTATGTGATTCCAACTGTCAGCATCAATGGTTCCTTGTTCAGGAAACCAAAGATCGAATTTGTATTGTCTTGTACAAAGTTGCAGGGCTGTCTGTTTGTTTGTTTTTAATAGTTGCTCCCCTGGATCTGAACAGACATCTCAAAATAATAGCATAAAGAACTTTGCCTCATAGGACTGAGAAAAACTCATGTTATTTCACTCTCTCACAGTTGTGACTTCTTGAGTAAGAGTACTGAACTCCTACCCCCTGCCTCTATTTAAAGAAAAACAATTCTTACCTTTTCCAAGGGTGAAGTCCCATTTTTTGAGCGCTGGTTATAGTGGGGATCTCTGTAACCTTACTGGGCTTTCAAGAGATAGGCTGCGAAAGGCAAATTAGCAGTTCAGCTCAACGTGACTCAATAGCTGTGTTGCTTCAAACTTCTGAAGCTTGACTCCGAGTGCTTTATTTTAGGCATATTTCAACCAGGGACAATTTGGCTAAAAACACTCTAATGATAGTTAACTCAGCGCCGGGCGTGGTGGCGCATGCCTTTAATCCCAGCACTCGGGAGGCAGAGGCAGGCGGATCGCTGTGAGTTCGAGGCCAGCCTGGTCTACAAAGTGAGTCCAGGATGGCCAAGGCTACATAGAGAAACCCTGTCTCGAAAAACCAAAAAAAAAAAAAAAAAAAAAAAAGGATAGTTAACTCAATCCTACCTGTGCAACAAAGCACATATAGATCTTGAGGAACAAGGGGCTAAGTAAAGATCAGATGTAACAGCATCGGAACTCTTTGTAAAGTCCATAAAGAGAGGGTCTATAGATTGACTGAGAAAAACAAATTTATAAGAACAGTCTCGGGGAGGATCCGATGTCAGAAAGCCTTTAGCTACACAGATAGTGCAAGGCCACCAGGCTAGAAAGCACGTCCACTTCCAGGCTTCTGGGCAGGTAACAGGTATTGCACCTCCTCCCCTTGAAGGAACAACCCTGCGTGCCTAACACCCTAGGTTCCCCTAGTGCTCAGCTAGCTGTGAGCACGAAGAGCTCCATGCTTTCTAAGCCCAGTACTGGCTTCTGACTTCCAAGGGCACTACCAAGCATGCACATGGTACATGTGCATATATGCAGGCAAAACACGCAAACACATAAAACGAAATCAAAATTAATCCTTAACAACAACAACAACAAAGACCCGAACTTTCTTTAGAGGGACCATGACTCTAGTTGAGCTGAGAAGCAAATGTAGAAACCACTGGACTCGGACCCCCTCCCATAGCCCCTGAGACAAAGCAGCCCCTTTCCTGGACTCGGTTGCTCCTTTAAATATATAGTCATCACTCAAAAGATACAGATTATTTAAAACAAATAAGCCAATAAGTTATTTTTAACCAAAGAATCTTTACACACCAAATAAAAACCCTCACTCATGAATGAAGAAAAAGAAGGGAAGGGTGGAAGAGCCACATTGCATCACATCCCCTACCCAAGTGGCAGCCACAGCCAGGCTCCTATTTTAAGACCCTTTAATGGATCTATATTTACCATGTTTTAAAACTTTTTTATTTATGGAAATTTACACGAGTCGCTTGGCTGAAGGCTAAAGCTCATTTCAGGGCAGTGACTCTGTTATTTGTATGAAATCCCCCATCAGCCCCTTCTGCACCTGGTTTCTCTTTTGCCAAGCCACCTGTGTTCATTTTCAAAGAGGAAAAAACCAGAACCCACAATGTCAGCTGGGCTTTAAAAAAGCAGGGTCAAGACAGGTGTGGTGGTGTGTGCCCACAGTCCTGGGGAGGCAGCCGAAACCCAGAAATTCACAGCTCATATGAGCAATGGAGACTAGAGAATAAGAGGAGAAAGAAAGAGAGAGAGAGAGAGAGAGAGAGAGAGAGAGAGAGAGAGAGAGAGAGGAGCTGAGCGACTTCTAAACCGGACATTGTTGTACAAAGCTTGTAACCCCTGCACTTGGAGGTAGATGCAGGAAGCCCAGAAGTTGAAGGTCATTGTATTAGTCAGGCAAGAGTCTCTAAAGAAACAGAACTGACAAGATGAACATGCGGAATTTATTAGAGTGCTTTACAGCCTCTGGTCCAAGCAGCCCAGCAACAGCAAGTAGAAAAGTGGAGGATTCAGTGGCTCTTGAGTCTATGAGACTGGTTGTCTCAGCACTCCCAATCAGGGGCTGGAGTCCACGGATGCTCTAGAGAGCTGTGGGCTTCAGTCTACATTTTAATCCCAAAAAGGTTGATTCTAATACCAGCCAAGGAATGCCTTAGGGACAGGAGAGATGGGCTTGACTGCCAGTAGGAGGGCAAGCAGGCAAAGAGCAAAAGCATCTTTCTTCCATGTCATTTATATAGGCTGCCACCAGAGAGTGTGTCCCGGATTTAGAGTGGGTCTTCTGACTCAGACCATCCAACCAAGAAGAATCCCTCATGGGTGTGTCCAGTTGCTTGGGTTTTAGTTAATTCCAGATGTAGTGAAGTTGACAAGCAAGATGCGCCATTACAGTTCTTGCTCAGCTAGCTACCCTTGTGATAGAGAGAGCCACCTTGAGGCTAAAGAATACCCCAGTTTCCCCCTGGCCAATGGGTTCAAGATAGGCTGATGGCAATGTACAGTCACAGCATATACCCAGGTAAGAACAGGCCCTTACTCAGTGTCCTGGGCAGTAGGACATACTGTGGATGGAGGTCATGACAAAGCGGCAGGCCTCACTAACCCAAGTGCCTTGTGGAGAGAAAGCCCAAGAACCAGCCATCGCCACCTCAAGGACATAAGTGAATGGAAGGCATATTACCAGGGACTATTCCAACCTTGCACACAGCATGGAAGTGTTGACATATGACCAGCGAGGAGTGTTGGCTCGTGCTTGCAGTCTCAGAATCTTGGAGGCTGAAGTAGGGGAAGTTTCATGAGTTTTAGTCCAGCCAGAACTACAGAGAGAGACCATGGCTCAAGAACAAGCAAAACCCCACCTGCTCAATGTTTACTGACCTTTCACACTAGACCAGCAGCTGTTCTTAGCAAGATACATGGATAAGTCTTCCCATCAGGCCTTGTAGCATGTCTACATGTGAGTAACTGATAGCACAGAAAGGTATGCACTGAGCCTTCAGCTCCATACCCACACTCTCTACCAGAGAGAAGAGCAGCGGTGCACAGGATGGTGCTGGTCAGTTTTCTGTTGCTGCAACAAATGACCTGAGAGAGATGATATTATAAAAGAGAAAAGGTTTACTTTGGATCACGGCTACAGAGGTGTTAGTTTATGATTGGCTTGGGGTTCCATTGGTTTGGGACTCATTGTAATGAAACATCACGGCAGTGGGAGGGCATGACAGCAGGAAGGCATGGCAGAGCAGAACCACCCACACCACAGGAGCCAGGAGAGAGGGAAGGGCACCAGCTCCCACCTCCTCCTGTGAAAGCCATCAACTATGACTCCTTCTGTGGTCAGAGCCTACGTGATGCAGTCACCCTCAGTGAGTGTGTATCCACCAACTAGCTAGCAAGAGACCGAGCTTCAAAATGAGCCTTTTGGAAGGAAACCTCGTATCCAAATCGTGACCGGAATGGAGAAAGGGACACTCACCATGCCATTATAGCAAGCCAGATTCCAGCCCTTGCCTGTTACGGTGGAGGTGGGGGGGGGGGGGGAGTGGCGAGGTCACACCTTCAGACTCCCGCACTTGTCCACATGGTTATCGCTCCAAGGCTCACTCCAGAGACTGGGTGCTAGTTCAAGAGAGTTTCTAGCTTTAATTCTGGCAGCACTGGCCTTCCCAACAGGTGCATCGAGCCAAATTACCATTCCAGGTCTTTCTTGCTGTGCATTTAGCTTGCCCTTTGTGAGGCCTAGACATCCTTTGCTCCCTGCTTGGACAAATTCGGACATCAGAAAGGATCAAATCATGTTAAACCCCCAAGTAGGATGCAGTCCTGTTGTCGTTAGAGCCACCTCACACATTGGGAATTCTTGGTCCCCAGTGAGTATTTCCCTCTCCTTTTCCCCAAGCCAGCCACATACCAGTGATGAGACCAGCCTTGGCCAGGGAAGCTGCCCTGCTTGCTGAGTTCCTGCAGGGCAGTGGGCTGTCACTTGCTTTTCACTCCGTGTAACCTAGAAGCCAACATGGACACTTCTGCAAAATAGGATCTGAGCCCAGCCCAGCCCAGTAGCTCTAGCAGGAACCTCCCTCTAGTGAAATAATTAAATCTGTACCCTGTGTGAGCCCTTCTACTCGAGCTTGGCAGCTGAGCAGTATAATTCATTTCGCATACACACAGCACCGGCGACATGCAGTGTCTTCTGAGGAGCCTGAGACAGAAATACGACACAGGCTTTCCTAAGTGAAGAGAAAGGAGGCAACAGATAGCAACTGCAGGATGTCCCTGAAGATGTCAGCAAGGACATGGGGAGTGGGAAGGCAAGCAGAGCAGGCATGTGAGGAGAGAGGAGGCAGTCACAAGAAGCCTGGAACTGTCTGCAAGTCATACCAACACAGCCTGACAGTGAGTCTATTTAAAGACAGCCCCAACAAAGAAACCTATTTAGCCAAAGCTATCAAAATAGACACACTTACTAAATATGTAGCCAGCCTTCTCACTCCCACTCAGCTCCATATAGAAGCATCCTACAGAAAGAATGGGTTTTTTTCCCCAGTGTACTCCGAGATACACGGTGACATTCCTATTTGAAAAGTAAACTAGGCAGGTATAGTGACACATGGCTGCCATCACAGACTTCAGGAAGCCGAGGCAGGGGGCTTGTCAAGGCTAGCCTGGGCTACACTGAAAGTTCCAGGCTACGTAGTGAGACCATACCAAAACAAATGAACCGGGGCTGGAGACTTGGCTCAGTGGTTAAGAGCATTTGTTCTTGAAGAGGAACCTGGTTCAATTCCTAGACCTGCTCACAACCATCTGTAAAGTACAGACCCAGGGGATCCAATGCTCTCTTCTGACCTTTGCTGGCACTAGGCACAGATATGGTGCACAGGCATAGAAATTAATGCATGCATAGACTGCATGCATAGAAAATAATGAAATAGAAAAATCTTTTTTTAAAAAAAAGAACAAAACAAACTAAATCAAAAATAAAAGAAAAGCAAACTAATTGAGGTGTGCGAATGGCAAGCAATTTGCCCATCATTAGAGTAAAGCAATGAGAATACTAGACACCAGTGCCTGGGGGTCCTCCCGAGAACCTGATGTTGATTTCACAAATGGCTGGCCAGTACGAGGTATGCATCACTACATATTCATATCGGTCACTTCAAAACTCACCTCTTAGAAAGACAACCGTGTATTTGCTTATGGTTCTGGATTTGCGGCTCACCCAGTGTCACTCAAGAGCCTGCTGTCTTCGGCAGTGACTGGAACAGGATTATCTAAGATGACCTCACTTGCTGGCTTGAGGTCTTGGTGCTTGCTGCCATCAACTGTTCCTCTCAGCTGATGTCATTCGGTAGCCTGGTTCTGTCTTAGAGGGATGCTTGGGCAAGCCAAGAAGAACCTTGTGGAAGCCACAGGGCCTCTGTCACTTTCCCAGAACATACTCATAGGGACAATCGTGTAAGGGAGCCATCTGCAGAGCCAAGAGGAAGCCTGGAACAGAGGCCTTGAACTCTCTGGACTCTATAACTGAGAACTTTGGGTTTTTGTTTGTTTTGTTTGTTTTGCGATAGGGTTTCTCTGTGTAGCCCTGGCTGTCCTGGAACTCACTTTTCAGACCAGGCTGGCCTCGAACTCAAAGATCTGCCTGCCTCTGCCTCTAGAGCACTGGCATTAAAGGTGTGTGCCACCAAAGCCTGGTGCAAATTCTGTCTTTTAAGTCACATGACCTGTGGTATTTTGTGATGGCAGCAACCTATTTGGGCTTCTTACAGTCCAGGGCTCTGAATCTACTAAAACATTTGTGAACAAGTTTTTTTGTTTTGTTTTGTTTTGTTTTGTTTGTGTGTGTGAGTGCATGTGTGTGTGTGTGTGTGTGTGTGTGTGTGTGTGTGTGTGTGTGTGATGGCCTTTAATTTCTTCTGGAATATTTACAAGCAAACAAAAAAAATGGGATGAGGCTATATGGCACACATGTATTTACCTTTTAAAGGAACTGACTAAGCATTCCAACCTTCCAGAGGAGCCATAAGTATTTTGTAATCCCGCTAGCAGAGAATAAGTTATAACCTCATATCCTTCCCAATTCCCCCTTTTCAACGTGAGCATGCTATGCAGTATGGTATGCTGTGTGATAACTATGTAGTGGTAGCTCGTGTGGGTTTAGTTCACATTTTCCTTATAACTCATGGGATCTGTCAGATTTTCATGTACTATTTTTGGTCATCTTCCTATCTTCTTTACTGAACTATCTGTTCAAATCTTTTGCCTTTCTGTTACCGGTTCAGAGTTAATTAAACGTAAGTTTGAATAAATGTTAGCCTGGTAAAACAGATACCGAATTTTCCTGGCTGGCCAGGTTACACAAGCTTGGGAGATCAGAACTTCTAGAATAGTGGTTCTCAGCCTTCCTAGTGTGGTGACCCTTTAGTAAGTTTCCCATGTTGTGATGACCCCAACCATAAAATTACTTTTGTCGCTACTTCATAACTGCAATTTTGCTACTGTTTTGAACCATAACGTAAATGTCTGATACATATGCTATCTGACATATGACCCCTGCAAAAGGCGTCAAGAACTGATATTCTAGAAAGAGGCACCAGGCTTTGAAACCCTGGAGGGGTTCTGAGGGCTCAGCAGAACATGCGTTACTGAAGAAATTCCGGCAGCTTCATGTTTTTGCTCAAGTTTACCCCGAGGCCTCCCTCAGCGCTTTCTCACCATGAGCACAGACTTCCTCCAGCTCCTCCAACAGCACCATCCTTTGGACACTTCCTGCTGGAATTTCCTGGGTCAGGAGAACATCACCTCTGTCACTCTTCCTGGAAATATCCCCAAGTCTGTGGGCAAATAACAGAGGCACCCATGGAAAGTGCCTAGATAAGATTTGGCTCAGAGTGTTGCCTGAGAGCACCAGGCGGTGTCTAAAACAGAGTCCACTCTAGGGAGGACCTTGGAAGGGAGGAATGGCGAGGAAGGAGTGAGGACACGTAGGAGCAAGCCTATGCCGTGACACTGAGGGCTACAGCCAAGGACATCGCTCAGCCATGGATAACACCATGCTGGAAGGAGATAAGTGGGAAACCGTGCAGGCCAGAGCAGAATAAATGATTAAGGGGTAGGCAGCTGAGTTATGAGGCTGACTTAATAGAACTCACTGAGGCTCATCCATTTAGCAAAATGTCACTGCGGCTAATTTTCCATCAGAGCCTGAAAGGAAACACTGGTAAAAGATAAAAGATCGGGGAAAACAGCAAATATAAATGCCAGCTTGTCTGGCAAGGCTGAGTAAAAAGACCGTGATTTCTGTACTAAGAGGATCAGGCTTTGATCTGAGCATGTCTCTCTGTGCTGTGACAAGCCTTTCGGTGACACGTTTCTATTTCCTTCCGCGTTCCTCTTTTTACTCCCCCCTTTTTTTCTTTTCCTTGTTCTTCTTTCATACAGCACATCCCCACTATAGCCCCACCCCCACTCCTCCCAGTCCCCCCCAGTCCTCCCCTCTGTTCAAGTTCCACTGCTCTCTGTTTCCCTGCAGGAAAGAGCAGGCTTTCTAGCGGTGTTACTAGAAGGTGATAGGAACTGACCACGGCATAACACAAGATGCAATAAGGCTAGGCACAGACCCTGAAATCAAGGGGGAGAAAGGGGTCCCGAGAGCAGGCAAAGGAGTCAGAGACACCCCCACTCACTCCTACTGTTAGGAGCCCCACAAACACCCCCGAGTTAAACAACCACAGCAGGTAGGCAGAGGGCCTAGCACAGATCTGCGCAAGCTCCGTGATTGCCACTTCTGTCTCTGTGAGCCCCTATGAGCCCGGCTTAGTTAATCCTGTTCCACGGTTCTCTTATTCCCACCTTGACCGTTTTAGGCTTGATGAATGTTAAATTACAGGTGAAGCCTCAGATCTCTGAGTTTTTACCTCTGTACCTTCCAGGGAAATCTTTCTGCCTAGGCCCTGAGCTTGAGTCTCGGCACTTTTATTTTTTTTTTTTTTTCTGTTTCCTGCTATTATCTGAGCCTGAGGTGCACCCCAATACCCCCAGTTCCTCTCTGAATCAGGCCTTTCCTCTAGCCAGGAGCTCAAGAAAGATAATAAACAATCCTAATTCCTACTTCTTAGTTCAATCTCCCGGAGCACCTGAGATACTTCCTCCTCCTTTTTATTTTATTTTATTTTTAAATTTTTATTTGTTGGAATCATTCTGGGCCAGTCACATCACCTCGGTGAGCACGCTTTGGAGATAACGATTTTGTTCATCTGCCAAAGTAGGCATTTCTGCGATGGTAGTTTTGGATAAGCTTTCCATTTAAATTGTTGGACTTTGAATGGAGCAAATTAGTCTCTAGCCTGTAGTAAGCCTCACCCAGTGTGTGGCAGGAGCAAAAGGCTACCCTTCCCCCGGCAAGCACGGTTTCTGCAACAGACCGCCTCTGAACCTCGTCCAGAACGCCAGCTCTTCCGGGTTCGACAGCTGCTGCCTTTGGACTCAAACTAAACTCCTGCCTACATCTCCACACTGCTTGCTTTAAGCTTTGGAGTCACCAAGCCTCCATAAGGTGTAATAAGGCAATTTCTAAGAACGAACCTCTTTCCAGACAAACACACACTCCCGTATTAGCTGTGTTGATACGTTAGTTGAAATTCCTCTAGCAATGCGGGTAAGCACTCAATAAAATATGCTTTAAAATGTGGTCACATCACACCTTCCACAATTAAGGATCCAGAACTGGAGGCCTTCAGGTGTCTGACATTACTACATGCTCTGATGTAGAGAGGCTTTTTTTTTCTCTTAACACATATTTATTTTTTCATAAGGAATGGAGCAGGAAGTGTATACACTCCACGCCATGCATGTGCAGGTCAGGGGACAACTTCTGGGAGTCATGTAGGCTCCAGGGACTGAGCTCAGGTCAGCAAGCTTGACAGCAGGCACCTTTAACCACTGAGCAGTCTCGCTGGCACCAGGTACAAGCTTTTGCAAGAAAATAAGTCAATGGTTTATTGAAATATTGACTGATACCAAAGACTATTGATAAGAACACACATAGTTCAACTTTCTCTGAACTTAACATGTCTCAGCTTTAGTGTTTATCAATGTAAAATTGATATATATGGCTTTTTTTTTTCTTTTTGGTTTTGGTTTTGGTTTTTTGAGACAGGGTTTGTATAGCTTTGTAGACCAGGCTGGCCTCAAACTCACAGAGCTCTGCCTGCCTCTGCCTCCCTGAGTGCTGGGGTTATAGTTTATATAAGCACCAGGTTTATATATGGCTTTTCAAGACATGGTTTCTCTGTGTAGTCTTAGCTATCCTGAACTTGCTCTGTAGACCAGGCTGGCCTCCAACTCACAGAGGCTCCCAAGTGCTGGGATTAAAGGTATGCGCCACCATGCCCAGTAGTCTCTTTTTATTTTATCATTTCTCTCTCGGCTAAAAGATCTTATTTGAAACGAGACCTCAGTGCCAATTTCACATATAAATAGCAGTCTTGGAAAAGATGTTTAAGATAAGAGAATACCCCCTTCATCAGAATGCTTATTAAGTGTCTGTCCTTTTACACATGACACTGGATATGTATTATACAAAGGCCTTTTCATAGTGGCTTGTGAGCTATCACGGTGCCCAATGAGGATCATTTATTGAGCACCTATGATGCATGTAACAAAAGATTACCTGCATAAATCTGTTATTCTCTCAACAAATCTGCCAGGTGGTACAGTATACAGAACTCATCCAATCTTCTCCCTCCCTCTCTCCTAGGAAGGAAGTTAAGTCTTTAGAACTTCCTAAGTGATCAGCGTATCTGGGAGGCCCTGGGACCTCGATGGTAATGAAGTGATACAGATGAGATTTGTTCACACAGGAAAGACCAGCCATGCAGCTAGACAGCTGGGGCTTTTTGCTTGTGATGAGCATCGACTTGGGAACAGCGGGGCTGGTATGGGGGGTGGGGGTGGGGTGGGGTGGAGGGCGGAAGTTGAGTTTGGTTTTGTGACTGGTGACTGCAACCGTGACCGTGAAGAGAGGCAGAAAGAGAGACTCTAGGTAGCCATGCCATCCTGAATGTGCAGACTCTCTGATCCCGGAAGCTAGACAGTGTCGTTCAGGCCTCCTCAGCGCTTGGGTAGCAGGAACTCTGGACAGAGATGTTCACGTGGACTTCCTGGTTGAAAGTCAACTGTGTGGACATGTTACATCATTCCAAAATGTACAGTGCCCTTGAGATGGCATGCTTACACAAGTATACGCTGCTTGGCACTGGTCCCAGGGAAGGGCTGACTATGAAAGCTACTGAGGGGTCAGGAGGAGTGATGGCACTTGCCTGTAGCAAGGCTTGCATGGCTATGTACTTTTGTTAAAACACAGAACTAAATAAAATGACTTCCACTACGAATAAATTTACCATAAGTAAATCTGTCCTATACATTTTCTATAGCTATAAGAAAAAAACCTGAGAGATAGATCATTTTTTTAAAGCTTATTTTGACTTACAGTTCCAGAGGCTGGAAGCCAAGCAACATGACGTCACATCTGTTTGGCTTCCGGTTAGGGTCTCATGATGTTTCAGTTGATGGTGGGAAGAGAAGAGACAACAGAAGCTAGTGAAGGAGGGGAGGGTGGTGGCTAGCCCATTTACACGAGGAAAGCACTGGTCCATTTGTGAAGGCTCCATTCCCATGACCCAGACACATCCCATAGACCCTGCTGCCTGATCCTGCTGCACCAGGAAGAGAGGCCGCAAGCACGTAACTACTAGGGTGTGTGTATGTAATAGTTAGCTTTACCTGTCAACTTAACACAACTAGGCTCACTGGGAAGAGAGCCTCAAGGGCCACCGTAGGCATGTCTATGGGGAGTGGTCTCAGTTAAGTTAATTGATGTGAGAAGATCCAGCCCACTACGGGTGGCACCATTTCCTAGACAAGGGGCCTCTAACTGTGTGGGGTGGACGAATTGAGGTGGCCACAGCAAGCCAGCAAGCGCACACATGTGCATTGCTTTCTCTCCGCTCTTGACTGTGGGTGTGATGTGACCAGTTGTTTGAAGTCCCTGTTTTGACTTCTCTACAGTGATGACTTATGACCTAGACTTGCAAGCTGAAAGAAACCCTTTCCTCTCACAAGCTGCTTTTTGTCATTTCTTTTCTATCGCAGCCATAGAGATGAAAGTAGGACAGGAAGACACTCAACACAATAGCAAAAATGATGCCTTAAAAAAAGCGCTCTCCGCCCCCCCTCTCTCTCTGTGTGTGTGTGTGTGTGTGTGTGTGTGTGTGTGTGTGTGTCTAGGGGATGGTACAGTGAGCTGAAGTGCTTGCTGCACACGCCTGATGGATGACCTAGATCCCACAGTGGAAGGAAAGAACAGACTCCTCTTCTCATGTCCTCTTCTTGCCACAGATGTGCGCGTGTGCACACACACACACACACACACACACACACACACACGAGATGTTTTAGAGTAGAGAAATGCCAGTTCAGCAGAGGTGACTCCAGATTGTCACAATAACATACAGTAGAATTCTGTTCAGATAGGGCCATGGTGGAAATTCAGAACGGGCACACCCAAAGCACAAGGAGGAAGTCTGTGGTGAATACCCCGAGAGTCAAGAGGCACAAGCCTCGCAAGGCTTTTTTGTTTGTCTTTCTTTTCCTTCCTTCCTTCCTTCCTTTTTTCTTCCTTGCTTTCTCTCTTTTATTATTATTTTTTCTTGAGATTTAAATCTAATAAAAGGGAGAAACAACAGGGGCTGGGAGTAAGATTCATTCTAGGCTGTTGTCTGGTGTGTGTGTGTGTGTGTGTGTATGTGTGTGTGTGTTTGTGTGTGTGTGTTTGTGTGTGTGTACAGTGAGCTGAAGTACTTGCTGCACAAGCCTGATGACCTGGATCCCACAGTGGAAGGAAAGAACAGACTCCTCTTCTCATGCCCTCTGCCTGCCGCAGATGCACACACTCTCTCACACACACATTCACACATGCACTCACACAAACATTCACACACACGTACACTCATACACACACTCACATACACATTCACACTCACACACGTACACTCATGCACACACACTCACAAACACACACACACAAATTAAAAATACAAAACAAAACAAAAAAGTAGTGCAGGGCAGAGAGACACTAGCCTCTGGAATACTACGATTGCCCACTGCAGCAATACCTGTTAGTCAACATGAGAGAACAGTAAAGATATGAAGAAGAAGAAGAAAAAAAAACCCAATGCCTTGATTAAATATCTTAATTTTAAAAACTCAACCTGTCACTACAGTTCCTGTGAATTGTCCCTCGTGATTGTCCACTCCTGCCTTAGTCCCCACATAGTCAAGTGTGTTGAGTCTCTTGTCTACACTTTCACTCATCCCGGGGATGTCAAGGTCTGTGCCATGGTGGCATCTGTGACACTCATCATGATGAGGACGTCAGAGTAGACCTGACTTTGTGCAGCTGGAGAGGGGGCCTCCTTCCTGACCAGCTCTCTGCCTTCTGAGCGTGGGCTAACAGTGTCAGTTACGGTGATATTGCACAAGGACCTGTGAAACCTTTAGGGACACAGGAAATACTTGCAATTTCCTTTAAAACCAGAAGAAAAACATCCACTTTGGGGTTATAAAAAAAAAGTTTAACAAGTAACTATATATTTCAGATATTGCCTGTTTCCCTAGGGTCTAGGGGCTAAAGATTTGATCCCCATGTTGGAGTTATGGAGGTGGGGTCTGATGGGAGAGCCTTCGGTCACTGAAGCCTTAAGTCACTGAAGAGGCCCTTGAGGAGGCGCGTGAGGCCCTAGTCTGTTCCCTGGCCCATGACATGAGTGGTTTTGCTTCACCACATCTAGACACTGTATTTGTTGACTTGATACAAACTGAGACATATCTGGGAAGAGGAAATCTTAATCGAGAAAATAAACCATAAGACTGGCCTTTAGGCAAGCCTGTTGACATTTTCTTGACTGATGGTTGATACGGGAGGGTGCAGCCCACTCTGGGCAGTGCCATCCCAAGGCAGATGGCCCTTGATAATCTAAGAAACCAGGCTGAGGCAACCATGAGGCACTTGTAAACAGTAAACAGCCCCTCCTCCATGGCCCCATTTCAGTTTCTGAGTCCAGATTTCTGCCTTGAGTTCCTTCACTGACTTCCTTCCATGTGAAAGCAGGAGGGTAATAAACCCTTTCCTCTCCAATTTGCTTTTGATCATGACCCTACAACGTCCATTATAACATGCTATCTCATCTCAGGCTGAGGTTATGGACTGGCATGCCCAAACTGTAAGCCTAAAGTGGACCCCTTATCTTTATAATTTTATGACCCTGTGTACTTTGTTATAGTAACCAGAGGTTGACTAAAATAACATGTTAATATATTCACCTTTATATAAATATAGTTACAATACATATTTAAAACTATCTTGTGCATGTGGAAGAGGGCCTCAAAAGGCAAAAGCACCCCAGGTTCTTTTAAAAGCATAGTACAGCGCTTCCTAAAGCAGCTTTCTGGGTGTCCCTAGCTGACAAAGTCTCTCTGGAATAACTAGGTCAGCGTTCAGCTGTCTGCTGCTCAGCCAGAGGTCTGCAAAGCAGAGCAGAAGGTGCGGCTCTGGCCTCTTCGTGCTCCTTTCCTACTCCCCTCCCTCACCACAATTCCTCTTTAGATTTCTCAGGTTTCAAAGCAAAACTCAAGCCAGCAAACAAATGACTGGCTCCAGACAGCCTTTGCTTTCAGCTGTGATGTGGCTGTACCCCTATCCTTTCAGCCCAAAGCCTTATACCAAAATTAAACACCTGAGTGGGCAGCGTTTTCCTTTTATTTCCCCCCTCCCCCAATTTAGAAAATGATGCTAGCAACGTTGGTACCTGTTCAAATCCAGTTCAAATCCAAGTACTAAGCAGTTATCCAAGTAGCCTGACCCAACTGCTTGGGATTAGTATGGGCTGAAGCCTGGGGAGGCGTGGGAGGCTTGGGTTTTCCTAGTATCCAGAGAGAGAGAGAGAGAGAGAGAGAGAGAGAGAGAGAGAGAGAGAAAGAACAAAAAGTATGTTTCTCCTTATGTCAGATGGAAAACTGCAAGACTCACCAACTAATTATGGAGAGACTCAAGCTAGTGTCAAAACAGTCAGGTGTGAAGAGGTGACTAGATCCTCCTCCTCCTCCTCCCCAGGAAGGACAGCGGTAGGCAGCAGGCTGAGTCCCGGGAGAAGCTGATGGTAAACTGAGCAAGCCGACTGAGCTATCTCTGGATGGCAATCCCTGATTCCCATGAAGACTGTATCACAGAGGCTCCCCCCGCCCCATCCCCATCACAGCCAACACTCCCAACCACCTGGTGGAGAGCCATCAGCGGGCAACTGAGACACGCGCTTGATTATTCTTCTCGTTGCTATGACAAAATCCTAGGCAGAAGCAATGTTAGGGGGCACAGCTTTCTTTTGGCTCATCATGTAGGGGAAGGTGCGATGGAGGTTGTGGTAGCGGGAGCTTGAGGTAGAGGCAGAAGCAGTGGAGAAGATACTGAGAGCCAGCTGGCTTTTTCTTTTAGCCTAGGATCCCAGTGCAGGGATGATAGCCCACGTTTAAGGGCAGGTTTTCCCCCTCTCAAGTAATCCTCTCTGGAGAGACACAACCACACTCAAACACACTCAAAGGTGTTACCTCATTAACACCCTAGGCGTTTCTTTTTTTTTTTTTTTAAGATTTATTTATTATTATGTATACAGTGCTCTGCCTGCATGTACACCTGCAGGCCAGAAAAGGGCATCAGATCACATTACAGATAGTTGTGAACCACCGTGTGGTTGCTGGGAATTGAACTCAGGACCTTTGGAAGAGCAGGCAGTACTCTTAACCACTGAGCCATCTCTCCAGCCCCGCCCCGCCCCCACCCCCACCCCCCAGGCATTTCTTAATGAGATCAAGTTGACAATCACCGTTACAGGTAACACCTGTTTACAACTTTAGCTCAGGAGCCCCAACTTCACCAAGGTGTTAGCCTCGGTCCTTCGCCTTCTCAAGAAGCATCCCCCACGAAGCTCATTTTCATATGTAAGGAACAGCTTGGATACACAACCCACTGGAACCTCATCAAGTTCTAGTGGTTTTTTGACCTATTAGTCACTGAACACAAGTCAAATCCATTGACACCGAGAGTCAGAACACAAGTACACTTGCTTTAAATGATGAAAATCTAGTGGGGGACTGTACGTGACAAGGCAAGGTAGCATTCTCTGCCTTTTGCCCTTGATATCGATGGAAGTCTATTGAGAATACCAAGGCCAGCCAGAGGCCAAAGATAATCTGGGAATTGAAGAGTGCTGGCTCCAGCTGGCCCTAGGACTGCATTGAGTCATGCAACCATTTGAGCTTTGGTCTCTATACTGGAGATACAAGGAGCGCACTGGATTTCATCAGCTTCCATCTGTGTTATCTTCCTGGGTCTATCTCACGAAGCACTCATAAACTGGGTGGCTTAGCTAGCAGATATTTTACTGTCCCTTGTACTTCTGGAGGTTACAAGTCTGAGATTAAGATGTTGGTAGGGCTGATCTCCCCTGAGGGCCTTGAAAACCTGTTTCTTGCACTTTTCTGGCTCCTATAGCAGCGGAATTCCTTAGCTTGTAGAGATGGATTCATTTATTTATTTTATTTTATTTTATTCTCTATACGGTGTTCTGCCTGCATGTACACCTGCACACCAGAAGAGGACACCATATCTCATTATAGATGGTTGTGAGCCACCATGTGGTTGCTGGGAATTGAACTCAGGACCTTTGGAAGAGCAGCCAGTGCTCTAAACCTCTGAGCCATCTCTCCAGTCCTAAGATGGACATCTTTTGCCTATGGCTTCATGGTGCTGTCCCTCTGTATAAACTCCTGCTTTTTTGTAAAGGCATCATTTGTGAACCACCATGTGGTACTGAGAACCAAACTTGGCTCCTCTGGAAGATCAGCCAGTGCTTTTAGCCACTAAGCCATCTCTCCAGACCAAAAAATATCATTTTCAAATATGGAGACATTCATAAATTCTGGGGATTAAGATTTTCAACATCTAGCCAGGCGGTGGTGGCGCACACCTTTAATACTAGCATTTGGGAGGCAGAGGCAGGTGGGTTCAAGGCCAGCCTGTTCTACAATGTGAGTCCAGGATAGCCAAGACTACACAGAGAAACCCTGTCTTGAAAAACCAAAGGGAAAAAAAAGACTTCAACATTTTTTTTTTGAGACAAGGTTTCTCTGTATTACCCTGGCTGTCCTGGAACTCACTCTGTAGACCAGGCTAACTTGAAACTCAAAGATCTGCCTGCCTCTACCTCCCCAGTGCTGGGATTAAAGATGTGCAACACCACTGCCCAGTGAGACTTCAATATCTTTTCATGGGAATGTCATTCAACTCACATATTAATTTTAGAGAGAGGCGGGAGGGAGAGAGACAGAGACAGAGAGCACACAAGAACCTACAAGTACATTGAAATGCCTATAAGAAGAAAGACCATGGGTAGGAACCATAGTTACCTCCCAGTCTCATCTGTGCTTCACACAGTAGCCTCTAGAGCAGTGTTTTTCAACCTGTGAGTTGTGACCCCTTTGGGGTCGAACAACTCTTTCACAGGGGTCGCATATCAGATATCCTGCACATCAGATATTTATATTACAGTTCATAACAGTAGCAAATTTCAGTTATGAAGTAGCAACCAAATAATTTTATGGTTGGAGGTCACCACAACATGAAGAACCGCATTAAAAGGTCACAAAGTTAGGGAGGTTAAGAAACACCGCAGCAGAGGGAGAATGTTCCTGCAGATCCCTCACAATGCTGGGAGTACCGATGCAGAAGTGCAGAGGCAGGCACACACAGGTCCGTTTGTCCTGTGCACAGAGACAGCCCGCAGTGCTCCAGCACTTAAACCCACACTTCCAAACTAGAGGAGAATCCAAAAGGAATGTCTTGTTCATTCATTAACTGGCTCCTTCAGTCTATACAAAACCCATCTTTATTTTGTCCACTGGGTGAAAATGGAAATCACATTGGCTCACCCAGTCCCACAGACTCCGAGCAATAAAGGATGAGCCTTTCATGAGCTATATGCTCAGGCCAGAGACCAGAGAATGTTCTGGGTCCTGACCGAAGGTCAGTTCCCTCTTTGTCTCTGCCTTTCCCTTAAATTTTACCATTGCCTCCTTGGCTCAGTGCTGTGTGACTCTGTCACATCTCCCTGTCACATCTTACCCATATGATCTCTGAGGAGAAAAGCAGTATCTTTGGTGAGTAGTAACCTGTCTAACAACGGAAAAAACATTCCTCCTGGATGACTGGGAGTCCCTGAGCACATTGCTTCTCTACAGTGACTTCTGCAACCCAGACAGAGCTTCCGATTCCAGAAATACAGTGCTCTGGTCCAATCCCTCCCCACATATTTACCCTTTTGTTTTCCCCTCTGGAGAGAGGAAAGAGAAAAAGAAAAAGAAAAGGAAAACAATTCCTGAAACACTACCAGATTCAGTAATCCCAAGCATGTGTGAAAAGACGTGTGAGTCCAGCAGTGTCCTTATTTTTGGAAGAAAGGAGAGAGGAAAAAAAAATAAGAGACTTTTAAAACAATGGAATTGGGCATGGAGAAAAATCTAAGTGAGTGGAGTTAAAGCTGTACAACAAGGGACAGAACAAAAGCATCGCTTGGCCACCTGGAATGTGTCCCTTCCACCTCTCTAGCTTAACTGTCGCTCCCTTAGTGTGAGCCAGAAAGTCAGTCTGGTTCAATATTTCATGTGTGCCATTTGCAGTTGACTCTAACCTAATGAAAGGACGTCATGATGTATAAAAATGATACTGCATAATAAGGAGGCTACTAGACAAACCATTTACTCTTGTAATCTGTGACCTAAAATATACTTAAACAGTGCACCAATCTACAATACATTCTTTCGTTTGTCTTTTGAGAGGCACTCTAGCTTTCCTCATGCCCTATATGTCTGGGCAACTGAACGCCTTCTGCTGGGGGCTAACTGACAGCATCCTCAGGAATAGAGAGAATGACGTGTTTTGTTGTGTCCATTCCTGGTGGGTCACCATGGTTGACTACTTCTCTCTACTGAAGACCACACTTTCAGTAGAGAGAGGGGTATGTCCCTACTCTCCATGCAGCCATGACGTGGCTCTTCTCCTCACCCCACATGCTGGGTTTACACAGCTACGCTCTTCTTTTCCAACTTTTCCAGTACTTTTGTAAGATTAGTGCTTGGACAACTTAGCAAGTGTACTTTGCGTTGCCAAGAGGTGCCCTGCCTATTACAGCACATACAGTCTCTTAAGTGTCATCTGATCGGATGATCTCGTCTCCTTGAAGTCTTGCATGGTTCTGTATACAGACCGAGCATTTGTAATTCATACTGTTGATGATTTGAGGGGAAACTCTTTCACTTGGTCTGGCTCCCATTCTCAAAACCATACTTCCAGACCCACGTAGCGACTCATACAAGAGTCTACCCAGTCACACAAAGCTTGAGGACTATTCATTCACACGTGAGACTACTTAACAATGGCTCATCATTGTTGTTGCCCGATACCTACACTGAAGGAAATGTTGCTACTTACAGAGAGTAGTGGGATGAAATAGAACCAGTAGGTGGCTTGGAGCCCAATGACAGTCCCAGACTCGGTGCTCAGCTGTGCTACTTACTAGGGGGGTCCCATGAGGAAAGCCAATGAAAGATCCCAAGATCCACCTTTGTTATATAAGAATGTGAATTACAGAAATGTCACACCTCTCTGTCGCTGTCAGTGTGGACAACTTGGGAGTCCTTTGTTCCTTGTGAACACAGAGGTCAGTGGTGGGATGAACCAGGTTCCTAAGGAAGAGAAGATAGAAAAAGAAAGGTATGGTGCAGTGGTCTGAATAAGAATGCCCCCCACCCACCCCACCATAGGCTCATATATTTGAGTGCCTGATCCCTACTAGGTGGACTGTTTTGGGAGATGTAGTCACCGTATGCTACTTTGTGGGTTTCTTTTTCTTCTGCCCTTCCCTGGCCCTTTTCTTCCACCCCTTCAGCTCCCTAACACAAGATAGGAGAGGGAAAAAAGATAGAGAGGAAAGAAGATGATGTTACTGTTAGACCACTTCCTGCTGACTCGGGTGTCACACTGACTTGGGGAAAGTTTGATCTACACTATTAGGATACCTAATTTCTTCCTCTTCTCCTTTTCTTCCTCTTCTTCCTCTTCTTCTTCTTCCTCTTCCTCTTCTTCCTCTTCTTCATCATCTTGCTTTTGTGCACGACTATTTAACAAATCAAAAAAGAACCCACCCCACATCTCGGGGCCCTAGCATTTATATACCCTCTGAGAAGTCCCCAGAATTCCAAATGTCACTCACTTGGAGAAACTATCTGCAGCAGGCAGGAGCATGCCCCTGCTAGAGCACGAGGCAAATCATAGTCAGCTGCTGCAAAGCTGCCCCATATCTCATACCTGGGATTTAAACCGTCTCAGTCAGTTTTTCATTTTGGAAGCTACTAACCTGCACTTCTGGTTAGCTCAGGCATTTAAGTTTTATTCCTTCTCAAGTCTCTGATGGGGTTGAAGACCAGATAGTTTAGTCTTACAGTCAAGTTTAAATCGTTAGGGGATAAGATCTATTTTTGGATTATGATAGATGATTTAAGTTAATAGAGATGAGATATGATAGATACTGATTTTTATTCAGAAATTTAGACCCAACAAGATAGGAAAGATGTTTACTTCAAGTTTGACAAATACAAATAGCCAAATCACTCTGAATGTAACATTTATATAACTCATGGTTTTCTCATGGTTCTTCCTGCTGTATGTAGTTTGTTTTATTCAAGTGTAATAATATAAATGTATACGTTAAAAAAAGAAACAAAATAAAATAATTTTTAAAAATTAAAAAAAAATAAATAAAATGAAAATATATTCTTATAATATATCTGTGTTGTTAAAGATACCAAAATTCTCACTACAGGAAGACATTAGAAGGTATGGCCATGTCACAGGAGATGTGTCTGTCTTTGAGGTTTAAAAAGCCCACACCAAGCTTAGTCCCTCACTCTGCTGCCCAACTCCAACTTTTGGATAAGATGTAAGCTCTCAGCTACTGCGCCACTGCCATGCTCCCTGCCATGGTAGTTATAGACTCATCCTCTGAAACTGCAAGCAAGCCCCCAATTAAATGTTTTCTTTTATAACTTGCCCTGGTCATGGTGTATCTTCACAGCAAGAAAAAACTAACTAAGACAAAAGAGAAGTATCAGAAAACATAAATATTGGCTACACAGGGTATAGTCAATAGTTAAATATGATTTGAGGTGAGGTGGAAGTGGCAAAAAAAAAAAAAAAAGATACCTAATGAAGCTAAAAGAAAACCTAAAACAGGAGGAAGAATACAAAGTGAGGGAGATGGAATATTCCAGTCTGTTTTTTCCAAGCAATGGTGGTCTGGTGGGAGCCCTCCCAGGGAAAGCTGACTGAAGGAAAGAGTTGTTCAAGGTAGAAACTAGGCCACTAAGTAAAGAATGTGTTCAAGAGAGAAGCATAGAAAGTGACCACAATTCCTTCCACCCTTTGGCTGGTAATTCGTAAGTTCCCGTGAAAGTGCAATTTAACTTCCCAACTCTACCAATAAAACAAGGACCATAATGCATAACTCTTGGATCAAGTTACTTTATTCTCATTGTTTTCTTTCTAGATAAAGACTCTATAGTTAGCTGAGTGAGGTGGACAAAAAGGTCTCCAGGCATCCCAGCAAGGCAGACTTGTGTGGACTGAAAAGACACCCCCAGGAAAGAAGAGAAGGGTGTTTCATCAGACACTGGGTTCATTGTATTCTCTCAGGCAATGGGCCAAACCTGTACGCCTCCCTGGGATGTTGCAAAGAATCACCATGGGATGGCAGGGATTCTGACACACTCTTCAAAGGGTTGCTATGAACTACTCCAAAGAGACAACATGTACACACAGTGCCTACACTCAGCATATAGTTGGCACTGTACACATGTTCCTCCTTTTAGAGGGATTTACAAGCTGTGTACAGTTTAGACTGATTGTTTTTTACATTTGTAGAATCATTATGGTTGACATTCTTCTAGTCGTCAAGCCAACTGTGCCAATGGCTCCAAAAGGGTTGTTTTCCATCTCCTTGCACCTATGACAAACGTGAAGGAGGCCTGACAACAATCACCATACCAAATGGCACAATGCAGTTACAGTACACAAACATTTAAGTTGTTTGAACTCAGCTATATGCTCAGCAAAAGAAAACCCAGATGAATATACACATGACGATGTAGCACACCCCCGCCCTTTCCTACAATATGGCCCTTAAATTCAAGCCAACGACTTCATCTGGTTCTCAACCAGAGAAACAGGCTAAGCCATCTGTTAAACTTTAGAGGGAAAGCTGGCTGTGCTGAATTTACTGAGATGGCACAGAATGCATAAAATGGTGTGATCTCTACCATGTGGGTAACATGAGAGGGTCCACTGGATCTTTGTCTATACATAAGTATGCCCTCCATGTTGACTTTAAAAACCAGACTCCAAGCTCAGTTTCACATCACTCCATGTACACTTGACTGTGTGTATTTTGACCTAAAAGACTCTGGGGGGGGGGGGGGTGCGCGCAGCGTGGGGGGTCTGTGAAGAATGACTCTCAGCGGAACCCTGTGTGACACTAAGGCTCATGCACAGGCTGTCTGCACAGCATTGTAGCCGTAGGGTTGTCTATGTATAATCTTGCTCCATTCCAATCAATTCCTTCTGCTAATTATTTCCAATTGTTTAGTTAAAAAATAAACCACTTACCGACTCACTAGGACCCACTGGGACCTCTGCTCAGACCTAGGAAGACTAGGATGAATCATGCTCAGTATTGGATCTCCTTGTGGCGCTCACATGGGTAATTGGAAACACTGTTCAGTTGGTCACGAGAATGCAAAAAGCTGCCACTCAATAAATATGAATATTAAAGGCCAACAATATGATAATATATATCAGAGGTGATGGGATAACATATTCAAAATAATAGGAAACCCTATCGTAAAGGATTTATGAAAGACAAATGAATATGAAAACTACATAGTAGATACTTACAAATCCCAAGGGGATAACACTAAATCAGAAAGGAGAGTTTAGGGCTTGGAAAGAGGGCACAGTTGTTGAGAACACTTGCTGCCTTTCCAGGGGGCTCTGGTTCTGTTCCCAGCACCCATATCAGGTGACGCACAACTGCCTATAACTCTAATTCCAGGAGACATGACATCTTTTTCTGGCCTCCACAGACACAAGACATACATGTGGTGAGCATGCATACATTCAGGCACTCACATATATACGTAACATATAATTTAAAAGGAGATTATAAATGGTCAAAGAATGGTTTATTTCAGACAGAAAGGCCCAAAAACCTCCCTTGAGGTGGAGGTCTTGTTTTATTGTTGTTGCTGTTTTGTTTTGTTTTTGTCTGTTAAGACAGGGTCTTGCTGGGCTAGAGCGCTGGCTCAGCAGTTAAGAGCACTGGCTGCACTTCCAGAGGTCCTGAGTTCAATTCCCAGCCACCACAGGGTGGCTCACAGCCATCTATACTGGGATCTGATGCCCTCTTCTGGCCTGCAGGTGTACATGCAGACAGAGCACTCATACTTAAAATAAATAAATCTTATATTTAAAAAAAAAAAAAAAAAGACAGGCTCTTGCTACAATGCCCCGGCTGACCTGGATTCATGGTCCTCCTGACTCATGCTTCCTAATGCTGGGACTATAGACATGAACTACTTTCATCCAGAAGGTGTCTTATGAGTAAAGACTAAGAGAAGCGATTGCTTTAGCCCTGTCCCTGTGGCCGTGTAGAACATCTGGGAAAAGAAAGCAGTCAGTGGAAAGCCACAGTTTCTTAGCATGGAGGGAATGTGTAACCAAGGTTGGGTGATTCCGACTCAGTGAGAGAGGGGGAGGGAGGGAGAGAGGGAGGGAGGGAGGGAGGGAGGGAGAGAACTGGCTCTTCTGAGGCTGTAAAAGGAGAACCCTGAGGGAGCTTCCGCAGGGGATCAAATGATCTGGCCTATGTTCACACCATCACTCTCTCTGCCAGAAACCAAGGGCAGAAGTCACGTCTGTAAGGAGGAGGCTGTCGCAATAACCCAGGTAGAATGTGACAGCGGCTCAGGCAAATAGGGTGGTAAGAGGTGGGTGAGCTATGGATACATTTTGAAAGTGGAGTTGGCGGGCCTTGCCAATAAATTACAAGTGAACAAGGAAGGAAAAGGATCCCAGATGCAATCAAGGTTTTAACTGAGCCATTGGGGGGAGATGCCACTGCCACTGAAGAACAGAGGAGCTGGTTTCAGAGGCAGAATGACCTGGGCTAGGCCCTATTAGCCTGAATGGCCTTCTGTGGGCAGTCTAGCAGACTCCTGCATAGGTGGGGTGGGGTCCAGAGATGTGAGCTGGAAGGCCATGAGAATAGAGGAGGTATTTAGCCGTGTGAACCTGGGTGAGATCCCAAGAGTCAGCCCAGAGAGAAAAGTCCAAGATGGAATGGGGGTGGGTAACACTTCAGGATCGAGGGGTGGAATGGGAAGCCAGTGAACTAATGCTGAGAAGGCTCAGCTGGGACGGGAGAAATAAAAACGCAAAGCTTTCTCAACGCCAAGAGTAGAAAGCCTATCAAAAAGGAGAGATCGATTAACTGCCAAGTTTTCATTAGTGCTACTTGAAAAGGCCTGGGGTTCCAAGAAAGTGTGTAATGGGTGATTCAATTTAGATGGAAGACTGACATTTAAGATGAAGGCTAAAGGATGAAGCCCCAGTAATGTTCACCTACGTGATTTTTCCCTCGCTTCATCTCAGTGGTGTCTCTGGTCTGTAGACTCTACCTGTGGACCCATAGGTGAGCATCTCCATCACATCCACCATCTCAGAGAAGAAAGGGGCTTGCAGGATACGTGTGCACAAGGACGGGAGCTCAGAATGGCATTTTCCAGTGGGACAGGAAGAAGCAGGCACTCCCATCTGGGCGTGCTGGCACACACCTGGCACACACCTGGCACACACCTGGGGGAACTGGAGCAAGAGAACTGCCATTTTTGAGGTCCGATCGAGCTACAAAACAGGACCAACTTTAAAATCCAGGAGAAAAATAAAGAATCACCCACCTCCTTTCAACCTGACAATTATTTCGATGTGATTTCTGGTGATACATATCTATTTGCATCCGCAAACTCACTCAGTGGCTCCTGCTCTGGTTGGCTGGACACCCTTGCATACGTAGCCAGCAGTGAGCATACCTAGGTGCTACCAGTAGTTGGGGGGTCACTATCTGGATTGAGTATCTCCACATTCTTGATGTTTTATCAGGAGTGGAATAAAAGCCACATAGATTGCGAAGTAACACAGGATATATATTATAAAGCCACAAGGGAGTAGTGGGCATGTGAATGGCATTGCACAAAGACCTCCAGGTCATTTCCTGGGTCTCTTTTTGAGGTCTGAGTCTTTATTTTTATTGGTAGCTAAGCCACGCAACCATTTCTCTATATGCCCCTTCCCATACATCTACATAGGTATGAGATGGTAAATAGAGAATTCTCCCCTAAAAGTCCACCTGAAGAGAAAGCTTTGTCCTATTGCTCATGCATCCCAAGCCAGTTCAGGACAGCTAGGCCTGTCCATCTTTCTACCCAGATGGGACAAGAGTAGGATGGACTAGGATCTGTCTAAGTTTAACTGTCATTAGTGGAGAAAAAGGTTTTCCATTATTTAGAGAGAGGTGTGTGTTTGTAGCTCAGTACAAGTGTGTGTGTGGGGGGGTCTTGTGTTGCTAGGCACATTGTCTAGAGAGGATGTGTGCACAGCACATGGAAGTAAGAGGTCTCTGCCAAGTACAGTACAACTAGAAGAGGGTCGTATCCAACCCAAGCTAGGTAGGAGCCAAAGTTGCTAAACTATTGTTTATACTTGTCAGCTTCAAACTGGGCCCAATTTTCTCCATACAAGAGACCAAGAAGCCAAGAGAGAAAGAATACCTAGTGGTACATTACATGGGATAAACTGATACAGAAACTCTCCAAGTCTAAACCCATGTGGATTATTTTAAGAAAAGAATGTCCAAAAAATAAAAATAATAAAGAAAGAAAGAAAGAAAGAAAGAAAGAAAAAAGAAAGAAAGAAAAAAAGAAAGAAAGAAAAGAATGTTCAGGTGCTTCTTGCTATTTAGATCCCCCAGAGGAAGTCAAAACCAATGACCTTGACAACAATGGTTGGATTAAGAAGGGCTCTGTGCATCTTCTCTGACCAGGACAACTAAGTTAGAGGAAGCCAAAGACATGTTCTACAAAAAGGAACATTCTAGCTGGAATAGTGTTGATGTGGTTCATCAGTCCCCTTTGGAAAAACTTACACACTACAAATGAACAAAGAGAAGCAAGAGGTCGAATTGTTTCACACCCATGTTCAAAGATGTACAAACACCAAGAGGTTGAAGCAACCCAAATGTCCACCAGTGGGTGAAGGTAGGCACGCACTTCTTAAAATCTGTTTTAGTCTCTTTCTCCTATATCCACCCCTTATCCCTTCCAACACCAGGTAGGAAGGAAAGAAAGTAGGAGACACCAGGTAGGAGAGAAAGGTTAGTGGGGAAAGAGGGAGGGAGTTCTCCTTAACTACTTCCTGCTGGTTAGGGTCGTCGAGTTCCTTGGGGCAAGTCCAATCTTCATTTCAGGATCTCTCCAACTTCTCGTCAAACTGCATCAACAGCAACCAGGAGCAGCAGAGGGGAAGCACCAGGAGCAGCAGAGGGGAAGCACCAGCAGCTTTCTTCTTTCTCAGAGCCCCCTGTCTCTCTCCTGGCTTTAGCATTTATTCCCTCTCTAGAGTCCTCAGAATTAAACTGTCTGCAGCTGGCAAAGAGCCCCTCTCAGAGCACATACAAGGCAAATAGTCTGCTGCTGTGGACAATCTGAATCATCTCTATATCCCACACCTGGGATTAAAACAAACACACCAAAGCTTTCCACTACAGGTAAACAAGGAAATAAAATGAGGTCTGTACTATAATGAAATAGTGTGTGTTTGTGTGTTTGTGTGTGTGTGTCTGTGTGTGTGTGCGTGTGTGTGTGTGTGTGTGGTGTGCAGGTGTATGTGTACATGTCTAGCTTGCTCTAAGGATCCTACCTCTGCCTTTCAAGGCTGGAATTTCAGGCAAGCCACCACCCCCATCCAGCATTTACATGGGTTCTGGGGGGTGTGAACTCCATCCCTCACAGTTGAGCAGCAGGCACTTAACCATTGAGCCTTCTCACCAGTCAAGGCCCCGATTCCTAAGACCATTAAACCAAGCAGAGTTCGCACTGGAGGTGAAAGATTTGTTGTTTTATTTTTGGTTTTTCGTTTTTCTTTTTATACGTGTGAACACACATGTGTGTGCACATGTAAGAGTGGGTGAGTGTAAACACCATGCATTTGTTGGAGGACAACCTTGGGTATTGGTCCTTAGGTGACTTCTACATTTTGCCTTGAGACAGTTGGCTTGGAACTTCGCTGCACGTGCCAGGCTGCTTGGCTTGAAAGCTCCTAGGGATCTTATTGTCTCTGCCTCCCATCTGCCAATTACTGGGGTGAAAGGAATGTGACTCAGGTTCTCCTGCTTGTAAAGCATATATTATACCGAGTGGGCTGTATCCCCAGCCCCCAGTTCCCCCCCCCCCGCCCCCGTCGTGTGTGTGCTCATGTATATTCGCTTGCTCACATGGATAAGTAGGTGGGCAGGTCTGAGATTGAAGTGGGTTTTTAACTCAGTAACATCCCCAAACTTGTTTTCTTGTGACAGAGACTCTCACTAAAGAGATCACCAGTTGGCTAGACAGCTGGCCAGCAAACCCCAGGGTTCCTCTTGGCTCTGTCTTTCCAGTGCTGGGATTACAGGCACTCACAGCCACAGCTGGCTTTTCACATAGATGTTGTAGACACGGACTCAGTTTCTCCATTTGTTCTGAGCCATTTCCCCAAACCCACATACAAAGGTTTGCCCTTGATATAGGATCTTAATGTAACCCAGGCTGGGCTTGACCAACAATGTAGACGAAGCTGGCCTTGAACTTTTTTTTAAAATATATTTTATTAATTTATTCATACTACATCTCAATTGTTATCCCATCCCTTGTATCCTCCCATTTCTCCCTCCCTCCCATTTCCCCCTTACTCCCCTCCCCTATGACTGTGACTGAGGAGGATCTCCTCCCCCTGTATATGCTCATAGGCTATCAAGTCTCTTCTTGGTAGCCTGCTACCCTTCCTCTGAGTGCCACCAGGCCTCCCCATCCAGGGGACGTGATCAAACCTAATCCTCCTGCCTCTCCCTTCCAAGTGCTGAGATGACAGGCCTATGATACTATGTCTGGTTTAGCTTGCTGTTAAGGTTCATACAGTCCCAAAAGACAAGGATTTTTGTGTAAATGTGGGAAAGCTCACTTTGATCACTGAAGGCATTAGCTTGCTGGGGAATGCATATACACACCAACATGGCCCCCATGTCATAGAGTGCATGTGCACGTGGACAGTGTCCTCTTCCATTTGGATTAGAAATTCAGCTTCTCTCTAACCCCAACCCTCCTAGCCATTTTAGCATCTGGAAGACCAGGGCTGGGCTGCAGCCCACTCAGGCTCTGATTCCAGCTTCCTGGCTGGTTGATATTGCTACTAGAGAGATGCTATGTTGGGACGAGGAGAAACAACAGGAGCCGGGAAGCTCCCGTATGAAGCATTGCTATCGTCCTAATCCAGGTGGATAGAGGACATCCTCCATGTGCTCTCGAGGCCGAACTGGGACATTAAAGACAGGAACAGAGCTCGGGGTGTAGCTCTGTGATAGAGTACTGGTCTACCACATACAAGGGTTTGCCGTTGAATCCCAATGCCCTGTACACACACACAGGATAGGGAGTGTAGCAATCTTTTAGAGTTTAGAGTACTGTGGAACTTGCCTTTACCCACTGTTTTTCCATTAATTCTGCACTGATGCCTTAGGCCTTTCATTACTATGTACAAATACCTAACAGAAGGAAGCTTAAGGGAGAAGATTCTGTGGCCATCATTGAGAGGACTAGAGTTCACCATGGCTAGGAAGCATGGTGGCCAGTGGCTTGGTCCTTGATGCTAATCGGGAAGCAGTGGGAGAAAAATGTTAGTGCTCATCTAGCGTTCTCCTTCTACCCAGTCTGGGCTCCCAGCCCAAAGGAGAACATCACCTATATTCAAGCTAAGTCTTTTCTCCTCAGGTAATCCTCCCAGGAATGTCCTGACAGATGCAGGGCATATGAGTCTCCTAGGTAATTCCAAATGCAATCAATGAAGATCGGTACCACCATAGGTTATGTATGCTGACACCCATCCACAAAAGAGCGTATACCTCCTGTTGTGTTGTTCCCTCCAAAAGTGGAAGGTTTGCTCTGCTTTAACCTCTTCTTTTTTCTTTTCATTTTGTTGTGGTGGTTTTTTTGTTCGTGCGTTTCTCAAGACAGACTTCCTCTGTGTAGCTTTGGCTGTCCTGGACTTGATTTGTAGACCAGGCTGGCCTCGAACTCACAGACATCCATCTGCCTCTACCTCTTGAGTGCTGAGATTAAATAAAGGCATGTGCCACCGCCACTGGCTTAAACCTTTTAAACCTCTTACAATTTATAGCCTTCTGAGGCACTTAGCTACCGGTGGCTGGTCAGGGTCAGAAGAGCAGCTGTAGGTCTACAGTGAAAATAGGGTCGCTGCATTCTGGAACCTAAGCCACAGTCTTGATTTCATCAGAAACTACACTAACTAACTGAACACACCAGGCCAAGATGAAGTTAGAAATAGCCGAGAGTTTCTTTACACAGAACAGAACATTCGTTCTTCTGCTTGCATATGTACCACATATGTGTTCCTCTCAACTGGCTTTGTGCATTTCCATCTCTGCCTTAATTATATTCATATAGCATCCTTTAAATACTTCAATTAAAATGAAGAGAGGCAGAGAAACTGAACGGGCTCTATTCCGGTCCTCAGTAGAATGTTTAATTCCATGTACATCACCCTGCTTGCTTCCTAGCGTCTCTGACTCTGAAATACAGCAAGGAAGAAGAGAGTGAAGGTACAATTAAAAGAGAATGAATAGAGAAGATGGGGCTGGAGGGAAGGCTCTGGGATAAAGTGCTTGCCCCGGGAGCAGGGATTTTGGATTCCCAGAGCACACATGAAAACCAGACAAACATGGCTGCCACTTGCAAAAGGAGCATTTGGGAGGCAAAGATGGGGTTCTCAGGAAAGAATGGATATAGACTCTCTAGAATGTGCAAGCTCTGGGTACAGCAAGAAACCCTGTCTCATTAAATAAGGTGGAGAGCAATTGGCGAAGACACCCTCACAGTAGGATGTGCATCCCCCACAGTAGGATGTGCATCCCCCACAGTAGGATGTGCATCCCCCACAGTAGGATGTGCATCCCCCACAGTAGGATGTGCATATGCGTGTACACGAGCAACAACAAGGAAGAAAGCTTAGGCAGCCATTATTGGTGTTGATCCACATTACTTTAAAAAAATTTTCAGGAAGATAGACACGATTCTTAGTATGATTTAGTAGTGAGAAACTGAAGCTGTAAAAAACACGAAGTAATGTTTTAGAAGTCACTGCTGGGGTTCAAATTGAGAATTCCCAGTGTGCTGCCTGTCTCCTCTTTTATGAACACCCACCAACATGGGCCACGTTCGAACCAAGAGTGCAAAGGCAACCCGGGTCATCATTGAGACGTATTGGACGCGTCTGGGTAATGACTTCCACAACAACAAGCGCGTGTGGGAGGAGAGCGCCACTATCCTCAGCAAGCAGCTCCGCAACAAGACAGCCGGCTCTGTCAGGCATCTGATGAAGTGGATTCAGAGAGGTCCTGTGAGAGGTATTGCTATCAAGCTGCAGGAAGGAGAGAAAGAGGAAAGATAATTACGTTCCTGAGGTCTCAGCCCTAGACCAGGAGATCACTGAGACTGATCCTGACACCAGGGAAATGCTGAAGCTTCTGGACTTTGGCATCTCTCCAACCTGCAGGTCACTCGGCCTACAGCTGGGATGAATTTCAAAACACCACGTGGAGCTGTTTAAATCTGTTCTGTCATATTTTCAATAAACCTGAAAACAAAACAAAACAAAAAGAATTCCCATACAAGAAATCTGATTCTAGGATCTACATTCTGATTTACTCGTTTATTTTCTTATTGTATCTATGTATCTATCTATCTCTTTTTTGGCACTTGGAGTTGAGCACAGGGTCTTGTATACACTAAACACATGCTCTACCTCAGAGCTATACCACTGACTTTTGATGCTGCATTCTTAGTTTCCACTACATGGCTTTCTTGAACTCAGAAAAGGGTAAGGAATAAGAAAGGAGGAAAGCAGTGATGAGGAAACTGAGAGTTGAATACAAGAATATGTTAAGAAGGAAGGGACTGGAGTTGGTGCTACAACTTGGTATACTGAGTGCTGCCTCCAAGAGAGGAGTACTTCCCTCAGCCCCACTCCATTTGTCTGCTGGCTCTGACCTCACCGCATTGTCTCCTTTTCTTTCTCCATCTGTACAACACTACCTAACATGCGTGTGTTTGTTCTAAGAGGCACATGTTCATTCTAACAGGTATGTATTCGTTCTATGTAACATGTGTGTGTTCATTCTGTCTAACAGGTATGTGTTCATTAAGTCCCACTGACCAAGCAGCAGATTTGCACAAGAAACACTCAGACCAGCAGATGATTGCGAGATCTGTGGTGATGAACTTTTGCATGGTAAAGCATCAAATGGTAAGGCATGAGAACTAGCCCATAACAAGTGTAGGCCACATACACTGTTTCCTATGAAAAGAGGCCAGAAGGTTCCATATAATGGGTTCTGCCACACGTTCAGGATGGCCTCCCTGATGCCCTGAGTCCCATCCCAGCTGTCTGAGATGGAGTCTGACTTGAGCAGCACTAGGCTGACTGGACTCACCAGTGAGTTGTAAACGTGGTATCACGGTTGGAATGTAACATGTTTCCCACAAGGCTCACATGTGTTGAGAACGTTATGAAACCTTTAGGAGGAGGTCGAGACTTGATGCAGGAAGTACGTCACTGCGGCTTGCCTTGAGGTTTTACAGCCCAGCCCTGCTTCTTGTTCCCTTTTTTCCTGACCGCTGAGACAACGTCAGCGGCTGGGCTTGTGTTCCCTTCACTACGTGGTCCCTGCCATGAGGACTGCATCCTCTTTGGAACTATAAGCCAGAATAAACCCTTTCTCCCCTAAGCAGCTCTGCTTGGGTATTTTGCCATAGTAACATGTGAAGAAACTGAAACATATAGGTTTGTCTCGGCACCTTTGGAAAATATGTTTACCTGCCATTAAGAAAGGGCCATGGGAAAGTTTTATTCAGTGACAAAAAAAAATTATTTTAAAAGGTGCCATTTACGGGGAAAGATATGGAACTAGAGATAATCATGTTAAGCAAAATAAGCCAGTCTTAAAAAGACAAATATCACATATCTTCTCTCAATATGGAACCTAGATTTTAAAAAGCTA